>NW_003852440.1:7490073-7516560 GCF_000181295.1 Otolemur garnettii | reverse complement strand
GCCGTCATTGTTGTTTGGCGGGTCCGGGCTGGGGATTCGAACCCGCCACCTTAGGTGTACATGGCTGGCACCTTAGCCGGTTAAGCTATAGGCGCCGAGCCAGGAGGTTTGGTTCTTTGAGCTGTAAATAAAACCTCACTGTTCGTTCTATGGTCTATCGATTTCATTCATCGAATCATTGAGACCAAGAGTCTGGAGATCCAGTGTTAAAAATCTGGTATCACTTCTAGTGGTGACAGAGGAAAACAGGAAAATATCGTGTAACAAATAATAAAATTAGTCCTGCTGATCTTTCGGGGGGAAAATGAATGATCCTTTCTAATTTAATTCCCAGAGTGTGATGATACAGGTACAGTGTGGGGATGCCAGGTAGTGACTGTCTTCCCTGGAATGCAGATGAGGGGATGTGCCACTGCGGGTGCTGGTGATGGGTGGGCGCTGGTGATGGGTGGGCACTAATGACAGGTGGGCGCTAGTGACAGGTGGGCGCTGGTGACAGCTGGGCACTGGATACTGGTGGGCGCTGGTAACAGCTGGGCGCTGGTGATGGGTGGGCGCTAATGATGGGTGGGCGCTGGTGACGAGTGGGCACTGGTGACGGGAGGGCGCTGGTGACAGCTGGGCGCTGGTGATGGGTGGGCACTAATGATGGGTGGGCGCTGGTGACAAGTGGGCGCTAATGACAGGTGGACGCTGGTGACAGGTGGGTGCTAATGACAAGTGGGCGCTGATGACAGCTAGGCGCTGGTGACGGGTGGGCACTAGTGACGGGGGCACTGGTGACGGGTGGGCGCTAATTACAGGTGGGCACTAATGACAGGTGGGCGCCGGTGACAAGTGCCGTGGCGGGTGCTGGTGACAGGTGGGAGCTAGTGACAGGTGCTGCCGCGGGCATTGGTGACGGGTGGGTGCTGGTGACAGGAGCCACTGCGGGCACTGGTGATAGGTGGGCGGTAGCAACAGGTGGGCGCTGGTCACAGGTGCCGCCGCGGGTGCTGATGACAGGTGGGTGCTGGTCACAGGTGCCACTGCGGGTGCTGGTGACAGGTGGGCACTAGTGACAGGTGCCGCCGCCAGCGTTGGTGACGGGTGGGTGCTGGTTGCAGGTGGGTGCTGGTGACAGGAGCCACTGCGGGCACTGGTGATGGGTGGGCGGTAGTGACAGGTGGGCGCTGGTCACAGGTGCAGCCGTGGGCTCTGGTGACCGGTGGGTGCTGAGGGCTCTGCTGGGTGGCACTGTAAATGGGAAGGCAGGCCAGCATGCACAATGTTCTCTCAGATTACAGCTGTGCAAAGATAGATGATTTTTAATCTTCTGAGAATTTCACAATGTTTTTATTGTGCTATAAGTTACAAATTATATGTCATATATAATATACATGTTTACTCTTGTTTCAGTGCACAATTATGTGAGTTTTGTGACAAATGTGTATAGTCGTGTAACCATGACCACAATCAAGATGTAGCATTGTTCCCATGCCCCAAAAAGCATGTTCAGACCCCGTTCTATCAGTTCTCTGCCCCATCCCAAGCCCAGATAAATAATGACCTGTTCTCTGATCTTGTAGCTTTGCTTCCCAATGTCTTGTAAATGGAATCTGTAGACTTTTGAGTCTGGCTTTTCTCACTTAGCATAATGCCTTAAGATTCACCCATGTGATTGGTTGTAATTTGTTCCCTTTATTGCTGTGCAGTATCCCATTACATAAATGGAGTGCAGTTTGTTCATCCTTGGGCATATTCGAGTTGTTTTTAACTTTGACAAGAAATAAAGAATAAAGATTTGAGTATAGGATTTTGTATTTGGTAAATATATGTTTAACTTTAAAAGAAACTACCGATTTTCTAAAGTGGCTATACCATTTTCCACTCCTACCATCAATGCACGGAGGTTTCAGTTGTTCCAAATCCTCTCCAACATTGGATATGGTCCTGTTGTTGTTAGTGATGGTGGTGTGGTTCTGTTAGCTATTCTCAGGGCCATGTGATGGCATCTCAGTCAGTCTTAATTTGCATTTCCTTCATGATTAACAATGTTGATCGTCTTTTTATGCTGATACCAGCATCACTCTAATGCCAAACCAGATGGATAAATGCTTTCCCACTGAGATTAGGAACAAGACAAAGATGTCCACTCTCAATACTCCTATTCAACATCATACTAGAAGTCCTCCTAATTTAATAAGACAAGAAAAATTACAAGAAGAAACACTAAAAATTGATACATCTCATGAACATAGATGCAAAAATTATCAATAAAAAGTGCAAAAATTCTCAATAAAAAAAATATGGTCTTATCAGTAGATGCAGAAAAAGCATCTGCCAAAATCTAACACTCACTCGTGGTTTTAAAAAAAATAAGGATTCTCAGCAAACTAAGAGTAGGGAAGAAATTTCCTCAATCTGGAACTGGAAGTCCTAGCTAATGCAATAAAATAAGAAAACAAAATAAAAGGGGTACTGATTTTAAAGAAAAAAATAGAATTGTCCATGTTCACAAGTGACGTGTTTGTCTATGTAGAAAATCCCAAAGAATCAACAACCAAAAAAAAACTCTCCTGGAACTACATGTAATTAGCAATTACAGCAAGATTCCAGACATGAGCCTAATATGCAAAAGTTAATTGCTCTCCTACATACCCACAATGAAAACTAGAATTTGAAATTACAAACACAGTACCATTTACATTAGCACCAAAAAATAAAATACTTAGATATAAGTCTAGCAAAATATAAAAGGTCTGTGAAGTCACATTAAGTTCACAAACTCATCCTAGAAAAAGTGCTACATACTCACTGCTGAATGTCACTGTGATCACCTTCAAAGTCTCCCCCTTGGAATGCTGTGCACTGACAGCAAGGCCTAGTCCACCCTTTAAAGCAATTGAACTCTTTTACTAGAATAGCCATCTGAGCTATTCTCATACAAGGTCAGACAATTAAGTTCATAAACTTATGCTAGAAAAAGTGCTGCCTACCTCACTGCTGAATGTCGAAGTACTCCCTTGGGACCCCAGCACCTAGTCCACCCTTCAAATCCCTTTTTATATGAGGAAAATTATAGAACTATCACAAAAGAAATTAAAGAAGATCGAACTAAATGGAGAGATATTCTGTGTGTGTAGTTGAGATGTCATCATCAAGATCTCAGCTTTTCCCAGCTTGATCCATAGAACTCTTTTGTGGGTATAAACAAACCAGTGGCAGAGTTTATAAGGGGAGGCAGAAGACCCAGAGCAGCCAGCACTGTGTTGACGGAGAGCACGGCTGGCTTCCACCTCTACTAGTGAATTCTACTGGTTCTAATTCTACTATAATTAAGACAGTGTGGTGTTGGCAAAAGAGTAGACAAATAAATCGGGACTAGATTAGAGAGCTCACAATTAAAACCACACAGATTTAGTCGACTGATCTTTAACAAAGAAGCAAAGGGAGTACAATGGAGAAAGACTAGTTGTTTAATCAAATGGTACTGGAATGACTGGACGTTCACATACAAAAAATGAAACCAGGCACAGACCTAATGCTCTTTACAATTAATTCAAAATGAATTATGCACCTAAATGTAAAACTGTAAAAAAATATTTAAAACTGTAAAAATCATAACATCATCATAGAAAATCTAGGTGACCTTGGATTTGGTAATAATTTTTTATATACAACACCAAAAGTGTGATCCATGAAAGAAAAAAATTAACAAGTTAGAATTCATTTCAATTAAAAACTATGGTTCTTTGAAAGCCACTGTTAAAATAATGAAATGAACCACAGATTAGGAGAAAATCCTTGCAAAACATATCTGATAAAGGACCAGTATCCAAAATATACAAGAAATTCTTAAAACTCATCAACAAGAAAGTAACTACCCCTTTTAAAAATGGGCAGAAGATCTGAACATACCCCTCACCAAAGAAGGCATGTGGACGGCAAACAAGCGTGGAAAGATGTGCAAGGTCACTCACTGTCAGAAAATCCAACTGCAAACGAGACACCACTGCACCCCCCTCAGGATGATAAAGTCCAGAATGCTGACACCACCAGCAGCTGGTGACAGTGTGAACCCACAGCAGTCCCCACTCATTACTGGTGGTAACGCAAAATGGCACAACCACTTGGGAAGATAGTTTGGCAGCTTTTTACAAAAATAAACACATTCTTTATACAACCAGAAATTGCACTCCTTGGTATTTACACAAATGAGTAGAAAACTTACGTTCACACAAAACCCTGCACACACGTGTTTACAGCAGCTTCACGCGTAATTGCCAAACCTTGGAAGGAAGCCAGACTTCTCTCAATAGGTGAGGGAGTAAACAAACCGTGGTACATCCAGACAAAAGAATTATTCAGCAGTGAAAAGTATTTGGCTGTCATGCCCGAAATAACACGAAGGACTTTAAAGTCATATGGCTAAGCGAAAGAAACCAATTTTAAAAAGCTACCATTATGCAATGTCAACTATATTACATTTTGGAAAATGCAAAACTAAGGCAATGGTAAGAGGATCAATGGTTGTCAGGGGTCAGGTGCAGGGAGAGTGACACATGGAGCACAGAGGATTTTTATGGCCACGGAAATGCTTTGTACAATACTGTGGTGGTAAATACATGCAAACCTAAAACCAGAACTACTCTAAACATAGTCAATTAAAAAAATGGAATGACCATGTCAAACAAATTCCCATAAAAGAAAAACTTCATCCAGAATAGTTTAGCTATAAAGACTTCAAAGAGGATCTAACTGATCAGCACTGTTTGATCTGTAAAAAACTGATAGGATAGTAAAGGAGTAGATTCTTCGTCCTGTATCATATAATTGGTTAGAGGCAGAGCTAGGACCAGAACCAAGTGTTCTGGCCATTAGCCTTGTTCTTTTTCCACACAATGTTTAGAATTGCACAATGAATGTTTATGTGGGTTTTCAAGACCTAGACCTGCATTCAAGGGTTCTAAGTTGTAAGAAATGGTGATCAACTCTATAGCTCTTGCTCTCTCTCATCTTTTTACTTTAAGTATTGAAGTCACTTAAGAGCTAGGAAGCCTGGTTCAGACATTTCAGCCTCCCACACTCCCTGGATCAAGTACACCAACATTTGCCAAACCCACCAATGCCCGTGTCCACCATGGCAGGCCAGGGTCCCTGCTGATTTTGAAGTCTATGTGGAAGACAGAATTGGACAGGCTAGAGCCAGAAATAACTCTTGACATTTTCAAAGAGCTGCCAAGATGAATTCAGAGAAGTGGTAGAGAAAGGTCTGGACTGGGCAGAGGACACTCACTTCTAATTTGGGCTCAGCCACTGTCTAGCTGTACACTTTGGGCTTTGACATAAGAATCTGAGTGAAGGATTCTATAAATGCTATCTGAAGAGCCACACTCCTTTCCCTGGGAAGGTCACCTTTGGCTGATGCATATGGACATGAAGCAGAGAGGATATCAGTGGGCAGAGCTAGGTTAAGAAATGCTGCCTCCCAAGGCAGCTGGAGGTTACATCCCATTACCCATTCTTTTGTTTCTTTTATTTATAGAATATGGGAATACACTCTGATTCTATGGGAAATTCTAAATAGTTGTTAAACATTTATCTTCTAGATTGAAAGCCCTTGGTAATCATCCACAGTGCTATTCAAAAAACAGGTTGTAGAAGGTTGGATTCCTCAGGAAGCAGATGCTGGGTGGGAGTTTGGCGTGTAGGATGTTTTTTAAGGAGTGCCCTGGGTATTGTGAGATAAGATGATGAAGACGAGAGGGGAAGGGAACAGGGTGGAGCAGAGGAAAAAAATCAAACTGTGATCTGAGCTCAATAACAAAATCAACCAATCCTCCGGGGGTTCAGGAGCTGAAACGACCCTCCAGAGTTGTCCCATATTAGGCCAAAATGGCCAGACTTCATACTCCAAAACTCAATCAGTCACCATTCACAAGCTTCCCTGGAAAGAAGCCTGAATTGGGCAAGGCAGGGCCCTGTGTTGGAGACAGCTGCAGGTGGCTGCAGAGGACACACCTCCAGTACCTGGGTGACAAACTCGTCTCAGAATGGGAGGTCTGAGCGATGCCTGTGGCTCAAAGGGGTAGGGCGCTGGCCTCATCTGCTGGAGATGGTGGGTTCAAACCCAGCCCCAGCCAAAAAAGAAAAAGACAGAATGGGAGGTTTAGGTGTGCATCACACTGCCCACCACACAGGTGCTCAGTAGGTATCGGTGGAAGGGATAATGCCTACTTTGGAAATCCTATTATTTTAATAGGACTTTGAGTTTTCCAGAGTAATTCATAAAGTTTGGCCACTCTGCCACTTGCTGTTACCACTGTCTAAAACAGACACCCATGTCTCTGGCTTTTCTTAGGAGGGCCTATCCAGGGACTATAAAATCTCTGAACTAGATACCAGTTCTGTGTGCCTTTGACCTAGAAACCAACAGTTTAACCCCTCACATCAACTTTATTATACAATCTATCCCTAAAGTGAAATACACTCTCTGCTTTGAATTTATTCACCAAAAAATTGGCACTCAGTGGTTAACATTTAGTGGTCCTAAAAAAAAAAACAAATATTTAATTGTCCTCTGAGCCTTACCTGCTTTGTCCCCAAGTCCAAAACTAATGTCAAGTCAATTTCCTATATCCCTTGGGGGTTCCAAAAGAGAAGAAAACGGGAATCTCAACACTATAATTGGAAACTCTTTGGGCTTCAGACTCCTACATTCCACTCTACTCCTAGTTGTCAAGGAAAGACTGCAGGGGACCAGGAGGACATTCTGAAAGATTCTGAATCTTTGCTCGAATGAAGTAGCACTTGAAGGAACGGCGGGGTGTATACACCCAGCAATGGGGACGGGGTGCTCCAAGCAGAGGAAGAGCTTGTGTGAAGTTAGGAGGACAGAGAATACAGGGCATGTCACGGAAGGTCAGAAGTCAACTCAGTCGAGTGTGGAGAGGGTGGGAGACGTTTACAGGAAGAGGCCTTTGAAGGCTAAGAACATTTGTCCTGGCGGCAGTAGGCACGCATGAACCAGGCAGCTGACAAGGTAAGGAGTGAGTCTCACAATTTTGAACATCAGAAATGACAACTGTTCTTAAGCCCTGGATGGCAAGCTTTATAGTAAACCCTCAGGGCAACAAAGGGGGGCTCCTTCTGGTAAAACTAGGACAAAAGGGAACAGGAGGGAAAGCAAGTAGACAGGCCACCTCTGCACCCATGGCTTCCCCATCTTTGGATTCAACCAACTGAGGATCATAAATTTAAAAAATAAAATTTAAAAAAAATAGTTGAACACAAGCAGACTTTTCTTCCTGAGCAATGCCGTATAACAACTATTTACCTAGCATTGGCATTGTGTTGTAAGTAATCTTGAGATGATTTAACACATTAACTACCACACTAGAAAAAAAAAATTATTGCCTTTGGGCCACAGTGCTTTATTAGATCGATGTAGGTCAAGACACGTGAATTATATATGCTTCATGAGACCCTGGGCTCAAAGCGAGTGTAAGTTAACACAACTCAGATGACAGTCAATGTATTAAAGTATGTGGGAGAAGGTATGTGCTTAGGTTACATGCCAAGTGTTAAAGTATGTGGGAGAATGTATGTGCTTAGGTTACATGCCAACTCTACCCTGTTTCATGTCAGAGATTGGAGCTTCTGTGGATTCCGTGTCCTCCAGAGGTCCTGCCACTCCTGCATGGGTGCTGACAGCTGGCTGTGTTTTCTAGGCAGAAGAATTATCAGTAGCAGAACTGATCAATACCAGGTCACAAAACCCAACTTGAAGTCTAGATAAGCTACTGCCTCCTTCTACTGCTGTAGAACCAACCTACAGGCTGGTTTTCTGCTCCCTGCATTGATATTATGGTGCACACACGCACACGCACACATCTTGGGACTCCCTCCAGAAAGCCTGTGGCTGTGGCAGCTCAACCTCAGCAAGCTAGAGCTGCCCCAGGGCCTCTCCCTGTAAGTCCAGTCCTTCTTCCTGTTAGCCCACAGGGCAGCATTTCTGTAATGGCCTCTCAATGCCACTTTAGCAGCTGAAAGCACATCGCCAAACCACTGTGTAGACAGCCCAGGGAGAGCTACTTACCCCTGACTGCTCAGACTGTTTATTCAGTATGTTGTTGCCCTTGAGGACATTTTGCTCCCATCTCGAGCCCAAGGTTTGAAGAACTAATGCTTCGTAGAGGTTCATCTGCTGGGTTCATGCCCACTCCCCTCCTGCCCAGCCAAAGGAGCCAGCCGCCACCTCCCCCAGCTCCCACGGAGCCCATACTGACTCTGATCCCACCAAGCCCATACTGACTCTCTGTCACATCCCCCCTCCCACCGAGCCCATACTGACTCTCTGCCATGTCCTCCCCTCCCACCAAGCCCATACTGACTCTCTGCCACGTCCCTCCTCCCACCGAGCCCTTACTGACTCTCTGCCACGTCCCCCCTCCCACCAAGCCCATACTGACTCTCTGCCTCCTGCCTCTGCTCCTGGCCACTCTTCATGACCTCCTTCCTGCTCCTCAGCTGCTCCACCCGGGGGTGAGCAGGTCAGAGCTCACATCTGGTCTTTATGGAGACCCAGGGCAAGGATGACCAGCACAACGTTTAGGTTTAGAGAAGGACCAGAGTAGAAGGAAGGTCAGTCCTCAGACTGGTGGCAGGAGGGGAGGGAGCTCTGTGAATTCGGTCACCTGAATTTCCGTGTTTGATACAGATGCAACCTCTGCTCAAAGCCCAGGGTAGATACAGATGTTTGCAGGGCCTGAAGTTAACACCATTTAGAAAGTTCACTTTAAGGAAAAGAATACAAAAATATCTTACATTTGCAAATTTTACAAAAACATATGGGCCCAAGATGCATTGCTGAGACCTCTCTCACCTACAGTGGGGGGCCTGAAGCTCAGGCTTCGCTTGTCTCCTGGCAAATCCCACCTCGGTCCATGGGTGGCCATAGTAGTGGTTTTGGGTCCACCCATCACTACTGGAACAGGACAGGCCATTCACTGACCCACTCGTTCATCCATTTACTGATGTCCCAAGCCGTATCACTCACTCGTATGTTTGCTCCCGTCCAGGTGCCTTGTGCACACAGCACCTACAGAAAGTGACACCTGTGTGTCCCTTTGGGCAGCACACACAACATGGCACGTGAAGCCTGGTTGGGGTTTTGGTCCGATTCCCCCAGCCATATTGAAGGCCGTATCTTCCTAATCCCTCCTGACCAACCCACACCTGCTGCGGTCTCCTGGACTGGGACACCCCCCCATACCCACCCAGCAAATTTCCAAGAGCCTTTCTCTGACATGCCTGCCACAGCCTCTGTCCTCCTTAGCATCCTTCCTCCGATGTGATGACACCATCATCTAGGCATCTTCTACCTCCAGTTTACTGTGGACATACAAACACATCAAGGACTCACACAGGCTCTCTTGTTGGGCGTGTGTTCTGCCTCAGACACTTCTAGTGCTTTCCACTGCATCCCACACGCATTGGAAGTGAGCAGAGCTTGGGCTATTTATACACTTCCTGCTTATCAGGACTGACTCCAGCCCTGCAGTGGGACTGGAGCTGCAGTCAGAGGCATCAGAGATCCGGGGAAGGCAGAGACTGGGCGGTGGGTGGGAACCAAACAAAGAGTCTTGGCACTTACCACTGACTGCTTCCTCTGATCCATGTGTATGATGTGTTCCTCTGATGTATAAGCTCCTTACAGGCAGGGCCTGTGTCTCGTAACTCATTACATGTACACTCTTTCTTAAACAACATGGGCCTTGCCCATGGTGGCTAGTACATAAATATTTGTGGCATGCTCAGTTGTCATGATTCAGAAGTGGGCAGTACCCTACTGAATGACACAGCTGAGAACTTGCTCCATCCGTCTTCCTACATTCAAGCAGCTACCTAAAGATGACTCACTTCAGCCTGTAGGCCTTCAGCAAGGACTCTCAGCCTCCATGAGAACTCCATCTCAACACAAGATGTTTACCTACAGACTTTCCTGAATGAAATGATTGGCACAGTCCAGCCTTCCACATCTGTGCAAAATCAGGCATCTGATCTCATCTAATTCTGCAGCCCCTAACCCCTAATCAGTGGCCTGTTAGGAAGTGGGCTGCACAGTAGGACGTGAGCTTTGGGCAAGAGAATGAAGCTTCATCCGTACTTACAGCTGTTCCCCATCACCTGCATCATCACCCAGGCTCTACCTCCTGGCATGTCAGGGAGGCATTAGACTCTCCTTAGGAGCACAAACCCTACTGTCAACCGTGCGTGTGTGAGGGATCTAGGTTGTGGCTCCTCGTTAGAATCTAATGCCTGATGATCTGAGGTGAAGATTTAATGCGCTTCAGTCACCCCAAGCCCCCCTCTCCATCCATGGAAGAACTGTCTTCCATGAAACCTGTTCCTGGTTCAAAAAAGGCTGGGGACCATTAAAACTCACCTATAAATTTAAGATGAGTAACATTTGATTCTAATAAACATACACCACTTCACAATTTCATTTCATCCTTAAACTGCAAGCATAGGATGGAAAGTACTAGGAAATTAGTATTAAAGGAGATACACACGTATTTTCTAAAATGTACCTTCTGAGAGATTTGCTTTAATAAAAAGAATACTGGGTGAGTTTCAGGGTTGGTTCCATTAACAACTGGAAACTTCACACTTGACAGAATTGGGGTCCTTCAGGCTCTGTGTGATTGTTAACTAACAAGTGGTACATTCAGTCACCCTGGTAACAGTGGCAACACTACGTTCCATCTTTTTTGTAAATATTTTCTTTCTCCTTCCAAGGTAGTTAAGATTAACTCCCACGGCTCAGCGCCTGTGGCTCAAGCAGCTAAGGTGCCAGCCACATACACCTGAGGTGGCAGGTTCGAATCCCCAGCCTGGGCCCGCCAAACAACAATGATGGCTGCAACCAAAAAATGGCCAGGCGCTGTGGTGGGCGCCTGTGGTCCCAGCTACTTGGGAGGCTGAGGCAGGAGACTCGCTTGAGCCCAGGAGTTGGAGGTTGCTGTGAGCATGATGCCATGGCACTCTACCCAGGGGGATAGCTTGAGGCTCCGTCTCAAAAAAAAAAAAAAAAAAAAAAGATTAACTCCCACTAAGTCCCATAGCTTTGTGTCTTTGCTGTAGTATCTTCCTGTCTTTCTCCTAAGATTCATTCAACAAATCAGTCAAACACCTGCTGCTGCTCAGCCCTGCTCCAGGTACAACTCTGGAAGACAGTGGGAAATGAATCAGGTCAGTCCTGTTCTCTTGGAACTCACATCCTAGTGATGAAGATACAAAGAAGACAGATACAAGAGTGTGTTTCATCAGCCCCAGAACCGTAAGCTTCTTGAGTGTAGAAACCACATTGAAAAAAGAAAACATATAGGTAATAGAAAATTTTTGAAATATTGGCTCCTGCTAATGCTGGCGGCCTACCTGGTGGGACCTGCGAGTGCCAACGGCTGAGAAGACGCCATGCCCCCACCCAAGGCTCCATCAGGCCCAGACACGACATGCATGGGGAAGCCTGAGCCCTGTCCAGCACCCTCACGGGTCCCTTGCCCTATGATGGGACTGTCCATGGCTGAATTAACAAGGCAGAGAGAAAGGAGCTTGGGGATATAAAAGTAATTTTGTTCATTGATTATTACCATCTAGAATCTTACTGTGATTTACCCCCAAATAGTAAGATTTGGGGAGAACATCAGTGAGCTTGAACATCATCAAAAGAGTTGATACTTTCTCTCAGGGTCACCAAGATATCTCTTGAAGGTGTTCACCAATAACGCTACTGGCCCCAGTAAGTTCCATAGATGTCTGGGAAAGTGACCCCAAGGTGGATGGCAATTCACAGAGCCGTGGTTAATGTGAGGCAGTCAGAGATGAGGGCGGGGTTGGGCTTTGCCTCCTAAATGCCCTTATGCTTTGCTGGGAGTCCTGTCAGCCCCAAGTCACTGCTCTCTGAAGAAGGACGGAGATGGCCCCTGGGCTGCTCCCACTGGCCTAGCACCTGCAGCTCCCAAGAGTAGATACCAGACAGTCCTCTGTAAGCTCCCTCTTCTGGGAAGTCTTCCTCCATAAACAAGGCAGCCCAGGGTCCATCTCCTTTCTTCTTCAGAGAGGCAGCTCTGGGACTCCACTGGCCCATCCGGCTGTAGGAATCCTGGAGCACCTGCCATAACCCCAGCCCTCAGACCACAAGGGGCTGCATTGTCCGGAAACCTCTCAGAGAGATTTTAAGCAGAGCCCTCGCCAGGCAAACTGCTGGTTCTGTGGAACCTTCTCTCTCAGATAAATTGTGGGGGGATCTTCTTGCTTTGAGAAATTTAAATGTAAAGTTTTGCATCTCTTAAGCATGGTGAAGGTGGGAAAACCTAGCCACCAACCCTATCTAAGCATTTTGCCACAGGACAGTTTTACAAATGCCTCACCTTGTGATTGCCCAGGGACATGGTAATTGGGAGATGTTTAACGTTCTGAGTTTCTTGAGACTCTTCCACTTCCTCTAAGCATCAGTGTCTGCTGATGAAGACACTGGGGTCCCACTCTAGCTAGTCCAGCTTTCCAAACTTCCTCCTTCTAGCCGACCGAACACCCTGAGGCTCCAGGAAATGAAGATTTTTTTTTCATTTGTGAATTATTTTCTCCCTGTTGCTGGGATGACCTATCCCAGTCTCAGCCAATGATGAATTTGGGGATCTCAGTGGATCATCTTCCCTTTTGAACAGTGAAGCTGCTCAGGGCTTCTCCTGCACCTGCCAGAGCTAATGCCCTCCACAGAATGCAAAGTTCCGTCCAGAAAGGTTTTGCTGTCTCTGGTCTCTTCTGACTTTCTCAGTGCATGCAACCTTCTATGGCCTCAGTTGGTACCTCTGTATAATGGGATGATACCATTGTACCTAACTTGTGTATAAATGTGTGATTAAATGAAATAATCTGTGACACTCTTTACACAGAGCCTGAAGCATAAACTCACAGAAAATGTTAGCTATTGTTCTTATTGCTTTGGGTTGCTACTGGTTCCTGTAAGCTTAGGGCGCGCCGCTCAGAGAGGTCTGCTCCTATTCTGCAAGAAGCCAGGAAACATTCCTAGGTGCTTAGCACTCCCCGAAGAGAGGTATTTTTTTTCTTTTATTAAGTCATATATACATAGATCATGAATACATTTATGCCTATGTGGGATTCAATGTGTTGATTCTTTGTACAAATTGGAGTGCTTACATCCAACCAATCAACATAGCTTTCACCTCATTCAATTAATCACTGTGTTCAGACATTTGTGTTCTGTATGTGATAGATTTGACTTGTACCCTTGCAATATGCTCCATAGGTGAGGTCCCACCATTCATCCTCCATCAAACCTCCCCCCTCCCCTCCCATCTTCCTCCCCTTCTCTCCTTCATCCTGGGCTATAGTTGTGATTCATCTTTCATATGAAAGTGTGAGTGATTATAAAGTGGTTTCATAATAGTACTGAGCACATTGGATATTTTTTTTCCATTGTGAGACACACATGCGGTACAGAGCTTCCCGTGCCTTATAAACACGTGGTGTTTACTTCCCCAGCAGGGTTTCCATGCGTTCTTTTTTAATTTTGTTTGTTTTATTTCCCCTTTTAAACTCTAGAAAAGGTAGATGTACAAAATATATTTTGGAACTCACGTATCAGAAGAAAATCCATGACAAAAAATCATTTGCTCTCCTGTTATTAAGACTGATATTAATAAATAATGGCATAGCGGTTGGCACTCAGGAAACAGTGCTTGCCATCCTCAAAGGGATTCTCAAGCACGACTGTGTTCTTCCCAGCACTGCTTCTGTGAGGTGGGAAGTGCTCTCTCCTCCATTTGTCAAAATATCACAAACACCCACTAAGAGAATCTCATGCTTTGTTGTGCTTTTTGTGTTGTTTTTAAAACAGAAGAGAGACTGTTCTTAGCTGTTATATATATTCAACATTTAAAATGTTATTATTTTTAACCATTGAGTCTCCCTACTTAGGAAGGAGGCTCCCTAATTCCCAGTTTAGGAGATATATGTATTTGCTAAATCTGAGTCAGGAAAGTCTGACTTTCACAGTCTTACACGTTGGGGAGAATGAGGGAATGCTTTGTTCTATTTTGTTTTCATGTCGAAAGGACCAAACAAAACTCTCTAAACCCTAATCAACCAATCGAACTTTGCACAATGATAGAATTGTTCTATAATCTGCAGTCTTGAGTACAACACCTACCAGCTACATGTGGCAACTAAGCATTTGAAATGTGGCTAGATTTTTAAGTTAGTTTAATAATAATTTCGAATTTAGGTTATTTTTTTCTTTTGGAAACAGGAGTCTTGCTCTGGCTGGTCTCAAACTCCTGGGCTCAAGCAATCCTCCAGCCTCCTAAGTGTCTGTGATTATAGGAACAAGACATTGCATCTGGTTATAACCCCTGAATTGGGTTAAAATTGACACACATGGCTGGTGGCTGCCACTTGGGGCAGTGTAGATCTCATACTAAGAAATTGTCTCCATGGGCAGCTATGAGGAAAGTATTTGTAAGTTCCTATTTTAAAACTTGGCCTTTAAAATGAGTTTTTAGATTTTTAATTTTTTTATTAAGTCAAATGCACATAGATCATGAATACATTCATGCATATGTGGGGTGCAATGTGCTGATTTTTTTTTATACAATCTAACGTGGTTGCATGAAACCAATTAACACAGCTTTCACCTCATTTACTTGATTATTGTGCCAAAACATCTCTGTTCTACACTTCACAGACTTGACTTGTACCCTTGTCATATGCTCCATAGGTGTGGTCCAGCCTTTTACCCTCCCTCTGTCTAACCTCCCTCCTCCCCTACCCTCCCACTCCACTTATCTCCATCATCCTGGGAATCTTGGGCTATAGTTGTGTTCTATTTTTTACAAGAAAATGTGAGTAAATATAAGTAGGTTTCATAGAAGTACTGAGTACATTGGATACTTTTCCCTCCATTCTTGAGACATTTCACTTAGGAGAATATGTTCCAGGTCCCTCCATGTAAACATAAAGGAGATAAAGGCTTCATCTTTTCTTAATGCTGCATAGTATTCCATGGTATACATATATCACAATTTATTCATCCATTCATGGGTCGAGGGGCACTTGGGCTTCTTTCATGACTTGGCTATTACGAATTGAGCTGCAATGAACAATCTGGTGCAAATATCTTTTTCGCTAAGTAATTCTTGGTCTTTTGGATACATTCCTAGTAAAGGAATTGCAGGATCCAATGGCAGGTCAATTTTTAGATCCCTGAGTGTTCTTCAGACTTCTTTCCAAAAGGAACGTACTAGCTTGCAGTCCCACCAGCAGCGCAGAAATGTTTCCTTTTCTCCACATCCACACCAACATCTGTAGTTTTGGGATTTTGTTATGTGGGCTACTCTTACTGGATTTAGATGGTATCTCAAAGTGGCTTTGATTTGCATTTCTCTGATGATTAAAGAAGACAAGCATTTTTTCATGTGTCTGTAGACCGTGTGCCTCTCTTCTTCAGAGAAGTTTCTGTTCAGGTCTCTTGCCCATAGTGAAATGGGATCACTTGTTCTTTTCTTATTAATAAGTTTGAGTTCTCTGTGGATTCTGGTTATCAAACCTTTGTCAGAAATGTAACCTGCAAATATCCTCTCCCATTCTGAGAGCAGTCTGCTTACTTTACTTACTGTGTTCTTAGCAGTGCAGAAGCTTTTTAGTTTGATCAGATCCCAGTAATGTATTCTTGGAAATAGTTTTTAGATTTTTTAAATAGAAATATCTGGCCACTTTAACAAGTCTCTAGAAAAGTTGGGGGCAAAAACATCTGGGATCCTGGTAGGGTGGTTCATACATCATCAATCTTTAATGCTGTGTTCAAAGTAACCTCTCTATCAAGGTAGCTTCAAAGTGGAAGAGGTGTGTGTATATTGACAAGCTGGCTACCATGGGCTCCAGAGGAAACTCTCTACAAACATTCCTCTTTTTCATGAGGCTCTCCTATAACTGTGATTTTTTTTAAGAATGTGGCTATAAATCAATAGCTTTCCTGAAAAAAGAGCCTGATAGTGAATATTCTATTCACTATCAATTTATTGTCAAGCTAGACATGCAAGCATAAAACACAGGTGACAGTTTCAGTGAGGAGAAATGAGGAGAGGCAGGTCTGGGCTGGAGAAGTGGGTCAGGTATAAAAAAAACAAAACAAAATCTTTGTCCCATTTGGAAAGGAAACAGTCACAAGCAATCTGTGCATTGCCACAAGGAAAGTGCAGACACACGTGCAGCAGGAATGCAAGTTCCCCAGAATGGCACCCTTAGAAAAAGAGGTCAGGGGGTGGGGTGGAAGGCCTCTTGGCTGATGGTGTTACACTCAAGGCAGCAAACTAACGCATGCGCTCAGCTCAGGGGAACTTGGGAGGTTAATAGTCTTGATTTAAACCTCTTGAGAAACCTGCAAAGTTGGATCCAGTTGCACAGGACCACTTGGGACCCTATGAGTTGTGGAACTCTGTCACTCAGAGGATGTATATGGCTATACTAACAATGTGTCCCTGACACAGAAGAGTTAAGAGCAGAGCAGGAGCAAGCACATAACTGTTGTTGTTGTTATACCCAACAACAGCTAAAGCAAAGATACAAAGTAGTGATTTATATCCAGGTGTATATATTTACAGCTAGCTCTATATTAAACCATTTTAAGAAATAAGCAAAGAGTTAGCAGTTACATTTGCACATTCAATGAATGTAGTAATTATCTATCACTGCATAACAAATCACCCCAAAACTTAGTTTCTTAAAACAATCACCATTTTTTCTCTCTGTTTCTGAAGTCTGGGATTCAGGAGTGGCTCAGCTGAGCAGTTGTAGCTCCTGGTTTCTCAAGAGGTGGCAGGAAGATGTTGGCTGGAGCCACAGGCCACTGAATACCTAACTGGAGTTGGAGAAGGCACTTGGGAGGTGGCTTGCTCACACGCTGGCAAGCTGGTGCTGCCCGGGGGTTTTCAGCATGTAGGTCTCACCAGCTAGCAGTAGGCTACTCCCAAAGCAAGTGACCCAAGAATACTTGATGATCTGGCTCTAGAAGTCACACACATCCCTGCAGCCTGGATCACACAGGGGGAGAACACCATCTTCTCCCAGTGCCCCCTCCCTCTGCTTGTCACAAGAGAAGAGAAGCCAGGGTCTTCAGGAGCCATCTTGGAGGCTGCTACCACGTGGAGAACGCATTTTTACAATAAAAGCAGACTTGACTGCAAACTGGAACAAAGATGAGGTGTCATTTTTTAATCCTTCAGATAAGTATAAAATTTTTAAAAATAGTACACATACCTTGCACTGGAGGGGGATTGTGAAGAAGGGTCCCCTTCATTGTGGTTGAGGATAAAATGAATAAGTACTATCTACTGGGTGGCACCTGTGACTCAAAGGAGTAAGGCACTGGCCCCATATTCCAGAGGTGGCAGGTTCAAAACCCAGCCACGGCCAAAAATAAAAAATAAAATAAGTACTATCTACTTGGAGAACAAAGTAACTATCAAAATTTTACATGTGCGTGACATTCACTGCTTCTGTTCATTTATGCCCATGTGTATGTTGTGGGAAGCACCAAGTATGTGATGGGGCATAAAACACAATGTCTGCTGCAGCTTTGGGGTAAGAGCAACATGAGAAATAACCAAAGTTGTTTTCGCATAGGTAACTATTTAATTTAATTTTTTTTTTTTTTTGAGACAGAGCCTCAAGCTGTTGCCCTGGGTATAGTGCTGTGGCGTCACAGCTCACAGCAACCTCTAACTCTTGGGCTCAAGCGATTCTCTTACCTCAGCCTCAAGGAACTGGGACTACAGGTGCCCGCCACAACACCCGGCTATTTTTAGAGACCAGATCTCTCTCTGGCCCAGGCTGGTCTCAAACCTGTGAGCTCAGGCAATCCACCTGTATCGGTAACTATTTAAAAAGCTATGATACTCTTGTGTAATAGTGTATCTCTGAATATACTAAAAACTCTCAACTATATCATTTAAGTGGATGAATTTAATGATATATGAGGTATATCTCAATAAAACTGTTTAAAATGAACAAACAAAAAACAACTATGAAAAACGACAGCAACCATGGACATCTGCAGAGGCTCTGTGTAGAAGGCAGGTGTGAACAGAAACCGAGGGCAGGAGCAATGAGTATGTCTTCCAGGACGTCATAAGCAAAAAACCAAAGCAGAGGCTAGTGCATTTAATATACTACCTCTGTGGTAAAAAGAGATAATAAAATAATACTGTGCATTTATATTTGCTTACTTCTGCATGAAAAATTCCTGGAAAGATACCTGAAAACAAAGGTGGGGACAAGGCAGGTGGAGAGCGAGGGGCAGACAGGGATGGGGTCCCAATATTTCTCAGTGTAAATCTGTCGCATGTCATTTTGATTTTTGAACCATACGTATATATTAGCTAATGAGAGATACAGTAATGTAACAGAAGACCATAAAATGTGTATACCTTTTAGTTTTAACTCAATGATAGCTCTGTAGTCTTAGAAATGTCATTTTGCTTTTCTGAGTTTCAGTCTTTCTTCTGTAAAGTGGATTCATTTGGTCTTTATCTCTAGGCTATAATGGAAAGTCATATGTATCTATGAGTATGTGTGTTATGCATACGTGAATGCACCTATGTGTATACATACATATATGCATTCACTAAGGAAGGAGAAACCATAATTATCTCTTTTTTTTTTTTTTTTGCAGTTTTTGGCCAGGGTCAGGTTTGAACCCCCTCTGGTATGTGGGGCCAGCACCCTACTGCTTTGAGCCACAGGCGCTGCCCAAGAAACCCTAATTGATTAGACTGCTTGCCAACTTGTGTTTCTTTAGCAAACTTGTGTGCCAGGTACCTAGAAAAATACTTGCCTGACTTTTCCCACAGCCATACTCCACCTGTTACCTGGACTACAGGACTCGTGTCTAAGAGAGCACAGAAGCTGCCAGAGAACTTGCTCTATAGCCCACATCAAACACAGAGTGGAGAGAGACCAGTAAGTACAGGAGCCATGTCTGGTCCTGCAGATAAAGTGAATGAAGATGGATAGCAGGGAAAACTACTTCTCAGCAAATTCAGTTTCAACAGCAAGAAGTGGCTACAGACCAGTGATATGCAGAGGGCTTTCACCACCATCTCAGACTTAAGATTTATTGTAGATATGGACAACATGATAGAACAGCTCCAAGGCTCTGCCTGCAGCCCAGTGTCCCCTCTAGCTGCTTATCAGCAATAGCTGATATTCCGATTCATCTCCAGAAGACCCTGGTTTACAGTGTATGTCTAGCTGGAGTGATGCCGTCATCCACTAACGCTCCCAAGTGCACTGGCC
Source organism: Otolemur garnettii (assembly GCF_000181295.1). NCBI lineage: Eukaryota > Metazoa > Chordata > Mammalia > Primates > Galagidae > Otolemur > Otolemur garnettii. The sequence goes on along the minus strand of NW_003852440.1, from coordinate 7,497,201 downwards.
TGGCACAAGCAGAGCTGGGACAGTGAAGAAAGAAATTGCAAGAAGCCTGTGCTGCCACCATAAGAAGGGCAGCCAGAAGGCAAAGAGAAGGCTCTGGTCTCCCGGGAGGAGTTTGAGGAGCTTGTTTGACCCTATGAATTTATTTGCCTTGAAAGGTTTTTTTGAGTTTAACTTTTCCAGAAGGCACAATGGATGGTGGTGATTCGAGGAAGGAGGACCACTGCTCTGAGCAAAGAGCTTTCTTCCTGGATGCATGATAACTTAGCAGGCTGGCTCCTGATAGAGGTGTTTCCCGTCATTCAGCTCAAGCAGCCTGGCTTACTGTCCACACCCAGGATGCCAGACCGTAGTGTCCACACCCAGATACAGAGTCACCTAGAGGAGCCTAGTACACATCAGCCTCACAAGCCTCATCCTGAGACTTAGAGTTAGCGGGTCACGGGGAACGGGATTCTGATACAGCAGCGTGTGACTTGACATTTGGGAGCCACTTAGATACATAATCAAAAAAGGGTTTAACTCTAGGTTTTATTTTATCCAGAGTTTGCTCTGCCCAAGGAGAGGTCAATTACAATCATAGTTATTATTTCTTTCCAAGAAAGAAAAGGTCTTGGGACGGCATCTATGGCTCAAAGGAGTAGGGCGCTGGCCCCATATACCTGGGGGGGGGGGCGGGTTCAAACCCAGCCCCAGCCAAAAACTGCAAAAAAAAAAAAGACAGAAAGAAAAGATCTTGGTTCCCAACCTATATTTGTCTTGGTAACATTTCTTTTTGAGTTCTGTATTTTATCCCTCAAATCCTAGTATCACAAGAGAACACAAGGCACCCTTAAAACTGCAAAAACTGCATAGAAAGGAGTATTAAATTCACCCCAGGGGACAGGCTCTGATACTCAGTCAATGGGCCCGTGCAGAACAATGCTCACCCTGGAACATACACTGTCCTCTGCAAAGGGGGGTTATCATTGTCCCTGGGCATCTGGAGATGAGGTTGGCAAGATGCAAACACACCACGCTGGGATTGAAAAGTATCAGGGCTCTTGCCTTTTGTGGCCTGACCTGAGCGTATCACCAGACTATCTTGAGCCTTGATTTCTGTCGTTAAACTAATAGCTGCAATATTCAGATGCATTTTAATTATTTCTGAAACTACAGCAACTCTCATTTGTGGAATACCTACCACGAGCAAGATATGCAAGTGTTCTCTTTACGATAGGTGTGCACACGTACGTACACACGTGTGTGCTACATGTATGCATGCATCTGTGCATATATGCACATACATACACACATGTGCATGCAGTATATGTATGTACAACTATGTATAAGTATGTGCTCATCCTTGTGACACATATCTATACATGTGTGTACATGCATGCACATATGGATGTGTGTATATTTTTTCTCAGCCTCACAATAGCTCCAAAGTTGTTGTTATTCCCATTTTTCCAGTACAGAAAATGAGGCCCCCAGAATGCACTGTCTCTCCTGGATCCAGTTGTTCTGCTTGTAGGTAGGTGATCATCAGCGTACTAGTTTTCTATTATTTCTATAACAGATTACCAGAAATTTAGTGTTTAACACAAATTTATTATCTAACTGTTCGGTAGCTCAGAAAACCAAACAATTCAGCTGGTTTCTCTGCTCCAGTCAAGGTGTTGGCTGGCCTGGGCTCTTATCTAGAGAGCCATGGGAGAATCTAGCTCCAGACACATTGGGTGGTTGGTAGAACTTGGCTCCATGCAGTTGTAGCAATGAAGTCCTCAGTTCCTTGCTAGCTGTCGGCTGGGGCTCATTTTTGGCTTCCAGAGGCTTCCCACACCCCCTAATTCAAGGCTGCCTTCTTCAAAGCCAGCAATGGTGAGCTGGCCTTCTCATGATTCAAATCTCTCTGGCACCTCCTTGACTCTCCTGCTTCCAGCTGGAGAAAGCTCTGTGCTTATAAAGTCTGTCTTAGCCTGTGTGGGCCAATATAACAAAATACTGTTTATAATTTATAAACAACAGAAATTTGTTGCAAACTGTTCTGGAGGCTGGGAAGTCCAAGATAAAAGAGCCCCAGATTCAGTGTCTGGTGAGAGCCTGTTCTTCACGGATAGTGCCTTCTGTGTGTCCTCACATGGCAGAAGAGATGAACTCCTCTGACACCAGTCCCATTTATGAGGGCTCTGCCCTCGTGGCATCATCATGTCTGAAAGGCCCCACATCTTAATGCCATCACCTTGCAGGGTGGGTTGAAATGTGAATTTGGGGGGACACGTATATTCAGACCATAACAAAGCTCATGTGATTAGACTATGCACCCATAATCCGTGAAAACCTCCCTTACTTAAGGTCCATTACCTTAATTTCATCTATGAAATCCCTTTTGCCATGTAATATAACATAGTTGCAGATTCCAGGGATTAGAATGTGATATCATTTGAGTAGCCATTTTGCCTCCCATAGACCTCACTTGTGCAAAAGAAATATCTCCAAGAGTCCTCACTGTGGCATTAGCTGTAATAGTAAAATAATGGAAAAACCCAAATGTGTATCAGGGGATAGATATATACATTGTGGTTTTTATACAATGGAATATACTAAGCAGTTGTTTATAAAAAGCAGCATCTTTGAATGAGTTGATATGGAAAGATCACACTATTGTATTTGGCACAAAAAGGAAGAATATAAATTCTACTATTTGTCTAGAGAATGTATGTATGTGACCCGTGTAATGCACTATACACATGTGTGTGTCTACTTACAAATGCCATGCAGAGTTGGGAAAAGATGCATCATACAGAAAACCCCAGGCCATCGTAGCCTCTCGGGGGTATGGGAGTCTGGAGCACACGGAGGCTGAGCCCAGCTGCCTGCCTTTCCATCCTAGCTCTGCCCCTTGGCCTCTGTGTGAGATATGTCTGTGCCTCAATCTCTTCATCTATTAATCTCTTAATCTCAACCTCGTAATCTTATAATCTCCAAAAATGGAAATGATAATGCCAGCCCTTTCCTCTAGAGCTGAATTAAATGAATTACTATATATATATATATACACATGAAGTCGACAATTAAGTTCACAAACTCATCCTAGAAAAGGCACTACAACCTCACTACTGAATATCACCAGGGTCACCTTCAAAGCACTCCCCTTGACTATCTGGTGACCGTACAGGTTTAGGGCAGAGCATGACAGAATAATGCTGTACAATAATTGCTATGAAGATCCATTCAAGCACAAATACTGAAATGCGGAGGGTGGGGCAAACACTGCCCTGTTGCTACACCCAGCAACTCCTTACTGGAACTTTCAGGGTCTCCCTGATGATGAGAGAGAGGGTCTCAGTCTCAGAGAGAGGGTCCAGTCACTCTGGAACTTTGGCAGTCAGGCCGTGGTGGGCTGGGCTACGCCACTCAGGGTCCCCAGCTTTGGGCCTAGTGGTTCTTCCGCAGCCCCATCAGTGGTAGGAGTGGCCACTGGGAAGCAGCACTCCTCTGTCTTATCCCGTTCTCACCAGCGATGCCTTTCTTGGGGCTTTTGAAGCTGTTCTAGGAATTTTTACGAGCTGCCATGTCAACCCAGGAGCTGTTTTCTGCTCATTCCTTATGAATACCCCCAAATCTCCAGATGTCAGGGTATGTGGGCTAGAACTACTTACATCTGGCCTATAACCTCACTCTGTCACTTGCTTTGCAGCTGTGAAATGGGAGAATTAATATCACCCATTTCACTAAAAGAGGCCTGAGTCACTTTGGCTATGCACCACTTTCCAGAGCTCTGAGAAACAGCCACAGAGAAACACAAGAACCTTTTAGGAGCAGTTATAACTGACTGCCAAGGAAAGGTCTGGGCCAGGATTCTTTAAGGGGAACATTCAGAACTTCCCATGATTAATCAAGAGGGAAATAGGGGAAAAGAAATGGTGAATGTTGTACTAAACGGCTGCTCTTGGAGCAGACATTGCTCTTGGCAATCCTTTCTCAGCACTTGTTCTGCCAAAGAGAGGAAAGGAAATAATGCATCGAGAATGTTCTTCCCCCTGTCTTCTAATTGCTTACTTTTTCCTTTAAAGGTCAAACACATTGGCTGAGCCACCTGAAGAAATACCTGCCCTGTACTCAGAGGCTGCAGTCACTGCTGAAGATGAGGCAATGGGTGAAGTGGAAGAGCCACAGCATGTGGGCTGCTAGTGACCAGCCTGGCCAGGACGCCCACTCCAAGCAGACTCTATTACAGCCTTCCCAGACACAAACACTATGATCAAGTTCGCAAGATTTCTGCTCCCTCACTTCCTTTCTCTTTTGACTACACATTTTATTTCAGTCCCATGGTGAATTATTTGTTGGGAGTAGAAGTTGGTGGGTGAATTGAGGCAGTGGTGAGAATGCAGAAGGACACATGGCAGTGCTCCTCTCAGCCCGGGAGGAGGAAGAAACCACAAGGTGCAGGTAACGTCAACAGACAGCTCCCTTACTGGGGCCCTGCAAGGCCTCTGCATGCCACAGCAGCCCACTAGCAGTAGCTGGAGCCCAAACCCAGGCGAAGCTTGACCAGGCCAGCTTGACTGCCAACCTTTGTATCTGGACACTAATTTCTCTTTTGTGAAAACTTCTTGGCAGAACTAAGTAAAGGCCTGGATTTTGCCGATGTAAGTGTTTCTCAGCTACTAAACAAAATGCATTGAGAATTTTCTTCTCCCTCTCTTGCTCTTGATATCTTATTTTATTCTTCCGAAGGTCAAACATATTGGCTGGGTCACCTTAAGAAGTACCTGTCCTCTGCTCAGAGGCTGAAATGACATAGTAATGTGTGAGTAAGGGCTTACCCTGGCTTCATGGGAAGTAGAAGTAGATGCACAAGCCAGGCCAAGCTTGTCTCCAGCTGAAGTCAGCTTACCCACCCCAGCACCTGCACAGGTAACGAGCCTCACCCAACACGCTCCTTCAGAACAGTCTGAGAGATAACGCAACTTCCGAAAGCTCCCACGCCTTAGCAGCCATGACAAGTGAGCAATGGCAGATGCTGGTGTTTGCCTGACATTAGTGAATCACAACTGGGTGGGGTCCTGCCACTGTTTTCTCTGGAAGCTCCATGCTCTGGGTGACATGAAGGCAATACAGCAGGGGTCTGAGTTTGGCCGAGGCCTGGAGAGTCTTTGTCATGCAGAGTCATGCAGAGAGCTGAATCAGTGGGTGGATGGCCAGATCAGACCCCTTTGGGCTCCTTTGGCCCAAGAAAAGTCAAGTCCTGGCTGCGAGTGACCAAGTGACACCCAGAGCCCAAAAGCAATTTTACTTTCACTTTTATACTTTATAATGCTCATTTTTTGATCGACTACGAAGACGCAGTTTACGACAAGAATGCAGACTTGCCATACAGTTCATTCATTTTGGCCTCAGACCACCTGTGGCCAAGCCCCCCCGTTCTTCGGCATTTAATGTGTACAAGCTCTCTACATGTCACCGGGCCCTGCAGGTCTCCCCACTGCATAGACTGAACAGTTAATGCTTGGAAAGGTTTAGGATGTGTGCTTGGAATGCACGGGCAGAGTTTGATCCCAGACAAGATGAGCACAATCAGAATGAGCACTCAGACAGCCGAGACTGGAAACCTCCCTGGTTAGCCAGCTCTGCTGCCACAGCAGAGTGCCACAGACAAGGCGGCTTACCCAACACACACTCAGTTCTCGTGGCTGGAAGTCTAAGATCAAGGCATCGACAGGGCACATTTCCATTAAGGCCTCTGTCTGTGGCTTGCAGGTGGCTGTCTTCCCCTGTGTCCTCATATGGTTGTCCCTCTGTGTGTGTCTGGGCTCTGATCTCCTCTTCTTGAAAGGGCACCAGACACACTGGATTAATTCCCACTCCAATGACCTTGTTTTACCTTTTTAAAACCCCTACCTCTAAATACAGTCACATTCTGAGACACTGGATATTAGAACTTCAGCATGTGAATTTTGGAGGGATGCGAATCAGCCTCCAATACCTCTGTTTGTCAGATGAGGAAACTGAGCCACAGAGCAGGTAGGTCACATGGAAAGTCAATGGTAGGACCTGGGAAGACCAGTCCTTGGGTCCCACCACCAACCTTGACCCCACAGTTCCCAGCCACTTGATCAGACCAGCCCTTTCCACCTTGAGTCCATGACACCAGGTTCTAGGATATGAATGTGAGCTGCTCCGGTGCTGGCATCAGCATCCTGTGTCCAAAGCAAGAAAATAGAGGTCCATCAGTGCATTAAGTGTCTGATCAAAGGTCTTACAATAAGTCTGAAGGGAGAAGTTTCCAAAATGCAAGCCCTCTAGGTCAGATGAAACTTGGTCCCAGTCAGGCTCAGGCCTGGAATCAGATGGACTGGGTTTCTGTGTCCCCCAGTGAAGCCATTGAACAGTCTGAGCCTCTGTTTCCTCAGTGAGAAGGGTACACAAGGCAAATTGGGAACTGATGATGTTTCCAGCACTTGGCACAGTGCACACTGCAGGCTGTGCACAACTGTCAGCCGTCCTGACTGTGGTGCCACTTCCCAAGCCCCATTCAGGGGCAGTATGAGGAGCAGAGACTGGTTATGCCTAGTCTGTGAGGGGTGACACCAGGCTGTAGCCTTGAGGCTTGGTCTGAGCCATACCTGCCCAGGAACAAGGACACTGGGGCCAGATTCTACTCCCCCAGGTTGCAGGCAGGGCCAAAAACTCAAGAGTCTTAATATTTCACACTAATTTCTTCTTTCCAATAATTTGCAAAGCCATGAGTGTGAAAAGAAGGTGGGAGGTGAGGACATCACTCCAGACAAGTAAGGGCTGGTGGGCATTTCTCAACAAAGCCCCCAGGGCCACAGTTCCTGGGCTTTACTGCCCCTTGGAGGGCTCAGTGCAACTGCTTTGGCCGGAAGCCAAACCCATCCTGGTTTCCAGTCTTGGGGTTTTAGGGAGCTGGAATGAGCTGCTGTTCCTTGGGAAAGAAGGAGGCAGCTCTAGAAACCCAGCCCCAAGAACCATGAGGTATGGTGGGACCTTGCTGTGGCCTGTGCTGAACCATGAGGTGTGGTGGGAACTTGCTGTGGCCTGGACTGAACCATGAGGTGTGGTGGGGCCTTGCTGTGGCCTGGACTGAACCATGAGGTGTGGTGGGGCCTTGCTGTGGCCTGG
>NW_003852440.1:7487933-7490053 GCF_000181295.1 Otolemur garnettii | reverse complement strand
TGGCCTGGACTGAACCATGAGGTGTGGTGGGGCCTTGCTGTGGCCTGGACTGAACCATGAGGTGTGGTGGGGCCTTGCTGTGGCCTGGACTGAACAAGAGGGGCCCTAGGGTCGGGGCACCGCCAGGTTGTCCACCAAGTCCATCTGTGGTCCCATGTCTTATACCCCACAGGCTCCTTTCTTTCCTTCCTCATCTAAGCAGCAGAGCTAACAGGATCTGTACCGCCTCCACCTCCAGGATGTTGGGAAGATTAAATAAGATCAGGTATGTGCAGAGTTGCAAAAATAGCCAGAAGGCAGGTGCACGAGGAATCCAAGCTGCTCAGGGAGTTTGGCATCCTCTGAGGAAGTGGCCAGGCAACAGGGCCTGCCCAGCACTGTTTTCAAGCTCTAAACAATTCACACCATTTGAAATGTTTAGAAAAATACAGCTGTAGTGAGCCCAGGACAATAGATTTTCCTTTATTCTTTTCCACAGAAGGTGGCTTAAAAATAATGATATGTGATTAGTAGAGTCGCAAGCTCCATCAAATTGACAAATTAGGCAACATTTACTGAAAAGAGCTAAGACCCAAGATCATGCTGCTTACTATGGAGGCATCAGGATAACCAAGCATATGCCTTAACTGCAGATGTTTGTAGACTCAAGCAGAAAAGCAGCTTTCACTATATTCATCTGTTCCTTATTTCTTTTATTCAACCAATCCACATCTATAGCACCTATCATCAGATACTACGCCAAGTTCAGGCAGGGTGTATAGAAATACACTAACATCCAAGGGTGTGATAGGAGAACAACGTACCTAAGAAGCATAAAGAAGGGAAACAGTTAATCCTGACTTAGGAAATCAGAGCAAACTTCTAGGAGGATGCAGCATGTGAGCTGGCTGTGAGTGACGGCTGAACACTCAGCACTGGAGCTGGGAGAAGAGCCGCGAAGAGACAGGGAAGTCAGACGAGAAGTCAGGAGGCCCTGCTGGCCCCAGTGGGTGGTGCCCATCCTGGTGTAGCAGGAACAAAGAGGGCTGGTCTGTGCTCAGAGCTCTTAGCCTTAGCTGCCCTTCCCAAGACCCCCAGCTGGACCTCCAACTCTAGCCCCATGATCAGCTTTGCCTTGTTTCCTCTGGCAAGCACAGGTGAAGACAAGGATTCTTTTTTTTTTTTTTGAGCCTCCAGCTGTCCCCCTGGATAGAGTGTCGTGGCATAGCGCACAGCAACCTCCAACTCCTGGGCTTAAGCGAGTCTCCTGCCTCGGCCTCCCAAGTTGCTGGGACCACAGGCGCCCACCACAATGCCTGGCTGTTTTTTTTAAGTTGCAGCCATCATTGTTGTTTGGAGGGCCCAGGCTGGATTCGAACCCGCCACCTTAGGTGTATGTGGCTGGCACCTTAGCCACTTGAGCCACAGGCACCCAGGGGAAGACAAGGATTCTTAACCACAACCCCCCAGCGCTCCACCCATCACCACTACTGTTATTTGGGGACCCTGGGGCCCAGTGCCCCTCTCCCTGAGCTGAAGGCCCAGACTTGCCTATGCATCAGCACTGACCCAGGACCCTGCAGCCCTTAGTTCCCTGAGCACTTCCCCCAAAGTTCTCTCACTCCCCCCTCTCCCATGCTTCTCCATTAGGCGTCTCCGAGTGGAACAAGTGCCTGACCGCTGAGTCTCCTCTATAGCATAGTCCTGGGAAGATCGTGTGTGTGGGCCCGACCGCTCGAATCTCCTCTGTAGCACAGTCCTGGGCAGACCGTGCGTGTGGGTCGGACTGCTCGTGTCTCCTCTATAGCACAGTCCTGGGCAGACCGTGCGTGTGGGCCTGACCGCTGAGTCTCCTCTATAGCACAGTCCTGGGCAGACCGTGCGTGTGGGTCGGACTGCTCAAGTCTCCTCTGTAGCACAGTCCTGGGCAGACCATGCGTGTGGGCCGGACCGCTCGTGTCTCCTCTATAGCACAGTCCTGGGCAGACCGTGCGTGTGGGCCTGACCGCTGAGTCTCCTCTATAGCACAGTCCTGGGCAGACCGTTCGTGTGGGTCCAACCGCTCAAGTCTCCTCTGTAGCACAGTCCTGGGCAGACCGTGCATGTGGCCCTGACCACTGAGTCTCCTCTGTAGCACAGTC
>NW_003852440.1:7481848-7487913 GCF_000181295.1 Otolemur garnettii | reverse complement strand
ACTGAGTCTCCTCTGTAGCACAGTCCTGGGCAGACCGTGCGTGTGGGTCCAACCGCTCAAGTCTCCTCTGTAGCACAGTCCTGGGCAGACCGTGCGTGTGGGCCTGACCGCTGAGTCTCCTCTATAGCACAGTCCTGGGCAGACCGTGTGTGTGGGTCCAACCACTCAAGTCTCCTCTGTAGCACAGTCCTGGGCGGATCGTGCGTTTGGGCCCAACGGCTCGTGTCTCCTCTATAGCATAGTCCTGGGCAGACCGTGCATGTGGCTGGCAGTTGCTTTCCTCTTTCTTGCTCAACACTCAACAGGGATGACGCAGGAGACAGAGAGCTCTGCCTACCACACCTGCCATCATGAATTCTAAATCCTAGATTGCTCAGCCTCTGGAATATAGCACTAGGGGCCATGGAAGGGATCTGGCCCGGGCAGCTGCACTTTCTGAAGGTTACTCTTACCAAGGTTACAGACATATCAAGGTTGGGGGGTGGGAGGCCAGCAGCCAAGTCTGGGCCTTCGAGGGAGACAGGGTAAAGACCTGAACTGTGGATAAGCCAATGGAATGGGAAGAAGTGAAGACATGGGAGAGAAGTCGCCAGAGAGACCCAGCAGGGTCTGTGAGTCACCTATAAATGGCAGATTTGAGTGAAGCAGGAGTTACAGATAATGCCAAGGTTTTTAGGCTGGGTGACTAGAAAGATGATTGTGTGTTACTGTTAACGGAGCAAAGAAGGAATGAGAAGGAGCTCTGGGGTGGGTGCTGAGGGGTGGCAAGCATAGCTGGGGCATAGGTGGGTGGAGCAGGGCAGGGCACCTCTGCTACAGTTCCAGAAGACACTGACAGGTTGGATGCCCACCTTGGGCCACCTGGAGGGCCTCACCTCCCAACACTCAGCACAGGGGTAAGCCACAGGCTGGAGCAGGGGGAGGTGAGGTTAGGCCCTTCAGGGCTTCAGAAATGGCAGTGGGACATTCTGTCCTCCTTGGTTGCCGGCCCCTCCCTCTGCCCACCACTCACGAGAAAAACTCAGGAAAGTTCTGTTGGCAATAAAGGGGATGCTCTGCTCTCAGACTAAAATCCTCTCTGCTCATCACAGATATTTGTCCTGTGGATAATCGTATTAAACATTCTAGGCTTTTCCTTCTCTAGCCTGGAACTATAATCTCAGAGGGAGTGAGATTTCATTCAAAGTGATTCTTGGGAGAAGTAATGAATTACCTTGGGGGTTTTCCACATGATGTGGGCATCAGAATTCATCAGCAAATCATATAATAAGGCAGACTGCAAGCAGATAAAATGCTGGCTTCCGTCAAGACAGGCCAGGCCTGGCAGGAGTTCACACTTCTTTCCAGTGGCTGGTTATCCCCCATGGTATCTGTCTCTCTCCTCCCTCGTAACACTATGAGTATTCTTAACTTCCTATCTCACGGTATGTTGCCAGCCAGAGTCTCAAAGGAGCTTGGCTTCTGTTTCTATCCTGAACACACATGCAGACAGGTGAAAGCGCACAGCAGGTTGAAGTAACAAAAGGCAAAAATGTCTCTCCAGAGCCAGCCTCACTGGTCCTCAAGACTAGGCATTTTCATGATTGGTCACCAGCCCCTGGGCACACACTCTTAGGCCCCAGCTTCCTGTGTGGTCCTTGTCCTCCCCAAGTGTCCCTTCTATGAGTCCACTAGGGCTGCTGTGGAACAAAGTGCCACAGCCTGGGTGGCTTAAGTCACATAAACCTCTTGTCTCCCACTTCTGGAGGCCAGAGTGTGAGCTGCAGGTGTTGGCAGCACAGGTCCCTGGTGGAGGTCTAAGGGAAACCCTCCTTCCCACTTGTCCCCTGGCTTCTGGTAGTTTGCTGGCTGTCACTGGCATTCTGTGGCTTATGGAAGCATCACCCTGATGTCTGCCTTCATCATCACATATGTTCTTCTCCCTGTGTGAGTGTCTGCCTCCAAATCTCCCCTTTTTATTAGGACACCCATCATATTGGGTTAGGGGCCCACCCTACTCCTGTATAACCTCATTTTATTGAATGACATCTGCAATGACCCTGTTCCGAATAAGGTCCATTCTGAGGTGCTGAGAATTAGAACTTCAACATATAAATTGGGGTGGAGGATTTAACCTACCCACTCCCTCCTCTCCTTCTCTCTCTCTCTCTTTTTTTTAATTGTTTCAGGTTAGGGTGGTGCCTGTGGCTCAAGGGACTAGGGCGCCAGCCCCATATGCTGGAGGTGGTGGGTTCAAACCTAGCCCTGACCAAAAACTGCAAAAAAATACAAAATAAAAAATAAATTGTTTCAGGTTAATTTAGAGTACAAAGAATTAGGTTACAATATTTGCATTTATTAGGTAAAGCCCCTCTTATAATTGTGTCCCGCCCCCAATAGGTGTGCTCTATAATCCCAACATGTGCCCACTAAGTGGGAGCACCTCCCCTCCCTCCTACCCTCTCCCCACTCCCTCATTCTCTTGCCCCCCACCTTGAATTGATTTGAGTTTTCCTCTTATATGGATGTGTGTTAGATCTTCTACTGCCTTCATATTAGAATTGAGTACATTGGATTCTTGCTTCTCCATTCTTGTGATACATTACTAAGAAGAATGTGTTTCAACTCCATCCCAGTAAGTACAAAATCCTTCTCTTTCAAAACATTTTCTTAAAGTCCAAATTCCTAGCCTGAATAAACGGCTGCACAACCACAGTTCTCCAGCTCTGTTCTGTCAGGCTGCAGTCTGTGCTTAGATGCCCCATAGCCTTCTTTTCCCTGCAGCCTATGCAGACAAGACCCATTGAGAAAACAGTTTGCATGCCCAGGATACTGTTCCCTGAGAGAAGAAAAGGGAAGGGGAGGGGAGGGGAGGAGAGAGGAGGGGAGGGGAGTTCAGACGTTTGCTTGTCTATCCACTTAAAACGCCCTTTGAGTAAATATTGGGAGAACACATGGAGCCCTGGTCAGGCAAAAGAACAAATACCATTCTATTCCTTGAGCTGTCTGCTAATAAGAGTGTTTTCCTTTGCCTTTTTTTTTTTTTTTTTTGAGACAGAGTCTCACTATGTTGCTCTCAGTAGAGTGCTGTGGCATCACGGATCACAGCTCACAGCAACCTCAAATGCTTGGGCTTAAGCAATTCTCTTGCCTCAGCCTCCTAAGTAGCTGGGACTATAGGCACCCGCCACAACACCAGCTATTTTTGGTTTGCTTGTTTGTTTGCAGTTGTCATTGTTGTTTAGCAGGCCCAGGCCAAGTTTGAACCTGCCAGCCCCTGTGTACGTGGCTGGCATTTTAACCCCTGAGCTATGGGGGCTGAGTCCCTTGCCATTTTTTTTCATTATACCGAGTTTCGCTCTGTTGCCCTGGGTAGAGTGCCCTGTCATTAGCCTAGCTCACAGCAACCTCGGCTCCTGTGTTCAAGCTTTCCTCTTGCCTTAGCCTTCCAAGTAGCTGGGACTACAGGTGCCCAGCTTATTTTTTCTTTTCTTCCTTCCTTCTTTCACTCCTCCCTCCCTCCCTCCCTTCTTTCCTTCCTTCCTTCCTTCTTTCCTCTTTCTGTTTCTTCCTTTCTTTCTTTTTTTTTTTTTTAGTAGAGACAGGGTCTTATTCTTGCTCAGGCTGGTCTTGATCTCCTAAGCTTAGGGGATCCTCGCACCTCGGCCTATCAGAGTGCTGGGATTACTGCACCCACCCTTCCTTTACCCTCTTAAATTGCCTTCCCTACTTGCTACCCTTCTCTGACCCTTCACCCATGAGATTTAGGAAAAGCCCCTGAGGTGCAGGATAAGGAACTTGTGTCTACCTGTAGCAATCATCTCAGATGCCCAGAAGGCTGACTACAGAGAAATGAAGTGTGTGATGCCTGCAGCCTAGAGTACGGTGACCAGACGTCCCACTTTTGGCAGGACAGTCTCAATTTTTAACAATTTGTCCCGAGGCGGCGTTTTTAAAAAGTCCCGATTTTTGGAAAGAATGCAGAACAGGCCAGGGAACAGCGGGAGAATGGGAAGGGAATATATGGCTGCTGAAAAGGTTAATGTAACTCCATTTGGGAATGAAGAGGTTAATGTAACTTCATTTGGAGATGAAAAGGCTAATGTAAACTCCCTACTCCCCTCCTGGGCAAGGTATCAGAAAGAGCCTGCTCCCTCCCTTGCTTCTAGGCAAGGACAATTAGCTCAGAAGGAGCCAAACTGTCTGGAACAAACAAGTAGCCCCCTCCCCGCCCCACCCCCAGAGTAAGGTGACCAGACATCCTGCTTTTGGAGGGACAGTCCTGATTTTTAACAATTTGTCCTGTGTCCTGCGGCATTTTAAAAAAGCCCTGATTTTTGGAAAGAATGCACAACAAGCTAGGAAACACGGGAGAACAGGAAGGGAATATATGGTTTTCAGCTGCCTTGTGGCTATTTCACCAGGATATGCGTTTTATATTATTTTTGTTAATTTTATAATGTTAAACTTTAATAATAACAAATAATTGTTGAGAACTGGTTATCAAGAACTGCTTATCAAAGTTTGCATTGTTGTCAGGCCCCGCCCCCCCTCAATGGTGTCCGGCTTTACCAATGTTAAAATCTGGTCACCTTAGCCTAGAGGCCACCCCACAACCAGGAGCACGTGAGGCCTGTCCCTAAACCCTCAATCCCTCCAAAGGGAGTTTGGGATTACCTACAGGGAGGGAGGGTATTTGGGTGGTATCAGAATTGGAAGAGGAGAGCAAGGGGCTTATTTTGAAGCTGCATTTGCATAGCAAACACACAGCTTTGCCTGAGCAATGTTCCCCTTTAGATGGCAGATGGCTGCAGAAAGTGCCCAAGCCCACACCAGTTCCTGTGGACTACGGACTGCTCCTCATGTTAGGGCCCTGTTCCTGGGTCCAGCTCTTCCCAGAACCACCCCCCTTCTCCTTTGCTGTCTCTCTTCATCTGTTTGCATAACAAATTGGGTGGCTTAATCCACAGACATTTATTTCTCACAGTTCTGGAGTCTAGAAGCCCAACATCAAGGCACTGGCATAGCTGGCGTCTGGTGGTGAGGGCTGCTTCCTGGAGACCATCTTCTGTAACCGCACGTGGCGAAGACAGGGGCAGACAGCAGCTTCCTCCCAGCTTTCTCCCAGCTTCCTCACAGCTTCCTCCCAGCTTCCTCCCAGCTTCCTCCCAGTTTCCTCCCAGCTTTCTCCCAGCTTCCTCTCAGCTTCCTCCCAGCTTCCTCCCAGTTTCCTCCCAGCTTTCTTCTTATAAGGCAGGAACCCAGTTGATGATGGCTCCACTCTAATGACCTCATCACCTCTCAAAGGCCCCATCTCCTAACACCACCACCTTAGGAGTCAAAATTGCAACTCAAGAATTTTGCGGGGACAGAAACATTCAGCACATAACACTTGCCTCCACAGTGAGGCTGTCCAACTGCATCCCTTCCTCCCTCTCCCCTCCCTTCCCCGGTTTATACCCCACACCCACCCATAAAGCTGTGGATGCAGCAGAAAGGGGTGACTCCCTGGACTTCAGCTCCATCAGTTCTTCTGGAGCCCACATCCTTCTCCCTGGTGAAAATCGCCTCCTGCATCTTCACCTCTGCCCATGCTGCTTGGCTCTTACACCTGAACGCCCTGTTCTTATCTGGCCCAGCTTAGATGTGCTCACCTGACGATTCATCTGATTTCTGCTGACCTTGGAAGCCCACAGGTCGCAGTCTGTTAGCACCATGCCTTATAATTAAAGGCCCAAGAAGCATGAACTGGACCCATGTGAAGTGGAGACATTGCCGGCCTGTCTGTCAAACCCAGTTCCCTGAGACTTGGACATGGGTATCAGAATGGGTTCAACCATGGAGCTTGTTGGGATGATGACATGGGACAGTCTGCACAGGGCCTGACATCCCCAGGAGGCCGCTTCATTGTTACTCCCACTGCCACCACTAAACTTGGCCTTTCGAGAGCCTTCCGGAACCTGCAGTTCTGATGGGAGTGACTCAGCAAGGGGATCTCTGCAGGGTTGGCTACCTGCGTGAAGTAGGAGTGACTCAGCATAGGATCTCTGCAGTGACTCAGCATAGGATCTCTGCAGGGTTGGCTA
>NW_003852440.1:7476809-7481411 GCF_000181295.1 Otolemur garnettii | reverse complement strand
CTGCGTGAAGTAGGAGTGACTCAGCTTGGGATCTCTGCAGGGTTGGCTACCTGCGTGAAGTAGGAGTGACTCAGCTTGGGATCTCTGCAGGGTTGACTACCTGCATGAAGTGGTCCCCTTGGATACTGCTGCTGGGAGCAGGAGTTGAGGGGACAGAGAGGAGTCAGAGAGAAAGAGTGTGCCGTCATGGCTTTCACTACGGACAAGGAGGGCTTGACTGCTCCAGGTCCTCTGAGAAGACCACCGAGGACAGAGCTGGGGCATATACTCCCCCCCCCCAGCCTATTCCCATTAATGGTGGCTCATAGGGGCTTTGCAACTCCTGTACTTGTCAGGTGTCACACCATGGGGCACTAGCAAAGGCCCGGAGGTAGAAAGTGACAGGATACAAGCCTGTGCCAAGTGCTACTTGGGGACATGAGTCTAGTTCAGATGGACTGGGCTGTGAGGCTGCAGTGAAGTTCAGAAGTGGGCACAGGAGGCGTGGCCACTGCTCCAGGGGCATCTGCTACAGGGACAGACACCAGAAAGTGAGGTGACCATACTCACAGCCACTGTGTTTATGTATGTTTTAACTCCTCTATTTGCATTATTTTGTTTTACAAAGAAAATTTATTCTCATGGTAAAATTCAAATAATTTACGAGGTTTACAAGTGAAAAGTAAAGTTGCACTTATCTCCTCCAAATCTGTCTTTCCACTGTCCAGAAGTAACTCCATTCACAGTGTCCCAGGTTTCTTTCTAAATATTCTATATATGTATAGGCATAATTACCTATTTCTACCCATTTTTGCTTTACCCCAAGTGGATTCCAACCATACATAACTTTTTTTTCCCAAAATAGCATCTCCCAGAGATGACAGGTAGATATTGATCTAGCTTTTTCTCCTGAACAGATGAATAATAATCACTGTGTGCTTGTACTGTGATGTATGTAACCCTTGTCTGTAGATGGACATTTAAATTGTTTTATAGATCTTGCTATTAGAAACAAAATTCTGTGAGGACCATTCTTAAGCATATATCTTTTGCTTGCTTCTTCAAATCAAGTGAAATCCTTGAAATTGCTTCATTGTAGCTGTGTTCGAGTAAAATGTTAACAGGGGCTGCTAAATTACTCTCCAAACCCATCACATCAATTCACACTCCCACCAACAGACAGGAGCGTGGGCTTCCTCCTCCCCTGCCATGCTCCGAGTTACTGAATGTTTTCATCTTTGCTAACTGCTGTGCAAAAACAATCACATCTGGTTGCTTCAAATCTTTATTAGTAAGGAGGAACATCCTTCCGTGCAGCAATTGACCACTGTATTTTTCTGCCAGGCGCGGTGGCTCACGCCTGTAATCCTAGCACTCTGAGAGGCTAAGGCGCGTGGATCACTTGAGCTCATGAGTTTGAGACCAGCCTGAGCAAAAGTGAGACCCCGTCTCTACTAAAAATAGAAAAAACTGAGGCAAGAGTATCGCTTTAGCTCTATTTGGAGGTTGCTGTGAACTATGACATCATGGCACTCTATCCAGGGCGACAGCTTGAGACTCTTAAGAAAAAAAAAAGAAAGAAACTGCCTCTGTCTGTACTTGTATAGGTAGTCCATGTGTTTCTTACTGATTGAGAAGACACCTTCGTGTGCTGATAGGGTTTTTGTTTTGTTTTTTTTTTAATTTTAGACAGTTTCCCTTTATTGGCTTCAGTAGAGAGTCGTGACATCATAGCTCACAGCAACCTCAGACTCTTGGGCTCAAGCTATCCTCTTGTCTCAGCCTCCCAAGCAGCTGGCACCCACCACAATGCCCGACTATTTTTAGAGATGGGGTCTCTGCCTTTCTCATGCTGGTCTCAAACTCTTGAGCTCAGGCAGTCTACCCTTTTCAGCCTCCCAGAGTGCTGGGACTACAGACTCGAGCCACCCCCACTGGCCTTGCATAGGGTTTTCAAGATGAAATCACCAGAGTTAAGACTTCATGGATTCCTTACCTCGGATTTCCCGACTCACCACCTGAGTCACCTGGAAAGTTTAATGAAGAACACATTTCTGGATGCTATCCCAGAATTCCTGGATTAGTATGTCTGTGATACAGCCAAGCATCTGAATATTGGGTTTTGTTTTTTTTTTAAAAAGAATCCTTATTTAATAAATAGTGTGGGAGAACTTGACCCACACCTCTCACTATTTACAAAAATTCACTCCTGCTAGATAAAAGATTTAAATTTAATATAGGAAACAATAAAAATTCTAGAATAAAATGTGGGAAAAACTCTTTTCAATATCAGCCTGGGAAGAGATTCTATGAAGAAGACTCCCTTGGCAATTGCAGCCACACCAAAAATAAATAAACAAGACTTGACCAAGCTAAAAAGCTTCTGCACTGCTAAAGGTAGAACAACTAAAGCAAATGGGCAACTATCAGGATGAGAGAAGACATTTGCATTCTATGAGTCTGACAAAGGGCTGATAACCAGAGTCTTTCAAAGAACTTAAACTAATCAACAAGAAAAGAGCAAACGATTCATTTACAAGTGGGCAAGACACTTCAACAGAACCTTCTCTGAAGAAGGCAGCTCCCTGAGTGACTGTGATGATCAGATTCCTCAGAATCTGCTGGTTTCCCTCTGTGTAAGGCAGGTTTCTGTCTACTTAGGGCATCATGTCTGGTATTTTCTCACAAAGTCTCAGAGACAAAGAGAACAGAAACTGAAGTCAGAGCCAGGTTGTGCGCACTTGACCCTGAGCAGCCAGCAGCTTGCTCAGCGCACACTGGGTGAAGCTCCCCTTTACCTCGTCAGACGGTTTCCTTAAGGCGCCTGCTGCTGGCCCCGGCGACTCCTGCTGCCCCGCTCAGTGGTGTGCTCCTTCCCATCCCCTACTCCGAGCTAAGTCCAAGATGAGTATTCTGGGAGTTCACAGCAAAGCCTGTTTCTGTTAGTTTACCTAACAAAGGACGTGAAAGATCTCTATAAAGAGAACTATGAAACTCTAAGGAAAGAAATAGCTGAAGATGTTAACAAATGGAAACACATACCATGCTCATGGCTGGGAAGAATCAACATTGTTTTGTTTTGTTTTGTTTCTTTTTTTATAATTAATTATTTTTTATTAAATCATAACTTTATACATTGATGCATTTATGGGGTTCAGGGTACTGCTTCAAAATACAAAACATTGTTAAAATGTCCATACTACCCAAAGTAATATACAATTTTATTAATTTTTTTTGAGACAGAGCCTCAAGCTGTCCCCCCTAGGTAGAGTGCTGTGGCATCACAGCTCACAGCAACCTCCAACTCCTAGGCTCCCACCACGATGCCTGGTTGTTTTTTGGTTGCAGCTGTCATTGTTGTTTTGGTGGGGCTGGGCTGGATTCAAACCCACCAGCTTAGGTGTATGTGGCTGGCGCCTTAGCCACTAGAGCCACAGGTGCCGAGCCAAAGCAATATACAATTTTAATGCAATCCCTATTAAAGCTCCACTGCCATACTTTAAAGATCTCGAAAAAATAATACTTCATTTTATATGGAATCAGAAAAAAACTCAAATCCCCAAGACATTACTCAGAAATAAAAACAAAGCAGGAGGAATTACACTACCAGACTTTAGACTATACTATAGATCAATAGTGATCAAAACAGCATGGTACTGGCACAAAAGCAGAGAGGCAGGTGTATGGAACGGAATAGAGAACCAAGAGATGAACCCAGCTACTTACTGTTATTTGATCTTTGACAAGCCAATTAAAAACATTCAGTGGGGAAAAGACTCCCTATTAACAAATGGTGCTGGGTGAACTGGCTGGAGACCTGTAGAAGACTGAAACTAGACCCACACCTTTCACCATTAACTAAGACCGACTCTCATTGGATTAAAGATTTAAACTTAATACATGAAACTATAAAAATACAGAAGAAAGTGCAGGGAAAACTCTTGAAGAAATAGGCCTGGGCAAATATTTTATGAGGAGGACCCCCTGGGCAATTGAAACAGCATCAAAAATACACTACTGGGACCTGATCAAACTAAAAAGCTTCTGCACAGCCAAGAACACAGTCAGTAAAGCAAGCAGACAGCCCTCAGAATCAGAGGAGATATTTGTAGGTTATGTCTCCAACAAAGTTTTAATAACCAGAATCCACAGAGAACTCAAACCTATTAGCAAGAAAAGAACAAGTGACCCCATCTCAGGGTGGGCAAGGGACTTAAGGAGAAACTTCTCTGAAGAAAACAGGCGCATGGCCTACAGACACATGATAAAATGCTCATCATCCTTAATCATCAGAGAAATGCAAATCAAAACTACTTTGAAATATCATCTAACTCCAGTAAGATTAGCCCACATCACAAAATCCCAAAACCAGAGATGCTGGTGTGGATGTGGAGAAAAAGGAACATTTCTACACTGCTGGTGGGAATGTAAACTATTACGTTATCCCATTATTCCTTTTGGAAAGATGTTTGGAGAACACTTAGAGATCTAAAAATAGACCTGCCATTCGATCCTACTTCCTCTACTGGGTATATATCCAGAAGACCAAAAATCACATTACAACAAAGATATTTGTACCAGAATGTTTATTGCAGCCCAATTCATAATTGCTAAGTCATGGAA
>NW_003852440.1:7463493-7476673 GCF_000181295.1 Otolemur garnettii | reverse complement strand
AAAGTATCTCAAGAATGGAAGAAAAAGTATCCAATGTACTCAGTCTTACTATGAAACCAATTTATAGCCCAAGAAGAAGGGAAAAGGGGAGAGGGAGGGGAGGGGAGGGGGAGGATGGGTGGAGGGAGGGCAATTGGTGGGACCACGCCTATGGTGCATCTTACTAGGGTACATGTGAAATTTACTAGGTGTAGAATATAAATGTCTTAACACAGTAACTAAGAAAATGCTGTGAAGGCTATGTTAACCAGTTTGATGAAAATATTTCAATTTTATATAAAAACAGCACATTGTACCCCATGATTGCATTAATGTACACAGTTATGATTTAATAAAAAAAAAGAAAGTTTGAAAACAAAGACCCTAACATAGAACCATTTCCATTAATACAGAAAAATGTTTACAGTGCCTTATCTGCTTACAAATAAATCTATGATTAAAAGAAAAAAAAGCAAATCACCCTGAACATGTTTTTTTAAAGGGTGACGACTCCTCAGAAGAGCCTCAAACAGGTCCTTCAGGAAGTCTCCAGAAGGAGACATTGTTATCATAAGAGATGGCAGCTCCGTGATGGTTACCGCCCCTGAGGACTTCAGTGGGACAGGTGTCGAGGGGAAGACAGAGACATTGACGATCCTAATCCTGCTATAGTGTGTGTTTGTGTCTTTGTTTTTAACTTTAAAAAGTTATAAAAGTTTTTTTAATTCCAAAAAGTAGAAAAAGTTTATGGAATAAGGATATAAAATATTTTTAGCACTATACACTGTGTTTTCATTTTGTTATTACAAACGAGTCAGAAATTTTTAAAAGTTTAAAAGTTTATAAAGTAAAAAAGTTACAGTAAGTTAGAATTTGCATTACTGAAGAAAGAAAGACGTTTTTTATAAATGTAGTGTAGCCCGAGTGCACAGTGTTTTACAATCGCAGTGCCAGGTCCTGTCCCCGGGCCTCCAGCCACTCGCACTCACCCACTCCCCAGAGCAACATGGACTATGGGAAGCTCCATTCATGGTGAGTGCCCTATTCAGGTGTGTTATTTTTTATCATTTACACCATATTTTTGCTGTACCTTTTCTATGTTTAGGTAGGTTTAGATACACGAATACTTACTACTGTGTTACAGTCACCTGTAGGGCTCAGTATGGTGACACGCTGCACAGGTGTGTGGCCTTGGAGAGCCTGGTGTGCAGGAGGCTGTCCCGTCTGGCCTGTGTGCACACAGTGGTGATGTCGCTCGACAATGCATTTCTGAGAACTTCTACCCATTGTTAAGTGATGCATGACTATACTTTCTTTAATATTATTGTGGATTCTCTAACACTGAATTCGTGGCCAACGGCACTACAGTTCATACATGAAGGAAGCTCATCTCACAGTTATTTCCCCCATAGAGCACATCACAGCTTTATTGCTCTTAGGAGCACTGGACAGCATCTCAGTGTTACACTTGGGGATCATTTCAACAACAGCATCATCAACAATAAGCACAAGGTGTGGACAACGTGGCACTAAATAGACCATGAGAAGGACACTTCTTTGTGGTGAGACAGGCAGGCAGCACGTTGTCCAGTCTCCACTGGAAGGTGCGTCTTGGGCAACTCAGAATTTGCTTTGTGTGTGTCTGCAAAATGACAAGTATCGACTGTGTGTTGCAAATAAGTTTTAGCAAGTAGGAAAATTAGCAACTGTGGAATCTTCAAATAATGAAGACTGACTATAGCTATTTGTTTTTATCTCTGGAGAGTCTCCTTATTTGCTTGAAAACCTAACTATGCATTTCAAAAAAAAAAAAAAAGTTGTTACATTTTCATCATTATTTCTAGGTCAGGATCTGGCAGAAATATTTCCAACTAATCTAATCCATCGTATTGCCCAGAAAGAAAGTCCTTGTTGTCACATGTGAGAAATGAATAAATAAATTGGTAGTTTCATGGCACGTATTTCTTTTTTCTTTCTCTTGATTGGCAAATAATAACTGTACAGATTCACGGGGTACATAGTGATGTTTTAACACTTATAATGTAGAGTGGTCACATCAGAGCAACTCGCACACCCGTCATTTCACACACCTCCCCTTTCTTTCTGTTGGGAGTATACAGAATCACAGCTAGACGGGAGGAACAAATTCTGGTGTTCTACAGCACTGTACAATGCTATATATTACATAGTTTCATAGTTCATATTCATAGCAACAATATATTACATAGTTTCAAACAGTTACAAAGAGGATGTTGAATACCATGTGCATTTCTTTCTTTTTAAAAAAAATTTGTTTACAGGCAGTCTGGCTCTGTAGCCAGGCTAGACTATAGTGGTGTGATCACAGCTCACTGCAGCTTCATACTCCCAGGCTCGAGTGATCCTCCTGTGTCAGCCTCCTGAGTAGCTGGGCCTACAGGTGTGTACCACCATACCCAGCGAATTTCTTTTATGTTTTGTAGAGATAGGGTCTCCCTCCATTGCCCAGGCTGTTCTCGAACTCTTGACCTCAGTAACTCTCCCTTTCTTGATTTCCCAAAGTGCAGTGATTCCAGACCACGGCACCCAGTCCACATTGCTTACTAAGCACAGAAAAGTGTCTCACAAGTTGAGGGGCCCAGAAGGAAAATGCATGGTTTCCTTGTCACATGTGGGAAATGAATTTTGCCATACATCTCTCTGGCTGTCATTTGTTCCCTCAGTCAAGCAAGAATTTCAACAAACCTTTATAGAGCACCTTGTGTGTGTCAGTCACTGAGTTAAACACAGGGAAAACAACAGTGAAAGGAAACCCCCTCCAGGGCCTCACAGCCAGCTCAGACAAAAGTAAATAAAATCACTCAGGGAGCACCAGGCATGTGCAGCCCCCAGGCAAGTTGGGAACCTTTGCAGCACATGCAACGTGTCAGCTCCAGCCGCAAGACCAGCACTCAGCACCCACCTTGGGCTCTGCATTCTCCTGGCCTGGGACACATCATTAAATCAGGTAGCTGTGGACTCTGTCTCTGGTCCAGTAGGGGACCAGTAGACGTGATCCATGCAGGAAGTGCTGTGTCCAGTGTATCTTCAAGTCTCCTGGCACCAAAATCCCCTGGGCCTCTTGCAGCTTAAGGTGCCATGGCCACCTAGCTCCTTTTGGGCCCGTGCAATTTACTAATGGGGATGAACTGTCACTTGTCCTGGGAAGGTGGGGCTCTCTTCTCTGGCTGTCCACCAGCCACCTGCTCTGAGTGGATGTCTTCTCTTCCCATTCCAGACTTAAGTTAAAACGTCACCATGCTAGTCTTGACATCTGGCTTCCAGGAATCAGATGAGGTGATGCTGTGAAGGAAAACAGGACGTGAACACATGGGCTCTGCTTCCCAGTACCCTCAGCAGTCATATCTGGGCTGGGCCAGGTACCAAGTGGACACTTCCGCCCAGCAACCAGTCCTGTCTCCTTGAAAGTCCTGAGGCAGCAGCAGCCAGCAGAGAATTGCATCACCATGCACACGCCAGCTCCCCACCTCGAATCAGACCTCCCACATGAAACACTCACACAGATCCGTGCATGTTCTGTTTTCTAGGGAACCACAGCTATGTGTATAACTTATGACAAGTTCTCTGAAAGAAATTGAAACCAAAGGAAAGGTTTTCTTTGACCATTGCCTTCCCCTAGTGATACAGGGTTCCCCCATTCAAGGCTAGACTGGGGACCCCAGTTTTCCTAGGATTAGGCAAGTTCATGAAGAGAACACCCTGATCTTTTGCCCTGAGCTGGAGGGACTGCATTCATTCCTTGGTCAGTACCACTCATTAACAATGAAAATGTGTTTCCAGCTGTCAAGTCCTGGCCAAATGTAATTCTCAAGACCTAATACCCCTAGACAAAGAGCCCATGTAGAGACTCCCCACTTGGTCTTCCCCCTGCCAGAAGCTCTGGTACCTTTTACTTCTGTATTCCTTTCTGTCTTACCTCTGATCTGTGGTCTGTGGGTTCATTCCTTAAATCCCCCAGACCAAGGACATACTGAAGAGCAAAATTCTGGTAACCCTAGGAGGTGCTATCTAGGGTGGGCCTGTAAAGGGAGGGATGCCACTAAGATTCAGCTGCAGGTTGAAGATCTCTCCTAATGCCAGGCAGTGCCAAGTTCAAAGATCCAGAGGATGGAGCAGCCTGGTGGGGTCCTTGTCCCATCAAGTCTGTGTGGCTGGAGGAGGAAGACACCTTGCAGACTTTACCCTGTTGTGCTGCTGAAGGGAGTGAGATGAGACAGGCCCTTTGTGTCCCCCTCACCAGCTTAACTTTACACTGCCCAGGGACTCTGCACCTTCCCACACAGAACCTTGCTGGTCCAGCCCTTTTCCCCAGAATCACACCATGTAGTGGATCTTCCTACTCTTTGTCTCAACCCCTCATAAAAGTGTCATGACCTGTGTCCCACTGCTTGCTTGTCTCTGAGTTCTAGTGCAGATTCATCCAGGTTAATTTGCTGTTGAATACAATAGGGTTACTGTATTCCCACACCAGGAGACACATCTACCCTTTCCTTCTCGTGTGGGTTTATTACACACACACCCACACAAGAGGGCCGTATTACACAGTTGAAAAACAGTAGACTTTCCAGGAAAAAGCAGCTGAATGCAAAGGGGCAGCCCCAGTGGGAGAGTAGCGAGCTCCCCCAGAAGCCACTGGAGCAGATGCCTTGGAGGACGACAGATGGCCATGTGCCCACATCTGCCCCGACCTCTGTGCCTGTTCATCCTGGCATTCTCCCAAGGCCCAGGCTTACCCACCAGTTGTTATGGATCTTCCACATCTCTACTTTCTCCTTTATTAAAAAAACATAAAATCAAACTCTTTCAAATCTTTTTTTTTTTTTGAGACAGAGCCTCAAGCTGTCCCCCTGGGTAGAGTGCCCTGGCATCACAGCTCACAGCAACCTCCAACTCCTGGGCTCAAGCGAGTCTCCTGCCTCCGCCTCCCAAGCAGCCGGGACCACAGGCGCCCACCACAACGCCCGGCTATTTTTTGGTTGCAGCCATCATTGTGGTTTGGCGGGTCCAGGCTGGGGATTCGAACCCGCCACCTTAGGTGTACATGGCTGGCGCCTTAGCCGGTTGAGCTATAGGCGCCGAGCCACTCTTTCGAATCTTGATTTTGCTTTCAGAGAGCTTAAATCAGAGGGCGACTACCCAGCTTGAGTATCATTATGTCTCCCAGCTTTTCACAAGTAGCCTCTTTTCCTGCCAAAAAATGTGGACTTCACATGGACCTGGATCTTGTAGAATGTGTTCCAGGAGAGTGATGAGGCCCTGAAGAAGGAAGGTGAGGCACAGATGAAAAGAAGGTGAATTCGTGAGCACAGGAATGATGGCAGGCTTCACCAAAAGATGAACATACTAGGAGAATGCTATGGTTCCAGCGTCATTGTTAGATCTCACTGAAACTCATGCTGATATTTGAGCCTGGGTGTGGAAGGAATGAGAGCGGGGCCTGGCAGGAGGAGTTTGGGTCACGGGCAGACCCCTCCGGGTGGCTCACCGCTGCTGTCTCTAGGTGAGCTCTCCTTCTGCTGTGACCGGACTTGTTTCACTACAGCGGTTTCCGTGTTATGCTCACAGGCTGGGTTGTCATAAAGCCAGGGGGCCACTCAGGTTTTCCCTCTGTGTCCATCTGCTTCTCCCATGATCTCCTTCACCACTTGGATGCAATATAAAAGTCCTCACCAGGAACCAGGGCCCTGCCCTTGACCGTCCCAGCCTGCAAAAGTGTGAGCTAACTAAATCCCTTTCTTTATAAATTACCCAGCCTCAGATATCCTCTTCTAGGAACACAAAACTAACATACAGAATGTTTACAGAGGACAGCGATGGGTGCCATCTGGGGCCGACACAGTGTGAAGTGCCAGAGGAAATTTGTCCAGAAGTTTAGTGGGCAGTGAGCACTTTGGGCCTGGTGTTGTCTGGGAAGGTTCCAGGTGGCCCACTGAGGTTTGAAACTGTAAGGGAAGAGATAGCAGCTAGGGTCATGAAAGTAGATGAGAAATACCTACATGTGAGAGTCAGAAACACAAGGAGCCCACAGAGAACTCCAGGGAGGAATCGCTCGTAGATGGGAACAGGGCGAAGATAGCTGTACCCTGGGAGCTGGATATTCTCTGGAAGAGACAAACAAAAAGAGAATTTAAAACTTCACACTGCATTTAACAACTGGAGGGTACTGAGAACCTGGGGAGAACCATTTAAGAGAGACACCAAAGTCAGAACTCTACAGACTCCTGAGCAGACAGGGGCTGAGGCAAAGGACAGTGCATGCAGCCTTTTACCCACGGGGAAAGTCATAGGCAGAGAAGGAGGGCAGACAACAGGATCAGA
The DNA here is from genome assembly GCF_000181295.1 of Otolemur garnettii. NCBI lineage: Eukaryota > Metazoa > Chordata > Mammalia > Primates > Galagidae > Otolemur > Otolemur garnettii. The sequence continues at coordinate 7,470,337 of NW_003852440.1, read as the reverse complement.
GAATTCTTTTCTAACAATACTGGAGAGTATTTCTCTAGGATGGGGCAAGTTCTGGGCTTGCTTCCCCTCTATTCTGCCCTGGGGATTGATTGAATCCACCCTAATGACAAACAAAGATAATACCAAGGAGGCTTTGGTAAAACAGAAAAACTGCAGGCTTGATGGATAAAATCATGCTATGAAAATTAAGGAAAGAGGCTCAGCGCCTGTGACTCAATTGGCTAAGGCACCAGCCACATACATAGGAGCTGGCAGGTTCGAATCCAGCCTGGCCCTCCAAACAACAATGACAGCTGCAACCAAAAAATAGCCGGACGTTGTGGTGGGTGCCTGTGGTCCCAGCTACTTGGGAGGCTGAGGCAGGAGACTCGCTTGAGCCCAGGAGTTGGAGGTTGCTGTGAGCTATGATGCCACAGCATTCTACCCAGGGGTACAGCTTGAGGCTCTGTCTCAAAAAAAAAAAGAAAGAAAGAAAGAAAATTAAGGAAAGGAAAGGAAATCTGGTTTATCTTATAGCAGTTTCATCTGGGGTCCAAATCATAAGGGGTCATTTTCTCCTGCCCCCCTTTCTTTACACTAATGACCAGAACCCCTAAAGTGGTCTGCATTCCAAGCAGAAAACCCTATGGAGCCCCAGGCCCAGAGCAGGAAGCTGCACAAGCCGAGGGCAGGGGCAGGGGGCGAGGGCAGGGTGAGGGGCAACAGAAGAGGCCAGAGGGCATCAGCAAGTGCTATGGGCCCCATGCAGCTGGGGAGATGCAGGGAAAGGAGAAGACTGCCCCCACCTCCTGACGGCCAAGCAGAGAGCCTGGATTCTCCTTGCTCTGTGAGCTGCGACCTTTCCTCCAAGTGCTCCCTGAGGATGACATGCTTATGAACTGGCAGGACGGGGAGAAGGCACAGGAGCTGGGGCAGGAGGACTGTCCCCTGAGGCAGAAGCAGGGAGCTGGGGACAGAGGACACTACATGAAAAAAGGCTCCATTTCCTTTATGAAGAAAGAGGAGAGGTCCTCTGTAAAGGAGACAGAAAGGGGTTTTTTTTGTTTTTTTGTTTTTTTTTTTTTGAGACAGAGCCTCAAGCTGTCCTCCTGGGTAGAGTGATGAGGCATCACAACTCACAGCAACCTCCAACTCCTGGGCTCAAGCAAGTCTCCTGCCTCAGCCTCCCAAGTAGCTACACCTGCCACAATGCCTGGCTATTTTTTGGTTGCAGCCATCATTGTTGTCTGGCGGGCCCAGGCTGAATTCAAACCCGAGAGCTCAGGTATACATGGCTGGCGCCTTAGCCACTTGAGCCACAGGCACAGAGCCCAGAAAGGGGTTTAAAGAGAGTGAGGAGGTCTGGGAACGTTGACAGGAAGGCATGGGAGGGATGGTTATGGTAGGAGAAGCAGGCCCCTGGGAGGTGCTGTCCCATTCTGGCACAGGTCCTTTCCTGCAACAGGGTGTGGTGGTGTCGGGGTGGGCTCTGTCTCCGGGCAGGGCAGGGACAGGTCTCCCATGGGGAGGCAAGAAGGAGCAGAGCATGGAAGAGGCCCCTGGAGGAAGGGAAGGGGCAGCAAGCGAGGACACAAAACTGTAACCAAAGCCAGAGAGGCAGCAGAGTCCAAAACATCCCCGCTCACTTCATCTCCATAAAACATTCCCAGGAATTTTCAGTTTTGTGTCAGACCAATCCATGTAATTGTTTCAGTTATCACTTTGTGGAGAAATCCTGAAATTTGGGCTTAATGTTTGTCTTTCAGCAGCCTTGGGGACTGGAGAGTCAGCTGGTTCCTATAAAATTTCACTCCTTTTGTATCTTCCTTGGAGAGAGGATGATCAATTTTGATTCACTTGCTTCAGGGATGATAATAATCAGATATGAGCTGGCCCTGGGGTTTTAAAAGTCAGTAATGGATTTCAAGGCCTCTGGGTGAGATGACCAGGCCCCTGGGCCCTGGACCTCCAGCCCTCACCCTGGCATTTCCAGCACAGTCCATATCCAACCCCAGGTGGGAGAGTTAGAGGCTATGAGTGGGGGTTACCAGGAAGGTCAAAACAAAAACTATCCAAACTCTGCAATGGGACTTTTAATTTACATCTGCTACCTGTCTTAGCCTGTTCTGGCTGCTGTAACAGAACACCAGAGACCGGGCAGCTTATCAACAAGGGGGGTATATTCCTCACCACTCTGGAGGCTGGGAAGTCCACGGCACCAGCAGAACTGGTGTCTGGCGAGGGCCGCCTCCTGGTCCCCAGCTGGCTCTTCTTTGCTGTGTCATCACATGGTGGGAGGGACGAGAGTCCCTCTTACAGGGGAAGTAATCCTGCTAATGAGAGCTTCACCCTCTAACTCAGTCACCCCAGGCCCTGGCTCCCTGCAGCATCACCTTGGGGGTTAGGATTTCAACATGTGACTTTTATGGCCACACAAAACATTCACTCCATAATCCCTACCTGCCCCCACACAGCTGCCACCCACCTTCCAGCCCAGGACCACAGCTCCAGTCCCCGCACTGTCCTTCTACAAGTGAGTAGACTGAGATTCAGACTGACTAGGTGACTTTCCAAAGTCATAGGACCAGCCAATAAGAAATTGGCACTAAACCCAGGTCTTCTAATTCCTGCCAGCCTCTGGCCATCTCTACGATCACACAATTCATATAACCAACAGTGAAAATCCTCCCACTTCTACCCAGTAGTATGTGAGGGATAAAGAAATAATGATGACTTGGATGTGTACCCACCTTACACCAAACTCAGAACACATCAGAATTAAGCATCACTGAAGCCCCACCACTGGCTCCCTGGCTCAGGTGGCACTCGGTGGCCCATGTGTTCATCAGGGCCTTGTATTTTGCCTCTGACACAAAGTAGCTCTTATATGGACCTCTCCCAGGACAGGCACACCTCATCCCATGGAGTACTCTCCATTTCAAGAAGCTTGGAATAGTCAGAAGCTTCAGGGAGCTGGGAACCGGGGGTCATGGTGGCAGGGCCCAGATTTAGCCAGCCACATCCTTTTGTAATTCAGAGGCCCGGAACTGGGGCAGCACTGGAAGCTCCCTGGGCTCCTGGAATATAAGAAGCATTCCTGATCAGGACACTTTGTGGCTCAGAGCCTCCTAATCTGTTCTTTAAACACAGCTTTGTTCACGAGGTGAGCGTCCACTGACAACAGGGGGAAAGGCTCGTCACTCTCTCCTCGGTCTGCTTTCAAGGGCAGTGCAAAGTCAGGCTCTCTCATTCAGAGCACGCTGCAGTCCAGCCGAGACGTGCCTCTCAGTGTGCTCTCTCACTCTCTTCCCTGCCCTTCTTTCTCTCTCTGTGTCCTTTTTCCAAGCCCTATTCAGAGGCTTCAGGCATGTGCTGCACATCCCTGCCTTGAGGCGTTAGCCCCATGCCTGATGCAGATCAAATACACAGTTGACAGTTGCTGAACAATTAATTTTCAGGATAAATGAATGAATGGCACAATCCTGTCTGCCTAGAAGCTCTCCCGCCTTGTCTTCATAGAGACTGAGAACTCACCTAGAACCCACAATAGTCTCAGACCTCTGCCCCAGTGACTGTGCACACCATCGAGTGTGACCTTGTGTCCTTGTGTTTCCTGTGCCCTGCCCACCTGAGGTTTCCAACACAGGTGACTGATTAGTTTATCCAACTGCTTTCTAAAACTGTTTACCATGTAACTGGTCTCATTCAATAAAAAGAACTACCATTTGTACTGTGCTTTAGAGCTTATAGTGTGCCCAGCCATTCATCTCCCCAGTGGTCCCAGTAACAATTATGATGGGTAGGGCTAGAGCTCTAGCCTACCATATTTAAAAAACAACAACAAATGGGGCTCCTGGAAGGATTCAGAGATGATGAAACAGAAGTAAATAAAATTCAGTGCCCCTCCCACTGGTCCAGAGCTTCCAGATTAAGCTCATAAGAAACAGATGAGCAGGCAGCACCTGTGGCTCTAAAGGGTAGGGTGCCGGCCCCATATGCCACAGGTGGTGGGTTCAAACCCAGCCCTGGCCAAAAACACTGCAAAAAAAAAAAAAAAAAAACAGATAATCACTGAGATGGTTAACTTTGACTGGGCCAACGGATGCCCAGGTAGTTTGTAAAACATTATTTCTAAGTGTATCTGTGAGAGTGTCTCTGGAAAAGGCAAGCATTTGCATTGGTAGACTGAGCAAAAAAGATCACCTTCACCAAAGTAGGGAGACATCCTCCTACCTCTTGAAGGCCCAGATAAAGAAAGAGGTAGAGGAAGGGTAAGTGTGTTCTCTGCACCCTCAGGCACCAGGACTCATGCCACAGCCCCTGAGTCTCAGGCCTTTAGACATCAACTGAATCTACACCACAGGGTTAACTGGCTCTCCAGCATGAGGACAGCAGATCACAGGGCTTCGTAGATGACCCATTCCCTCATCGTAAATCTCTTTCTGTACAGCCATCCTACTGATTCTATTCCTCTGGAGAACCTTGGCTAATTCAATCATTCTAGCCCCAGACTCAGAGTCCTTGTCAGGGGTGCACCTGCTCTCTTGGCCTGCCTGGGCCAGGGGTGCTGGTCAGCGAGTAGACATCTCACCATGATTCCCCAGCAACTGGGTCATCAGCAACCCAGTCTCAACCTGTGACCTCAGCTAACTCTACCTTGCTTCCTCTCCAGAGTTTTGCCCCTAGCAGAGAGCAATTATGAGACACTTTGAAACTAGTAATTGTTCTAGCTAATATATTTTGCTTTCATTTGTGCATTATGCAGGGTGGAAAGCCTGGATTTCCATATTGTGTTCATTGCTACACCTGGTGAAGTCTTAAATCAGATTACCACATTGTGCAGTAGTCAGGAGGCAGAAGTTACATGACTGGCTGATACATGGATGTGCTTTTTTTTGTTTTCTCCACTGAACCTGTTTGATAACAGCTAAATGGAGAGAGAAAGAAGAAAAGGGTGCAGAAAACGGCTTTCATTCATACTGGCTTTGGTAAGCCATCAGAAAGGGGCTCCCAATCACTTTCATCTAAAGCCACCTTGAGCTACAGAAAGTTGGAGCAGCAGACCCAGGAGGTCTGGCAAACCTCAGAGTCAGGTGAAGCCAGAGATAGGTTGATTCACTGAAATGCAAATGTCCCAAGGGGTGGTATCCCTCTAGGGCAGGCTGTCCTCAAACAACAGGCCCACCTAGGACATTCATCCAGCCCACCAGGTGTTTTTGCTGGCCGCTGCCTGTCCTGCTTAGCAGCCCACTCGTCCTGGGGGCCCACAGTCCGGCCCTCCAATGGTCTGAGGGACAGTGAACTGACCCCCTGTTTAAAAAGTTTGAGGACTCCTATAGGGTATTGTCAGAGATCTGTGTTTTCCTCTGAGAGTGCGGGGGGGCCTTTGGGGTTGAGTAGGGGGAAGGGAGGAGTCTGTACCCTAGAAAGCAGAAGAATCAGGTCCCAGTGGATTTCAACACTTTTTTCAAGTCTAGCTTTGCCTTCAGTGTTTTCATTTTATGGCAACCTAAGTGAAGGAAAAATGTCATCTTGCGTCCACTTCTCTTCTGAGAACAATTTGAAGAAGTGCTCACTTGCTCCATTGGTGCCTGCCCTAGTTTTCGTTGGGGGTTCAGCACACATGGGCCCTGCCTCCAGAGAAAGCCTACCTCTCTAGAGAATGTGTGTGTATTCAACTGACTCTACTCTACTTGCCCGACTCTCACCGTAACTTCCAACTCCCCCAGACAGGACAGGGCACGGAGGAAAGTCTGTCTCAGGAGGGCTAGTAATCCTGGTAGCCAATGAACAGAACAGAGGAGCCAAAGGAGTAGGGGCAGATGGTGGCCATGTCAGTCTTTGGGATTGGAGTAAAGGGCTGTAGGGAAACACAGAATGTTCCTGCACAGCTGCAGCTCCCTGCACCTTCTGGCCCCTTTGGATGTTGCCCCCAGAACCCAGCTTCCAATTCCTGAGGACCAAGACGCCTGCAGTAATGGAGGTGAGCTGAAGTTGGCGTCAGAGGGGTGTGTGCCCCTAGAAAGAGTTTGACCTCTGGAGAAATGTTAAAGAGTTGTCTGTTGAAGATTGTTTTCCGAAGATTTACCAATATCTTCCATTTTTGACCCAGAGATTAGTGCTCAAAAATTACCATCACCACTCCCAATCCTGTCACCATCTCAAACAGCAAGACTAACCTTAGAAAATGCTCCCTAATCATACAAGAGATAACCAGGGAGAACCAACACCTTTCCCTGCAGATGAGGACGAGAGGATAAGTCAGATGAGTGTGTGGTGACTGAGTGTGTCCTCGGAGCGCTGCATTAAGTCAGCTCACGTCTACCCACTGCCCACTATGGAAACTACCGCTAGCATTTAGTGAGCACTTTCCATGTTCCAAATAGGAATCCAGGTATATTACATATATTTATGTATTTGATCTTCCCCGTGTCCCACAAAATAAGTCCTGTGATGATGTTCATTTCTTTGGTGACAAACAAGATACAGAGAAGTGAAATAACATACATGAGAGAGAAGAGGGGCCCATACGGCCAGGCGCGGTGGCTCACACCTACAGTCCAGCACTCTGGGAGGCTGAGGTGGGTGCACTGCTTAAGGCCAAGAGTTCAAGACCAGCCTGAGCAAGAGTGAGACCTTGTCTCTACAAGAAATAGAAAAATTAGCCAGGTGTGGTAGGGGTCACCTGTAGTCTCAAGCTACTCAGGAGGCTAAGGTGGGAAGATCTCTTGAGCCCAGGAGTTTGAGGTTTCAATGAGCTGTGATCACATCACTGTACTCTAGCTCAGAAGACAGACTCTGTGGAAGGAAGGAAGGAAGGAAGGAAGGGAGGAACGAAGGGAGGGAGGGAGGAGGAAGGAAAAGT
>NW_003852440.1:7450779-7463316 GCF_000181295.1 Otolemur garnettii | reverse complement strand
GGAGGGGAGGGGAGGGAGGGAGGGAGGGAGGAAGGAAGGAAGGGAGGGAGGAAGGAAGGAAGGAAGGAAGGAAAGAAATGGTATACAGACCTGGACATTACACACAGACTATCTATCTGGCTTTACCTCACCATAGTCCCTGACATGTGACTGCTCCCAAGACAGTCTCAGCCTCAGTGAGCTTGTGATTTAATAAGAAAATAAGCAAGTACACATGAGACTCTGAAACAAGACTGACAGGAGAAAAACCATAGAAGGATTACAGGGGGTGTAAGAGAAGAGAGAGAAATCATGCAATGATGAAGAGTATGGCTTTGGAAAGACGAGGAAGATTTATTTCACCAGCCTCGTCAATCAATATAAGTCAGCAAAGTTAGTTATGTGAAGAGATGGGATGCGCCTGCCAACAGTAGGCCAAATGCGAGCAAAGACTTAGATTCAGAAACCGAGTCACATTTGAGAAATGGCCAGTGAGGCTGGATTTCCTGGAGTGTAGTAGTAACAATAACAACAACAAAAATGATGATGATATATGTTTGCATACATTGTTGGGAGAATTAGGTGCTGTCTGGTAAAGAAAAACTAGAAGTTCACGCCTGATTTCTCCTGGCCTCCACCTTATGTGTCTTTTGTTCTTTCTGATTTTAATCTGTTTCCTTTCATTGCAAGAAATTAAAAACATGACCATAATTTAAAAAGTGATGATGAAAAAAGTAATTAATCCTTGTATTATTCCAGGCACAGATCTGAGCACATTTTATGTGTTAACTGATTTAACCCTCCCATGACCCTATGAGATGGGTATTATTATCATCCACATTTTGTAGATGAGGAAATACGTACTGACAAGGGTGATAACTTCCACGAGGTCACAAGGTTAGACGTAATGCTGGGCTTTGAGTCCAGGCAGACAGGCTCAAGCACGTGGGATCTAGACGGTGTCTCTCCTGTCACAGGTGGGCACAGCCTTAGTGACAGTCACTAAGGAATAGAAATGGGCTTTGCACACCTGGATTCAAATACCTATAATGAATGGTGTGGCCTTGGGCAAGTTATTAAACTCTCTCAATATCAACTTCCATTATTATAAAATGAAGACAGAACTACCCAGTTGGAGCATTGCGAGGACTAGAGATGATACGTGAGAAGCACCAGGTCTGTAAGTGGGAGAAGAATATTGAAATGCCAGGTGAAGGAATAAATATCTAGTCTGGTGGATGCTCTTTAAAGGCCTTCAGCAAGTAACAGGATTTCAGCCTAATTATAAAAACTATCTGACAAGAGTTTTGGGAGAATAGGGTCTCGGTTGGAATGTCCAGACATTAAAGGGAGTATCAAAGTCCTAGTTTAGTTCATTAGAATTATATCCTCTAGGAATTAACCCTGTGAAAATAGAATATACTAAAGATTAATATAGAAGTATGTGTTATTTAAAAGCAAATAAATAACTGAGATTTTAAAAATAGGATCTAGGTTATATAAATGACACAACACATAGGATAGAATGCTATCAAACACATTAAAAATACTATATGGTGACCTAATGCTTATAGTGAATTATAAATAGCAGGAAAAGAAGCATCCTATAAAAGAGTTCATATAGTATGTCCTCATAAATATACATAAACATGTACATGTGCATAAAAAACCTGAGACGCTATTTTGGAAGTGTTAACAGTAATTGTTGGCCAGTGGAATTGTGGGTACTTTTAGTTCCTCTTCATATAGGGTCTATTTTTCAAATTTTCAGAATGTGCATATATTACCTTTTATATAAGGAAGTGTTTAAAATTTTGTAAATACGTTTTAAAATCTTGGATACATATATGTAATTAGGAAATTTTAGTAATAAGAATAACCCACCAGAGGGATGGTGATTCTGAAACATATATCTGGTCAATATGGCAGGTTTCCAGGTATTTTGTTTTGTTTTAATATTGTTGTAAGTTAGTTGTTTTTGTTTTTAGAGTAAGGATTCAGAATTTAAAATAAGTTAGGCCAAATAGAAATACTGAAATAGTTTTTCTTTACTAAGATTTTGAAGAACTGGGGTTTTCATCTGGTTTGCCAAGGAAATATGGGCATCCCCAGTTATTGCACTGGTGTGAAAAGCCTGGTCCAGCCGAGCATCACGCAGCACGGCAGAAGAGGCATTAGTTCTGCCACCATGAAAATAAACACAGATGTGCCTCAACTTCCTGCTGGGTTTCTCTCTGTTTACAGAAAATCTCAGCATCACAACAGGAAAAAAAAAAACATTAAATTATTAAGGTCTGTGCCTAAGAAGCTAAGGAGAGCTGTTTTATAAACACCACTGTGACCATTAAATCTCTTTTACTGAGGACTGTGATTTTATCTTAAAGTCATAGTGACTTAAAGTCATGGTGACATGAGACTTTGAATCATGGAAGGTGGCAGGCACATTGCTTCCCTGCATGGAAGGCAGGCTACCTTTATGAGGTAGTTTCTTGGGTTTAAAAAGCATCCTAGAACCTTTAGGATAATGAATAGCAAAAGAAGAAAAAGACCCAAAAGAGTGGGTGACACTTAATGCCACAAGATTGTACATTTTTAAAAGAAGTCAAAATGGTAAATTTTATGTTATGACTTCAAATCTTTTATCTCATATATATGACAGATATCTTTCCCAGGCTTTGGCTTGCCTTATCTTATCAGTATTTTTTAAAAAGAAATATTTTTCATTGTGATGATGTGCAATTTATCAGTTTTACTTGGTATCAAATTGTTTCTTAAAAATTTATTCCTGTTTTTTGTTCTAGAAATTTCTTATGTGGTTTTGGATCTTAAGTTTAGAACTATTGATCTAATTTGAGTCCATTTTTTATGTATGGCCTAAGGTTCATTTTTTGAAATATGGTGTTCTAGCCCATATAGCAGCTAATTCTCCTATTGAATTACCTCAGTATCTTTGCCAAAAATCAACTGGTCATAAGTGTATGGTCTCTTTATGAACTCTTCATTTTGCATCTTGGGTCTAATTGTTTATTTACATGATTGTCTTTTAAATCTGTTAAGAGGAAAGTAAGAGTTAGAAACAAAAAGTATGACGATAATAATTTCTTTTATATTTACCTATGGAGTCCCCTCTACAGGTGTTCTTTATTTATTTACCAGATGGATTCAAGTTACTGTCTAATGCTCTTGCATTTCAGCCTGAAGCGTTTCCTTTAGTATTTCTTGTAGGACAGATATACTAGAAACAAATACCCTCAGTTTTTGTTTATCTGGGAATGTCTTAATTTCAGTTTCAGTTTTGAAGAAAAGTTCTGATGGGTATAGAATTTTTGACTGGCAGTCCTTCTCTTTCTAGTACTTTGAATATGCCATCCTGCTGCTTCTGACCTTCATGGTTTCCAATAAATAGTCAGCTGTCAATCTTACTGAGGTTTTCTTGTGCCTGACACATTGCTTATTTCTTACTGCTTCAAGATTCTGCCTTTTTGTTTGACTTTCATCAGTTTGGTTATGATGTGTCTAGGTGTTGATCTCTTTGCATTTATCCTACTTGCAGTTTGTTAAACTATTTGGATGTGTAGATTAATGTTTCTCATCAAATTGGGGATGTTTCCAACCATGATTTCTTCAAATATTCTTACCACAGTTTCTCCACGTCTGACTCCTATCATTCGCATTTTGGTAAGTTTGACAATGTCTGACAGGCCTCTCAGGGTCTGTCCATTCACCTTCATTCTTTTTTCTTTCTGTTCCTCAGACTGGATAGTCTCACTATACCTATTTTCAAATTTTCTGACTCTTTTGCCTGATCTTGTCTTCAATTTAACCTCTCTACTGAATTTTTCATTTCAGCTATTTTACTTTTCAACTTTAAAATTTGTAATTTTTTGTTAATAATTTCTATGTCTTTATTGATTCTTTTATCTTCATTATGACATTACAGTTCTGGGTGGCACCTATGGCTCAGAAGGGTAGGGCACCAGTCCCATATGCCAGAGGTGGCAGGTTCAAACCTAGCCCCAGCCCAAAACTGCAAAATAAATAAATAAATAAAATAGTCCATAACTTAAAAATTATTTAAAAAAAAAAAGACATTACAGTTCCAAAAAAAAAATACACATTACAGTTCCATACTTTTTTAAGCTCTTTAAACATGGCTTCCTTTAGTTGAATATATTTAAAATGCTGATGTAAAGACTTTGTCTAGTAAGTTAAATGCATGGGGTCCATTAGAGATGGTTTCTATTGACTGATTTTTGTGTGTGTACACAAGCCATACTTTCTTGTTTATTTGCATGTCTTATAATGTTTTTGTTGAAATAATACAATGTGGCAACTCTGAAAGTCAGACTCTTCACACTCTACTGTTGTACTTTGTTGCTGTTTGTTATTATTCCTACCATGCTTTGTTTAGTGACCTTTCTGAATTAATTCTATAAAATCTATTCTTTGTCATGTGTGGCCATCAAAGTGCCTGATTGATTAACTTAGTAGTAGCTAATGATTGGACAGAGGTTTCTTTAAATGCCAAGGACCAATAAGTCTTTTTTTTTTTAGAGACAGAGTCTCACTTTATCACCCTCAGTAGAGTGCTGTGGTGTCACAGCTCACAGCAACCTCCAACTCCTTAGTGTCACAGCTCACAGCAACCTCCAACTCCTTCTTGCCTCAGCCTCCCGAGTAGCTGGGACTACAGGCGTCCGCCACAATGCCTGGCTGCTTTTTGTTGCAGTTTGGCCAGAGCTGGGTAGGTCTTTTTTTCCTGTAGGACTCTGTGTATATATATTGGTGACGCCTTCAACACTCAGCCAGGCAGTCTCAGTGGTGGTTTAGTCTCCACTTCCTGATTCTATGCAGCATCAAAGTTGGCTAGAGGTAAGAATTTAGGACCTTCCCAGGTTTATCCTGAGCATTTACAAAGCCCTGAGCGTATGCACCATACTCCACACGCAGTGTGGCCATCAGATTCTCAGGAATATGTCAAAGCTTTTTTTTTTTTTTTGCAGTTTTTGGCCAGGGCTGGGTTTGAACCCATCACCTGTGGCATTTGGGGCCCACGGCCTACTCCTTTGAGCCACAGGCACCACCCTGTCAAAGCTTTTCAAATACCCCTGTGGATATCTCATTCCTCAGCTTTCACTTTTAAGCTTTTGGATAACCTACAATTTGCCTCCAACTGCAATCCATTCCCTTAGGCAGCTACAATGTTACAATTGCCCTCAATGATTTTCAACAAATGCCCTTATGGAAAGGGCTTTTTGCACTGGGAGAGCTCTAAGACAAAAGAAGAGAAGTCTTACAAGTGGGGACTTTCAAGGAACCACAAAACAGGACAAATAATGATGATTCTCTCAGAATTGGATTTTGAAAGAGCTGCAGCCCCATTTTGGCCCCTCCAGTGGCTGCCAGGTACTGGTTTTTACCGGTTTTTACTGTGCATGTGTACTGTTTGTTTTCAAGGTTATTGCAGACCTGGATAGATGAGATGGAAAGGCTAAATTAAAACACCACGAAGCTTGTAGTTCTTCCTGAGATTCAGTTGTTCTTGAGTAAATGCACCAGAGTATTAGCTACAAGACTTAGGTTAATTTCCATAGCTGAAAAAGTTGTGGTAAACTCTGTCAGGACAGTCCCTGACTTACAGTGGCTCAACTTGCAATAATTTTTCAAATTTACAGTGGTATGAAAACAATACATATTCAGTCAAAACCATATTCTGAGTACCCATACTTCCATTCTGTTGTTTCATTTTCAGTAAAGTATTCAAAAAATCACATGAGATATTCAGCAGTTTATTATAAAATAGGCTTTGATTTGGTGATTTTGCCCAACTGTAGGCTAATGTATGTATTCTGAGAATGTTTTAGGTAGGCTAGCCTAAGCTAGGGTTCAGCAGGTTAGGCATTTTTGGCTTATAGTTCCAGTTTACAGGGTGGCGCCTGTGGCTCAAAAGAGTAGGACGCTGGCCCCATATGCCAGAGGTGGCGGGTTCAAACCCAGCCCTGGCCAAAAAAAAAAAAAAAAATAGTTCCAATTTACAATGAGTTTATTGTGACATAACTCCATCCTAAGTTGAGGAGCATCTGTAGAATCACTGTCCTGAAGTGAAGGACTTTCAGGGGTCCTCACCCTGCCATTCTTGCTGAGATCATGTCTCTTTCATCTGCATGTCTATCTATGCACACAGAACACATTCTCTTCAGTACTAGATAGTAAATCTTAAATCAGGTGCTGTAAGAATTCTAACTTGGTTCTTATTTTTCAACATTGTTCTAGCTATTGTAAGGTATTTAAATGCCATAAAATTTTTAGAAATGGCTAGCCATTCAATGTTTATGCAAGAAACCTGCTGGAATTTTTATTAGTATTCTATAAATCTGTTCACCAATTTCAGAAGAAGTTACATCAGAAAATATTGGGACTTCTGATCCATGAAGATGACCTATCTCTGCATTTATTTAGGTCTTCTCTGATTTCCCTAAGCACTGTTTTGTAGTTTTCATGTATAGGTCTTGCAAATGTTTTGTGGAAAACATCACTAAATATTTTGTCCTTTTGATGTAGTTATAAATGGTATTATATTTCAAATTTAATTATTGAATTATTCATTGCTAGTAGATAGAAATACAATTGATTTTGTATATTGACTTTAAGTTCACCTATTATTCTGCTACCATTTTTGCAAGTTTATTAGTACTTTACACATACATAAGAATGTCATTTCATCTGTTATACAACCAGATTTATTTTTTTGCTTTTACATCAACTCATTTGACTTCCTTTTGTGGTCTTATTTCACTCATGAGGACCTCCAGTACTACATTAAATGGAAAAAACAAGAGCAGATATCCCTTACTCCAGATCACAGACTTGAAGTCTTTTGTCTTTCATCACTAAACATGTACCAGATTGAGAAAATTCCTTTCTATTATTAGTTTTTCTGAAAGTTTTTTTAATTAAAAATGAATATTAAATTCTGTCAAATACTTTTTCTGCTGCTATTGAGATGATTATACGATTTCTTTTTCTTGAGACGGACTCTCACTATGTCATCCTCGATAGAGTGCCATGGTATCACAGCTCACAGCAACCTCAAACTCTTGGGCTTAAGCAATTCTCTTATCTCAGCCTCCCAAGTAGCTGGGACTACAGGCACCTGCTGCCCGAGAATTTTTGTTGTTGTTGTTGTTGTTGTCATTGTTGTTTAGCAGGCCTGGGCCGGTTCAAACCTGCGAGCCCCAGTCCATGTGGTCTGCGCCCCAACCACTGAGCTGTGGGCGCTGAGGCTGATAATATGATTTTTAAAGATGTTAATATGATGAATTACATTAATTTTTCACATGTTATACCACCTTACATTACTAGCATAAATCCTACTTGATAATATTGTATTCTGGATTACAGTACTAGATTTAATTTGCTAAACTTTTGCTAAGAATTTTGCATCCTAGTCAGGTGTAGTGGCTCACACCTATAATCCTGGCACTCTGGAAGGTCAAGGAATTTGGATAGGCATAGTTCAGGAGTTTGAGACCAGCCTAAGCAAGAGTGAGACCCCTGTCTGTCTCTATAGAAAAAATTAGCTGGGCATTGTGGCAGGCACCCTCCCAGCTACTCAGGAGGCTGAGGCAGGAGGATTTCTTGAGCCCAAGAGTTTGAGGTTGCTATGAGCTATGATGTCACCATAGCACTCTACCCAGGGCAACAGAGTGAGACTCAAAAAAAAAAAAAAGAATTTTGCAATCTGTATTCTTAAAAGATACTAGTATATAATTTTTTTATTTTTTTTGGAACCTGGGGATTTGTATTAGCACACTGTTAGACTCATGGAATGAGTTTGGAAATATTCCCTCCTCTTCTGTTTTCTGGAAGAGTTTGTATAGAATCTTTTTTTTTTTTTTTTAATGTTTGGTCTAATTTACCTATGAAGCCACTTGGGCTTGGAGTTTTCTTTATAAGAAGATGTTGTGTGTTTTTTTCTTTTTTTTCAATAAACTTTTCATCATAAAATTGTTGTAGACCTACAGGAAAGCTGTGAGGATAGTACAGAGAGTTCCTGTACCTTCCCGCCCAACTCCCCCACCATTAACATTTTGCATTAATATGACACATTTGTCACAACTACTATTGTTTCCCGAAAATAAGACCTACCCAGAAAATAAGCCCTAGTAGGATTTCTATGCATTTGTTGAATATAAGCTCTACCCTGATAATAAGACCTAGTGACGGGCGTGGCTATGCTGCATAGCCACGCCCTGCATTTCCATGGTGAGTGGTAAGGAAGACCGGAATACCTTTTATCTGCCACAGCTCCTTTCTCTGAGCCGTTTGCACCTGCGTGGGTGTGCGGGTGCGTGTGTGCATGTGTGGTAACTGTGGTGGTCCCAGGCATCCTCTTGTGCACGTGAGAATGGCTGGGGAAAGGAGTGCATGCATCACTGGCCACAGCCCCACCAACAAGGTCAGTTCCCCCTGTCAGGTTCCAGAAGAAGATGACTTAACTGTATTTGAATAAATGTAGACTGGTGTATTACACTTTATAAAAATAAGACATCCTGGGCGGCGCCTGTGGTTCAAAGGAGTAGGGCGCCAGTTCCATATGCCAGAGGTGGTGGGTTCAAACCCGGGCCCCAGCCAAAAAAAAAAACTGCAAAAAAAACAAATCCCCTGAAAATAAGCCCTAGTGTGTCTTCTTGAGAAAAAATAAATATAAGACAGGGTCTTATTTTCAGGGAAACACAGTATGAACTGATATTGATGCATTATTATTAACTAAAGTTCACTTTATATATATTTACTTTTACCTAATATCGTTTTTTTCTGTTCCGGGGCCCCATCCAGGTACCACATTACCTTTAGTTAGCCTGTCCTTTGGGATCCTCTTGGTTGAGGCAGTTTTCTCAGACTTCTTGTTTTTGATGACCTGAACAGTTTTGAGGCGTACTGGTCAGGTGTTTGTAGGATGTCTATCATTTGGGGTTTGTTTGAGGTTTTGTCAAATTGTACCGGGATGATAGATTTTGGGAAGGAGGACTGTAGGGGAAGGCACCATTCCCGCCACCCCACACCAGGGGCGCACACTCTCAGCAGAGTCTCCACTGATGCCGACTGTCGCCTGGCTGACGGAGGCAGCATCTGTCAGGTCTCTGCTGTGTGAAGTTACTCTCTGTCCTTAGACAGTTTTATACTAGGAACTTTATTTCCCTGATAAGTATAGGGCTATCGGTAATGTTTCTTCTTAACTGAGGTTTGTGTCTTTCAAGGCATTTGTCAACTTTATTTACTTTGTTGATTTGTTGACAGGAATTCTTCATATTATTTCATTATATTCTCTTAATACTTATAGAATCTGAAGTAGTGACCCCTTTTCATTCCTGATATTAATAATTGGCATCTTCTCTCTTTCTGACTTTTTTTTTTTGAGACAGAGTCTCACTGTGTCATATGGAGTAGAGTGCTATGTTGTGATAGCTCACAGCAACCTCAAACTCTTGGGCTCAAGGGATTCTCTTATCTCAGCCTCCCCCCAGTAGCTGGGACTACAGGCTCCTACCACAATGCCTGGCTAGTTTTAGAGATGGGATCTCACTCTAGCTCAGGCTGGTCTCAGGCAATCCACCTTCCTTGACCTCCCAGAGTGCTGGGATTACAGGCATGAGCCACTGCACCTGGCCAACTTCATTTCTTTTTATTCTATTAGTTACTGAGAAAGTGAAAGATGTTCAAATTTCCAACCATAATTGTGAACTTTATATCTTCTTCCAGTTCCTTTATTTTGAAGTTGGGTCATTAGTTAACACACATTTAGCATTGTGATGTCCCCTTGGTTGCCTGACCTCTTTATTATTATGAAACAACCCCTTTTATCTCACATAATATTATAGTGTATTTTACATACCTTATGCTTCATCTTTTTAAGTTCCATTTAGGTCTTTTTACATTTTTCATTTATTGCCTCATCCAATTTGTTGTTTGCTCTACTCTCTTGTGTAGGGGAACACAACTTATAACTTTTAATATTTTTATCTGCTTATTCTATCCTATGTCTCATTTCTGAGTCTGTTTATGTTGGTTATATTTTTCACCTGATAATGGTTGTTATTTTCTTGCTTTTACTACTTCAAAATACTAAGGGGTACAATTTTTTTTAACGTGGCTTGAGTAAGGGCTATAAATGTGCCCATCACCAGTTGTGCTCATTTTTGACCCTCCCCTCCTCTCTCCTCTTCCCGGCTCCATCCCACTGAGTTTTACTTTCCTCTATGCACACGTCACTTCCAATTTAGCAATGAGTAGAAGTGGTATTGTTTTCCTACTCTTGAGATACTTCACTTAGGGGAAGGGTCTTCAGTTCCTTCCAAATTGATGCAAAAGGCATTAATTCATCCTTTTTATGTCTGAAAAGTACTCCATGGTATACATATACCACATTTTATTAATCCATTCATGAGTTGACGGGCACTTGGACTGATTCCAGATCTTTGCAATTGTGAATTGTGCTGCAATAAACATTTAAGTTCAGATGTATTTTTGTTTGTTTGTTTGTTTTTTATTAAATCATAAACACGTATTTCATGTATACATAAATGCATTTATGGGGTACAATGGGCTGATTTCATATAGAATTAGGAACACTTAGATCACACTGGTTAATATATACCTCATCTCATTTACTTAATTATTGTGTTAAGACATTTATACTCTATACTAATAGATCCGACATGTACCACCATTGGTGTGATCCCACCATTCACTCTCCCTCAATTTGACCTACCTCCCCCATCCCCCCTTCTCCCTCCTTCATCTTGGGCCATAGTTGTGATCTATTCTGCATATGAAAGTGTGAGTGACTGTAAATTAGTTTCATAATACTGCTGGGTACACTGGATATTTTTTCTTCCATTCTTGAGATACTTTACTAAGTAGAATATGTTGCAGCTCCATCCGTGTAAACGTAAAAGAGGTAAAGTCTGCATCTCTTTTTAGGCTGCATAATATTCCACAGTGTACATATACCACAATTTATTAATCCATTCATGGGTCAATGGCACTTGGGCTTCTTCCATGAATTGGCTATTATGAATTGAGCTGCAGTGAACAATCTGGTGCAAATATCTTTGTTATAAAGTGATTTTTGGTCATTTAGATATACACCTATTAGAGGAATTGCAGGATAAAACGG
This sequence comes from Otolemur garnettii, assembly GCF_000181295.1. NCBI lineage: Eukaryota > Metazoa > Chordata > Mammalia > Primates > Galagidae > Otolemur > Otolemur garnettii. The sequence goes on along the minus strand of NW_003852440.1, from coordinate 7,452,158 downwards.
CAGGTCTACTTTTAGATCCCTGGATATTCTCCAAACTTCTTTGCAAAAGGAACGTACTAGCTTTCACTCCCACCAGCAGTGCAGAAGTGTTCCCTTTTTTCCATATCCACGCCAACATCTGTAGTTTTGGGATTTTTGTTATGTGAGCCACTCTTACAGGAGTTAGATGGTATCTCAGGTGGTTTTGATTTGCATTTCTCTGATGATTAAAGATGATAAGCATTTTTTCATGTGTCTGTAGGCCATGCGCCTGTCTTCTTTGGAGAAGCTTCTGTTCAAGTCCTTTGCTGACAATAAAATGAGATTACTTGTTCTTTTCTTATTAATAAGTTTGAGTTCTCTGTGGATTGTGGTTATCAAACCTTTGTCAGAAACATAACCTGCAAATATCCTCTCCCATTCTGAGGGCTGTGTGCTTGCTTTACTTACTGTGCTCTTGGCTGTGCAGAAGTTTTTTAGTTTGATCAGATCCCAGTAATGTATTTTTGGTGTTGCTTCAATTGCTCAGGGGGTCCTCCTCATAAAATATTCTCCCAGGCCAATTTCTTCAAGTGTTTCTCCTGCACTCTCTCCAAGAATCCTTACAGTTTCATGTCTTAAGTTTAAATCTTTTATTCGGCTCGGCTCCTGTGGCTCAAGTGGCTAAGGCGCTAGCCATGTACACCTGAGCTGGCGGGTTCGAATCCAGCTTGGGCCCGCCAAACAACAATGATGGCTGCAACTAAAAGATAGCCGGGTGTTGTGGCGGGCGCCTGTGGTCCCAGCTACTTGGGAGGCTGAGGCAGGAGACTCGCTTGAGCCCAGGAGTTGGAGGTTGCTGTGAGCTGTGATGCCATGGCACTCTACCCAGGGGGACAGCTTGAGGCTCTGTCTCAAAAAGAAAAAAAAATCTTTTATTCAGTAAGAGTCAATTTTTGTTAATGATGAAAGGTCTGGGTCCAGTTTCAGTCTTCTACTAGTCGCCAACCAATTCTCCCAGCACCATTTCAGGTGTCTTTTTGATAGAAGGACTTCTTTTCCTTTGGGCAGATACCCAGTAAGTGGGATTGCTGGATCAAATGGTAGGTTTATTTTTAGTTATTTGAGGAATCTCCATACTGTTTTCTATAGTAGCTGTACTAATTTACAGTCCCACCAACAATGTATAAGTGTTCCTTTCTCTCTGCATCCACACCAGCATCTATTGTTTTGGATTTTTTAATATAAGCCATTCTAACAGGGGTAAAGTAATATTTCATTGTAGTTTTAATTTGCATTTTCCCAATGATTAGTGATGTTGACTTTTTTCATGTGTTTATTGGCCATTTGTCTATCTTCTTTTGAAAAGCTTGTGTTCATGTCTTCTGAACGTCTATCTTCTTTTGAAAAGCTTGTGTTCA
>NW_003852440.1:7443191-7450759 GCF_000181295.1 Otolemur garnettii | reverse complement strand
GTCTATCTTCTTTTGAAAAGCTTGTGTTCATGTCTTCTGAACGTCTATCTTCTTTTGAAAAGCTTGTGTTCACGTCTTCTGAATGTGGGTAGTTTGTTTTTTCTTGCTAATTTGAGTTCTTTGTAGAACTGTATCAGCCCTTCATCAGATATGTAGTAAAGACACTTTTTTTTTTTGCAGTTTTTGGCCACAGTCGGGCTTGAACCCACCACCTCTGGTATATGGGGCCGGCTCCCTACTCCTTGAGCCACAGGCACCACCCCATCAGATATGTAAGTTGCAAATATTTTCTCCCATTCTATAGGTTGTCTGTTTGTTCTATTGATTATTTTCTCAGCTGTACAGAAGTTTTCTATTTATTTTTTTAAATTGCAGATTAATATGAGGGTACAAAAGATTAGGTCACATTGTTTGTGCTTGTTAGGTAAAGTCCCTGTTACAGTTGTGCCCTCCCCCAGAAGTGTGCCATGTACCCTTATATTGTGCCTGTTAGGTGAGAGCACACCAGTCCCCTCCCTCCCCCAACCTTCCCCCCAACTTGAATAATTTAATAGAGTTTTTCTCCTTGAAGCTTTCTAATTTAATCAGTTAGCTATTTTTGTTATTGCTGTCATTGCCATTGGGTGGGGTCTTAGCCATAAATTCTTTGCCTACACTGATATCTAAACAAATTTTTCCTACATTTTCTTTTAGAATTCTTATGGTTTCATGCCTTACATTTAAGTATTTTATTCATCTTGAATTAATTTTTGTGAGTGGAGAGAGATAAGGAGCCCTGTTTGTCTCATTCTTCTGTGTGTGGCAGTTTCCCAGCACCGTTTACTGACTAGGGCTTCTTTTCCTCAGTGTACATTGCTGTCTGCTATTTCAAAGGCCAGTTGGTTGTAGGTAGATGGTTTTAATCTGTGTTTTCTATTCTGTTCCATTGATTTATGTGTCTATTTTTGTACCAATACCATGCTGTTTTGTTTACTATAATCTTGTGGTATAGTTTTAAGTCTAGTAATGTGATGTTTCCAGCTTTGTTCTTTTTGATTAGAATCGTTTTATCTATTCAGGCTCCTTTCTGGTTTCAAACCCAAAGCATAGAATTGTTTCTTCTAGATCTGTGGAATATGCCATTGCTGTTTTGAAAGGGATTACATTGAATCTGTAAATCACTTTGGGTAATGTGAACATTTTCATAATGCTGATTCTACCAAAACACGAGCATGACAGTCTTCCAAGTGTTCATGTCTCTGTAATTTCTTTACTCAGCATTTCATGATTCTCTTTGCAGAGATCTTTTACCTCTTTGGTTAAATATCCTAGGTATTTTATTTTCTCCTAGTTATTGTGAATGGTCTTTGATTTGACGCTCAGTTTAGCTATTATTGACATATAGAAATGCTACTGATTTGTGGACCTTGATTTTATAACCTGAGAGTGTGATGAACTTATTCATTAATTCTAGGAGTCTCTTGGTGGAGTCTTTGAGATTTTCTAAATACAAGATCAGATTGCCAGCAAAAAGCAATATTTTTTTTAGCTTTTTGCTTTCTTAGTAATTTTTAGTCAGATGATGGAACTTTTGTAATTTACACTTTGGGGGCAATAAATTTTTTGATGTTTCCTTAAAAAGTGTTAGACTTAGCTCTGGCAGGCATATAAGTTACTCTGAATGGATTTGTTCCTTTTTTTAAGTTACTCTGAATGGATTTGTTCCTTTTTTTTTTTTTTTTTTTCCTGAGACAAAGCCTCAAGCTGTCACCCTGAGTAGAATGCTGTGGCATCATAGCTCACAGCAAACTTCAATTCCTGGGCTCAAGCAATTCTCTTGCCTCAGCCTCCAAGTAGCTGGGACTATAGGCACCTGCCACATCGCCCAGCTATTTTTTGGTTGCAGTTGTCATTGTTGTTTGGCAGGCCCAGGCTGGATTTGAACCCACCAGCTCTGGTCTATGTGGCTGGCAACTCAGCCACTTGAGCTACAGGCACCAAGCTCAATTTGTTCCTTTTGAGTCTTGCTGTTAAGCTTTGGGGGGTATGTCTGAAGCAGCCTTTAGTCTAGATCTAATTTATCTCTTCTACTAAGGTAGTATTTTCCTGAAGACTGTACCTGCTGTCCTGTGTATTATAAGATCTGTCCACTTTGGCTAATGGGAGTACAAAGTCTTCCTATCTGTTTAAGCACTAGGAATGTTTGGCATCCTATTCTTTCTCCAGATTGAGATAGTTTCCTTTTACACATGAGCAGATCAGTATTCATCTGAAGACTTGTGTTATTTCTTCCACAGATCTCTAGAGCCCTTTCTTTGTGAAAATCCTTTATTTTTTTTCTTTCAGTATTCTGTTCCACAAATTCTAGACACCTTGCCTTCATCTTTCCCAATTGCAAACTCTTCTCTTGAGTTTGGCATCACCCCCAGACTGTTTCGGAACTTCCTTTCTGCACTACAGTCTGGGAATTGTTCCCAGCCACACGACTGGGGCATCTACAGGACTTATCTCGTTTATTTCCCTCTCTCAGCAATCTCAATCTTGGGCTGCCTGTTGTTCACTTTATTAAAAAATTGTTTCACATAGTTTTGTCCAGTTTTATAGTTGTATAAGGTGGATGGGTAATTCCGGCCCCCATAGTCTATCATGGCAGAAGTGGAAGTCCATGTACTTTGACAAGTTTTGTGGTAAAGAGAGAGAGTACGAGAGAGAAATAGCTTGAAGGTCAGACAGAGTCAAGGGAATATTTTTAAGTTGGAAAGACATTTCTTTCTGCAGACAGAAAATGAGCAAAGAATAAATGCCATTAGAACTAGAGTTTTTGATACTGGGTAGACAGCTTCAAGAAGCTCATTTCTGGTGACATTTATTATTTCTGCATTGTGGGAGATACAGTCATCTAGTAAAAATGATAGGAGACTTAAGAAAATGATGAGGGTTAAAGAGCAGGGAGTGCAAAACAGAGCTGATAGGAGAAGAAAAAAGAATGGTGAAAAGATTAGAGGATCCTTATCGTGATCCAATCAAAGAAACAGGTAACTTACATGACAGCAGAAAACACTGACTGAACTGATGCCCTTGACCTAAGACCCTGCTCAGTAAACCCAAAGTCATTCTTATGGTTGCTTGTAAACACTGTAAGTGCCAGGGCCTGTGTTTCCAGTCCCATTCTTAGGTCTGGCTGCAAAAACCTTTCCTTAGATCCTTGGCTACTACTCTATCAAAAATAGACAAGAGTTCATACCTGGCCAGACACTTAGGTCAGAGTTTTTTTGTTTGTTTGTTTTTTGCAGTTTTTGGCCAGGGCTGGGTTTGAACTCACCACCTCCAGAATATGGGGCCAGCACCCTACTCCTTTGAGCCGCAGGCACTGCCCTAAGACACTTAGGTCAGAACCATGACTTTAACTCTTGTGAAAGAGAACCCAAGGGTGGGGAGTTGGAGCTTTCCAAGTGGCACTGTTAGAACAGGCCAGTTGGCTCCACCTCACTGCCCACACACAAGCCCCCCCATGTCTTGTCTACCTGTAAGTCCCTGCCAGCTTGAGATTTGAGGACTGCCTATAGACTCAATTTGTTGTCAAGTGTGCTGAAAGACCCAGCCAGGTCCTCCTTTTTCTTTTACTTCACAAGCTGAGACTTGGCATCCTGCCCATCTGGGCCCCTGTCAGACTCGGCATGAATTAGTAAGAGGTGCCCTTTCTGTAAGTACACTTAGTCCCAGGTCAGGGCTTCTAGCCTGGCGGGTGGAATGTAAGTTAGATCTCAGCCCTGGCCTAACCTTCCTCCTCAGCCACCCTGGTAAAGTATATAACTATATAACCCATGCAGCTGTACACAGCTGCCATGGTGCCCTGGATTTTCTTATTGTGATTTCCTAACTTCTATCCTGGCATTAACAATCAGTAGTGGTTTTACCTTCCAGGAAGGGTCCTGGCCTCTTAATAGGCTGCTTTTTACGTCAGCAGAGGTGTCCCTCCAGGAGGATCCAGTCCCACATAGGAATCTGCAGTGATGCCTGGCACCTATCAGCCCTGCACCACTCAGCCCTGAGCCAATGAAGGTAGAGACATTAGGAGAAACTTCCTCTCCACTGGGGACATAGTGTCTAGTACCAGTGTCTGCTCCCCAGGTTGCCTGAGGTGACCTGAATTCCCAGGGCCCCTTATGGGAGTAAAGTTGTGGCTTTTCCATATACCTGTCAATGGCTGACAGTCTACATGAACAGCCAGACCTTATACATGTGTGGTTCCATGTTCCTGATAGCCACTCTCATTTCCAAAAGAGCCTGGGCCATGATGCCTAACAGCCCCGCATGGATTGTCTGCAGCCAGATCTTTCCCTGGTGCAGGGTCTGACTGGCAGGTTCTTCTCAGATGCTCTTCTAGGGAGGACTTCATTATAGACAGGGTCTGGGCACTCCCCAGATTCCAGGGTGGCCACCCCAGCATTTGAGACCCTCTCCTGCTCCTCAGTGCTGCCCTGGAGTGTGAGTAGCATTAACATGTGAAAACATGAGAGTCCAATTTCAAATTTCATAGTGGTTCTCTTAAAAATTCTTGGTAAGAGAAGAGTGTGCAAGTGATGGCCAAATTAAGGCCTTGAAATAGGCCAAGGGAATACTTCCCAAACTGTGTACGAGGAAACACCCAGTCCACAGGACATTGTACAGGAGGGAAAGTTTGTCTGGCCAAGTACTGTTTGAGAATCTGCCTTTGGAAGCAGTTAAGCTGATTGTTTTGTTGCAGGACTCCTCAGTGCTTTTAACATGCTAATGTCTGTAACATGCCTGAGAAGGAATTCACAGTGCAAAGCATTTTCCAAAGTCGTTCGATTACAGAACATCCTGTGAAATGAGTGTTTCATAGGACACTCTAGGGAAAAGTTTGTGTGTGGACCTACGTCCGCCCTGTTTCCTGGCCCTGCTCTCTCAGGTGACAGAGAGGGAGTGTGCACTCCTCCCTTCTGGACTCTGCCTGCCCTCCTCAGGTGAGAGGGAGCTGCCTCCGCCCCTCTGTAATCCTGTCAGCGGCCTGTGAAGCTGAGAAACAATGGAGAAAAGCGCCTGCTGCCGGCCGTCTCTGAATCCAGCCCTGGGCACTGGGTCTGATTGATCTCTGTTTAACTTGCAGTGTTTGATTCTCCAGCTTTGTATTTTCAAGTCTGCCTTCACAATGCTGTTCTTGAAATATGCTAATAATTTCCTTTGAGACAACTGGCCTGCTCATTTCAAAATGACGAGTTTTCTCTTTCAACCCTTTAACTGAGCTCTCTTTGATTAAAGGAGTCTTTAAAGCCGTCTCTTCTCAGGACTCATCCCTGTGTGAAAGTGTGAGGAGCAGAAGATTTTAAGTAATGAGCCACAACTTTCCTCGGAACTGCTCCAGTTGATCCGAGTAGAGAAGCGAGAAGCTCTTTCCACACCCAAAGCAGGTCTCGGCCTCTCCCCGGCTGTCTTTGCTGGTCCCCGGTAAGTGGTTGAGGGCATACGCTTCCCAAGATGGACACGCTCCACGCTGGCCACTCTCTGAGGACAGAAGAGTGGCAAAGTGTTGACGATTAGTCCATGTAGTGTCGTGAAAAGAAAACCCAAGACTCAGTAATTTGTTTTAAAAAACATTTATTTGGCTTATGATTCTGCTGGCTGGAATCTTGAGTATCTGTGAAAGCCTCAGGCTGCTTCCAGGTATGGTGGGAGGTGAGGGCCAGGTGAGGGCCGCTGGCCTGGGAGTAAGAGAGGGGCAGGAGTTAGGCTCTTTTTAAGGACCAGCTCTCCGGGAACTAATAGAGGTAGGACTCACTTCTTATAGTTCTACCATGGGGGGTGGGGAGGCATCTGCTTCACATTGGGCCCCACCCCCAACACTGGGGATCAAATTTCAGTGTGAGGTTTGGGAGGACAAACACCCCACTACATCAGTTGACAGTAGGCTGAAGCAGGGGTGTCCAACCTGTGGCCCACAGGCTGCATGCAAATCATGTGAGGCCTGTTTTGCTTATCCAAAGTGTCCCACATCATGAGAAGTATGCAGAACTGTTTTTGCTCATCAGCTTTCGTAAGTATTTGTGTATTTAATGTGTGGCCCGAGAAAACTCTTCTTTCAATGTGTGGCAGAAAAGAAAGAAGGCTGGACACCCCTGATAGAGGAAGCTGGAGGCTGAATCCTTGGCACTGGGTAACTGACAAGGAAGAGGAAGAAGGAAGGAGGTTTTGTACTCCAGGTTCTGGGGGACACAGTTCCCGGTTAGGCAAGACACTTAGCAGGTGATGAAATCAAGGGCTCTGAGGGCTGGTCATTCAGTGGCCACTGTCTGCAATGCCCATGCTGTTGGGTGCAAGGCCATATACGTCCATGGTCTGCTGCAGGGGACCACAAATGCATGACCGTCCATGGTCTGCTGCAGGGGGGCACAGATGCAGGACCGTCCATGGTCTGCTGCAGGGGGGCACAGAGGCAGGACCGTCCATGGTCTGCTGCAGGGGGGCACAGAGGCAGGACCGTCCATGGTCTGCTGCAGGGGGGCACAGAGGCAGGACCTACAGGAGAGTAGGGAGCAGTATGGGTAACAGGAGTCATCACCTACAGTCAGAGGAGACGTGTACCTCGCTCTCAGGAGCACAGCAGAGCCCACCAGACACCCTAGGGGTCTTAATGCTGAAGTCACATTCGATGTGAGCCTTAAGTTTTATGGCAGCAGGAGTGAGAGGCGCGTATCATAATGTATGTTATGCTCTCCCCAGGATCTGTTTCCTACACAGCCCACTGCCTAACAGAAAACTGATTTTAATTCTGATAATTCTCTTGCTAACACAGGCCATGTGCTGGGCAATGCCTGACTCACCTTAAGCCAGTTAGCCCTATCCATTCCTCTGACCATATCATTATTTTGGTGAGTGTTGTATTGATTATATCTTCTTGCGTTCTTGATACTCTGACATCTTGGGCTTATAGCCTGGGAAGGTTGCTCCTTCCAGAGCAAGCCAATTCCTAGAGATAGACCCAGGAGCATGTCTATCCAATGCAAAGCTCACACTTAGAACCACCTCCTCTGTCTGGCTCTTACACTCTTGGAGGCAATATTCCTGTGTCCTAGTCATGCCCAGGGTCAGGCACAGACAACTAGGAAAAGTCCTACAACCAAGGGCCCACTGAATTTATTCAAACTAGCCATTTCACCCACTTACTCAACCCTGCCTTGCGTGTCCTGTGAAAATGGCGGCAAGGCTCCTGCTCATGCCTTCTGGCTCACTCCCTCTGCCTAGGGAGCAACCTGGTGCTCCCCACGTCCCACCCCCACTGGCATGGGAGTGCCCCCCTATCTCGGGAACTGTAACAAACTATCTTTTCAATGGTGGCTGTTTCACTATCTGTTGGCCCTGCCATACCTGAATAATAATAAAAGTTACATTTTAAAACAAGGGTGACCTAAGTCAGTCCTATCAGGGTAAATATCTGGAGCCTTGCTTGGAATGACAGGGCAGAAACACTCTCTCTCCCACTGTGTATCTGTGAGAGCACCTTCTAGCCCTTATTGCACAGGGCAGGCTCTAAGCTGGACAGGCTCTAAGCTGGACAGGCTCTAAGCTGG
>NW_003852440.1:7434162-7442805 GCF_000181295.1 Otolemur garnettii | reverse complement strand
CAGGCTCTAAGCTGGGCAGGCTCTAAGCTGGGCAGGCTCTAAGCTGGACAGGCTCTAAGCTGGACAGGCTCTAAGCTGGACAGCTGTTGGAAGAGATACAAACAGTCCGAGGCAACTTGGACCTCTCAGCCTCTGACCAACTGCACCTGAACCCACCTGCCTTGTCAGTCAGCAGAATTCCCTCAGCTGGTTTGGAGGAAAAGCTACAATAATGAATATTCAGCAGCTTAGAGAATGGCTGGAAATAGTCTCTGTGCTGGATTCACAGGGACGGCTCCCAGCACTTCCCTGCAGAACCGATGTGAAGTAGAAATGGTTTCAGCCAGCAACCTGTGCTGGCTTTGCCTGGGCCAGCAAGATGGACACCCAAGGTCCAGCCCTGTCTCGCATAGGTGGCCAGCTCAGCTCAGGTTCCTCAGGACTTGGCCAGTTTTCATGTTGGAAGTTTCGTATCCTAGGACTCCCCAGTGCTGGGAAAACCCAGTTGGCTGACTAGAAGTTTCAGGAGAGTGCAACTGGGGGTAAGACATAGCATCTAGAGGAGTGGGGTCTTCAGAAGGTGGGATTTACAACATGGTGAATGATCAAAATGCAGAGAGGATGTTTAAACAGCTCTGAGCAGCCAAGAATGACAAATGTACGGTAAACCATCATACCCAGACTTTCCAGGTGCCGGAGCAGTCAGTCTGAGGCCCTTCTAGGGGCGACCCACCCATGCACGGGAGCCTTTAGCAGCTGCTGTCTGACAGCCCTGCCAGAATTGGGAGCAAGTACCCTGGTGTTTCTAACAGGAGGTCAGATGTCTCGCCTAGGGCTTTTCTCATAGGATTTCAGAACTACCACACTTTACCCTGTGGACCCAGGGATGAAGAAATGAACAAATAATCAAACAGACAGAAGTGGGGGAGATAAAATCCACATCAATCTGTTAAGTGAAAGAATGAATTTAATGTTTTAACTGTGGTGAGAGTAAGCTGTGCCCCCTCTTGTGACTGCTCTTCTCACAGACGCCTGCTGTGCCGATCCCCTCCCTTCCCTCCAGTCTAGGTTCAGGTATCCTCTGCTCACTGTGTCCTGCCTGGCCACCCCCTCTGCACTTACTCTCACCCTGCCCTGCCCTGCTTGTCTTGTGTCCAGTGCACTTGTTACCTTCTAACACACTGTTGCTGCCCCTTGTGCAACACGGGTGTCAGGGGAGCCAGTATCTGCACAGAGGAAAACCCACGTAAAACTAGTGGCTTTCCCAAAACTTAACCGCTGAGAGCCCACTGTTGACCAGAAGCCTTATCAGTAACACAGAGATAGTTGATTAACACATACTTTGTATATTATTTGTATCACCAGGTTGGAAGAAGTTCACAAACCATTCTAGAAAAAGTGCTACATCCCTCATTGCTGAATAACCTTATGGTCACTTTTGAAGTACTCCACTTGGCCATATGGTGACAAAGTTAATTGTCAGACCTTGTACAATGACAGCTCTGATCCCAGTCAAGGAAGAGTTCCAAAACTGCTGTGAGTGGTGGACTAGGCGCGGTGTCAGTGCACAGCCCCCGAGGGAAGCAATGTTCAGCAGTGAGGTACGCAGCACTGTTTCTAGGGTGAGTTCATGAACAGCATACGTGTGTACTCTATCCTTACAATAAAGCAAGCTGCAGGAAAGAAAATCAGGAGGAAGAGAAGATATGTTTCCTACTCATTAAGTGGAAATGGGTCATTCTAAGGTCTCCATGCACGTCATCTCAGCATTGAGCAGGCTGAGGAGGGGAGGCGTGGAGGGGTTGCCCTTGCTGTTTCAGATGTGGCAGAGGCAGGAGAAAGTTCATGTCTCCGTGGACCCTCACAGATCCAGCCTGTGTGGTTCAGGGTCAGCTTATGTTTACTATTGCTAGGTTGAATGTTTATTGCCACTGCCTTACCACTGTGACAGATTATAAACCCCAAGTCCATTTTGTTCCTTGATATAACCCAAGTTCCTACAACACTGTGTGGCATAAAGCAAGCATCTAACAGATAGTGGTTGGAGGAGGAAATAGAACTTTTCATTGATGTCCAGCCCACCTCTGTCCTCCCATTTCCTGAAGCCTGAGACTATGGAGGTCGGTTTAGCTGAGTTTCCTTTCCTGCCTGAACCTTCACATTTGCTGCGTCCAGCTGCGTCCTAACTAGCTCCTGTTTCACTCCTTCTCTCTGAGCCCCTGCTGAAGTTTAGACTCACTGCACCCTTCCAACTGTAGGGCACTGAATGGTCCTCTTTACCTCAATGTGACCTAAAATCATCTATTAAATTAAGCTTTTAAAAAGGCTGCTTTTATCCTATAACTCCTTTGTGCTCCAAAAAGCCCACAATCTCCTCGGTTGGGGCCCAGGGGCTGTCCACTACAGCTGCCCGTCCTCCTCCTGCTCCCAGAATGCTCTCACTCAGGTCTCAACTGTTCTGCTTCTCCAAAGCTCAACCCAAGCCCTCCTCCTAATCCCTCCCGGGCACTCCAGCCCGCAAGGATATGTCTCTACTCCAGAATTCTCTCAACAAGAATTGAAGCCAGCTTCTGATTAAAAAGTCAGATCAATGCAGCAGGAGATTAAGCACCCCCCCACACACACACACCACTTAGAAATCCCAAAGAGATTTTGAGAGCACCCAGCTGCTCTCCATCATATATATCACATGTCAAAGTTTCTGTCGATCCGTTAATGGCCACCCCCAGCATTTGCCACCTTTTCCATTGCCTCACTGCCTATTTCATATGCGCCTGCTCCCCCAGACAAAGAGGTAAGTTTCTTGAGGGTAAAGCCTGGTTTATACAGTGACACATTGATTAGAAAGTCCTCAGGAGCAAGGCTCATTTACTCAAAGTCGACTATATTCAAACACAAAAACCCAACATCTCCATGCGTCATTGGAAGCAGAGCTGTCTGCTTCCAGCTGCACGTCACAAATGCTTCAACACGCGGTTTCTGTCCATCTCTGGTGATTCTCAAGTCAACAAGGTGCAGCTTAGGGGGAATCTGCATTCTGAGAAGTTTGCCCTTGGCATCCATTACCTTCCACTCTCTACCTTTAGCCTCAGGGCCCACTGTCAGGCCTGTCTTATCTCCAACCCCCCACCTCACTTGCAGGTGGTCCTTTGTCTTTAGGGATGGATTGGACTTTGCTCCCCTGAACACATGGGGTCTCTGAGAGTAGAGATTTTTCTCTGGGTTCTTCCCTATGCATTCCAGTGGCCTAGAATGGAGGTTGGTAGAGGGGAGGTGTTCCATAATATCTCAGTGGGAGTTTCCACTTTTAACTTTTTGTTCCTAACTGTTCAATAAAATGTTCAGAAATTATCAATTAACTACAGTGGCAGGGGTGGGGGGATGGGGGGGTGGGGGTTGGTGTTAAGAGGTGGGGGAAGGATGTTCTGAAAAAATGCCTCTGACATTACTGTTAAGCTTGCCTACCTGACCTGCAGCTGGCCTGGTCTGCGCCCCAGAGGAGGTGATTCTGGAGACTTCCTCACAGGCTTCCCTGCTCACAGTCTGGTCCCTGGAGGACAGAGGACAGCTGTGGTGGAGTTGGCCCATCTGCATCATGTCCACAGGTTTGTTAAGCCCCTCTTAAGCTCCCTTCTGTCCCCTGCCACTTGCACCTGCAAAGGTCAACCCTTTCTTCCAATACTCCTTGGCAATGACAGAACACTGCTTCCTTTCCCTCCCTGGGACTTCCAGACACACCATGTTATGTTGGCCCTTTTTGGGATCTGATTGTAAGGACTTTTCTTGGTAACACCTCTATTTTTCAAGATCCTGGAATATCCTGTATCATTTCTTTCTGATTAAGAAATTTCTTATAAAGATATTTTCTTAGTTACAAAATACGTTTGCTAACAGAGGTATAACTTTGATGTTGTTTTTGGAATTTCCAAAATTCCAAAAAAATTTTCATGGAGTTGAATTTACTCATTAGCAGCTCAAGGACAGGAACCCTATACTGTATTTTTCTAATTGTTTTAAAAAGTCCAGGCCCAGTGCAGACATGTCATAAACACCTGTTGAATAACTGGTTGATGGACAGCCGGCCAAGCACGGGATATGTTTCTGTCTAGCTACAATGTCTGGTTTTTTTTTTCTTTCCAGTAAAGATTGTGATTCTTTTCACTATAATTATTTACCAGATTTTCCTCATTTTTCCTTTGTTTTTCTTTTCCTTCCAACTTTCCTTTTTTTTGAGACAGAGCCTCAAGCTGTCCCCCTGGGTGGAGTGTCGTGGCATCACAGCTCACAGCAACCTCCAACTCCTGGGCTCAAGTGAGTCTCCTGCCTCAGCCTCCCAAGTAGCTGGGACCACAGGCGCCCGCCACAACGCCTGACTATTTTTTGGTTATAGCCATCATTGTTGTAAGGCGGGCCTGGGCTGGATTCGAACCCGCCAGCTCAGGTGTATGTGTCTGGCGCCTTAGCCACTTGAGCCATTCCTCCCAACTTTTCATTTTGAAAATTTTAAGATATAGACAATAGTTGAAAGAATAGAGCAATAAACCCATTAAATTCGCCACCCAAATTCAAAGTACATGTTTTCCCACGTTCATTTTTATCTCTTTCTATACCTGTGTTTATACATTTATAACTCTTTCTATAAATATAATTTTTTTCTGCTGAGTCATTTGAAAGTAAGTTGCAGATGTCAAGACACTTCACTTATAAATACTCCAGTACACAACTCCTAACATTGAGAACATTTATCTTTATAACCAGAATAGCACTATCACAGCTAAAAAATTAACAATCATTTCAGAATGTAATCTAATATTCCTTCATTTATTCTCAAATTGGAGAAGTTTGCCTTTGGATTAGATAATGACAGCACTTCCCCAACCTCCCCCCCCCCCCCCCCCCCCCGTTATGGGCAACATAGCTCTGTAGGTTTTTTTTAAGTTAAATTTGTCTGTGAGCTGGAACAGGGGCATTTACCTATTACCTGTAATAGCCTCTGTTCATAAGTACTAGCTGTATGTCAGTTAGATGTTTGTAACTCGGGGACTTGCTGTAATAGCCTCGGTTTGTAAGTGTGTGTTGTATGTAAATCAGATGTTTGTAACTTGGGGACCAGCTGTGGTTCCCACGAGGCCAGTTGCATTCTGTGGTTCTGAGGTGACAAAGGGTTGTTCAGGTTCTGTAGGTGGGTTGTTTCCAGAACAGACCAGGGTGGTCCTCAAGCAGGGACAAGGCAATGTTGCTCTGGGCCCAGGGGTCGCCATGAGTGCCACGTAGCTACCAGCGTGTCTAGTCCCCAGCTACATGGTGTGTGTCCTCACTCTCTCTCAGATCTGTCTGCCCTTCTTTGCCTCCTTGCTGGCAAATGAAAACCATGTACAGGAGTCAGCGCCACTCTGGGCAACTCTGATTCAGTAGGTCTGGGATGGAAATCTCAGAAAAGGATATTTTTAAAACACTCTCCAGGATTAGCAATCTGGCAGGAGAGGGAGGAATGGAAAATCCCCTGAGTTACACGGGCTGCCTACACAGCTCTTCTCAGCGGCCCATGTGTGTGTTTTTGTAGATTTCTGTAAAATGACTTCAACTTTTTTTGGAAGTGAGTAGAGTATAAACTATAAATAAATGAGAGACTTTCTCAGAACATCTTCTGTTTATTGGGACCAGTCCTGGGATCTGCAGCGGAAGGGGGATGGGGCAGTGAGGGATGCTGTGACCTTCCTGGGGATGACCTGGCTGTGCTTGGTGCTGCCACTCACTCCCCGCGTGGGTGGTTTGGGACAGCTGACCAGACTTCTCTGAGTCTTTGTTCACCCTCCTCTAAGATGAACAAGGTGATATCCACCTCTAGAGCACTTGTTTGTGGGAAAGTACCTTGTAAACAATGCAGCGGGGGGTCTAGTGAAGCCAGAGTAAGATTTGTAGGTAAGTAAGCCAGAAATTTTACCCAGGAATCCAGGTCTCCCTGGGACCGCTGGGGCAGGCACACCAGAGACCAGCTGAGGGGCTTCCTGGGAAGCCTGGAGGAAGGTGGCAACCACAGGCAAGAGGAGAAAGAGCAGAAAGGCCATTGCCAGGGTCAGGGGCATAATCATCAGGGGCCAGGAAGTCTCCATGTCCCCCTCCAGGACACGGGGAAGAGAAGGGCGCCAACGTGAGAGAGCGCACAACCTTTAAACGCTCGCGGGCCCTCACCTCTGTGGGCTGTGGGCAGGACACAGTGCCCGGAGCTATCAGTGCCCTGACACTGGCCCCTCCTTCTTAGGCTGGGCTCATTCTGGCCATAAGCAGCCCTGGCCTGCAGGGCATTGGCAGAGGTGGTCACACAGGGAACCTGGGGACAAGTACTCCCATGGGCACATCCTCTGGAAGCCCACTGGAGGTAAGGACAGTAAGACCACCTCTCAGCAGAGTGTCCCCAGCTTCCTCTCTGCCCCATTAGGCAGTGTTTAGTTGAGTCTCCACCCCACCCTCTGGAGGTAACTGCTATCACAACATCCTGAGGCAGGTTCATTTTGCCCTCGGTGTGGCCGAGCGCTCACTCAAGATTCATGTTCCCTGGCTCTGCCACTTGCTGAGCTGCCTTGGGCAGGTAACTTAATAGTATTTACTTCTTGGACTTTTGTGAAGATTTAACAAAATAATATTCGAACAGTGCCTGGCATGTGGGAATCACACCATTAATGATTTTATATGTTCAGGTCAATTGATTCCTTTAACATAAATCACACTGATCAACTATTTCTCATTCGCAGTGTGAGCCAGGAAATTTCTGGGACGACTATAGCAGGTGGTCAACATTCTCCACTGGGTACAGGGATTTTGAGCTCATGTCACAAAAGCTACTCATTCAGGACAGAACAGTCATAGTCCAGAGCCAGCCCATGGTTGATCCTGGGAAGTCAGTAGGAGCTGGGCAGAACTCTTTAGTATCTTCTAATAAATATTCTGTTGAAAGACATTTGAGACTTTGTAAATATCCTTCTTCTCATCACTCTCCACCCCTCCACCGCTTCAGTGTTCGGTGAGAGTCTTCTTCAAGCAAATCTTTACTGCGATGGCTGTAAAATGGAGACCCACTCTTCCCTGTACCTTGTCAGTTGGTATTCTACTTAAAGAGTCTTTCTTTCTCCCCCATTTATTTATTATCACTATAAACTCATAGATTTTTATTTCAGTCAATATTTATTTTGATGCACACATTGTCCTGGATGTAGCCAGTGGGGCCCCTCAAGCTGTCTCCTCTGTCCTTTTAACACTGCTGTCTCTCTCTTTCTCTCTCTGCCTTTCTCTCTGGGTTTCCTTACTTTCTATTACAAGATGTTCCAGGTACATTTAATACCTTGTAGGTCCCAGTTATAGGATCAACTATTTCTCCGAGGAATCTTCTCCTAGTGGAAAATGGTATTTAGAAACCAAGATCTGGTAATAGAATGTGCCCAGTGCTACTGGGGTATTATTGATGTGGGCCCTTCAGTGGTTTAACCCAGGAAATATCTATGCATATGTGCACATACTACATATCAGCATAGATGTGTGTATATTTTGAGCTCATACCGTTGTCTCTAACTCCAGATCTACTCCATAAGAAACTTCTTTGCCTACCCCCGCTCCATGTTGTATCTCCCTTCTTCCACAATGAAAACCCTGCCTCCCCAAAACAATACATTTTCTGTTTCGCTCAATTACACACAAGCATAAATAGTTTAACTACATAAATTAATTGCTATTTAACCATAAAATAGTTTAATTGCTTGGTACACACATGAAAAAAGCCATAAAGAGGAGACTGTTTTGCTATTTTTTTTTTGAGACAGAGTCTCACTTTGTCACCCTTGGTAGAGTGCTGTGGGGTCTTAGCCTACAGCAACCTCCAACTCTTGGGCTCAAGTGATTCTCTTAACTCAGCCTCCCAAGTAGCTGGGACTACAGGTGCCTGCCACAGTGCCCAGCTATTTTTAGAGACAGGGTTGCACTCTTGGCTCAGGCAAGCCACCTGCCTCTGCCTCCCAGAGTGCTAGGATTGCAAATGCAAGCCTGGCCCCCTTTTTTTCTTTTTTTTTTTTTTTGCAGTTTTTGGCCGGGGCTGGGTTTGAACCCACCACTTCCAGCATATGGGGCCAGCCCCCGACTCCTTTGAGTCACAGGCACAGCCCAGCACCTGGCCCCTTTTATGTGACTTTTTAAATATGTAGAACATTATCATATTTGCAAAGTCAAACTTAGGGGGAAAAGTATACTCAGAGGAGCATCATTCTTTCTTCCATCCCTTCTACCATGCCCTCCTGTACCTTTGTAGGTACCTGATTTGTTTTTTGGTTTTCACCTATTGCATATGTGAGTATCTGTGTTGCCAAAATAAGCAGATACATGTATGTTGTCTTATATTCCCCTTTTTCTTACAGAAGAAGGAACATATGATATATATTCTTTTGCACTTTGATTTTTTCATTTAATAAAATATCACAGTATATCTATTCGCTGAAACCTCTTTATTCCTTTTCTGTAGTCTTGCAAACAAAATGTTTTGTTAAACTTTTGATTTCTTTTTTTTTTGCCAGCTTGATGGGGGGGGGGATAAATAGTATCTCTGCAGTTTTAATTAGCAACTCTGTTACGAACTTTTTTGAGAACTTTACTATCAAATGTCTGCTTATAATTTTGGCT
>NW_003852440.1:7415173-7433599 GCF_000181295.1 Otolemur garnettii | reverse complement strand
GAGCCAATTTTGGCTACTTTTATAAGATTTTTTTTTTTTTCTCTCAGTGCTTACGTTCTTTATACAGGGGTATCAGGGATATTATCCTTTTATCTATGATGTGTGCAGAAAAATTTCTTCTGGTTTATCATGTGTGTTTTTTTATTGTAGTAAAATATATAGAACATAAAATTTATCATCTTAATCATTTTTAAGTGTCTGGTTCTGTGGCATTAAAGGATAGTCACCATCCATCTCCAGAACTTGGTTCTCATCCCAAACTGAAGCCCCCTGCCCATGACACAATAACTCCTCACTCCTCCCAAGCCCCTGGCAACCACCCTTCTCCTTTCTGTCTCTGTGAGTCTCCCTACCCTAGGAGCCTCAGATAAGTGAAATTACACAACATTTGCCTTTTTGTGTCTGGCTCATTTCACTTAGTGCAATGTCTTCAAGATTCGTCCATGTTAAGAGTTTTATTCCCGTTGGGGGCTGAACTATTTCATTGTTTGAATATACCACATATTATCTATTTACTTGATGGTGGACACTTGGACTGCTTCCATTTTTTACAACTATCTGTCCTTTCAATTCCTTGCTTTCAATTCTTTTAGATATATACTCAGAAATTTGCTGGAGCATATATAGTAATTCTCTGTTTCATTTTTGGAGGAACTGCTGTACCATTCTCCACAGCAGCTGCTTAATGTTACATTCCCATCAACCAGGCACAAAAGTTTCCATTTTCCACATCCTTGTTAACACTTGTTATTTTCTATTTTTTAAAAATGTTTTATACAGTGGCTATCCTCATGGGACAAAGTGGTGTCTTCCTGAGTGTTTTGTTTTATTTTCATAATTCGCACGGGAGGCAGACTCCAGTTTATCCTTATGAACGCCAGTTGTTCTCCCGGGATCCAGGTGAACCTTGCAGGCTTCTACTCTGTTTACTTTGTCACATCTCACCTTTCTTCTGACCGCCAGGTCTGCAAAGCACAGTGACCTTAGGCCTGCCCTTGTGCATAATGGAAATAGACTTCTATAACCTTCCCCACTCACCTTCCCTTGCCTAAACATTGTACAATGTTTAATCCCTACCGTACCTGCCTTATTCCGTATCAATAATAATACTTACCTTCTCTGATTAAATCCTAACTGATATATAATTGATATACATTCATTGGGAGTTGGGGTTTTTGCTATAAATGTCCCTCTATATCTCATTTAACACTTTATGGCCTATTCCGCTTTATTTGATACAGGATCATAGCTCCTGCTTTTTTGGAGTTGGGTTTTCCTTTATGATCACCTTTGAAAATCTTTTCTTTTAAAAAGCAAATTAAGCCTATTTGTAAATTGATATGGCAAATATGTGTTGTGCTATACTTAATGTGTTTCTTTTATTATTTGTTGCGGGAAGACAAGGCCTAATGGAATAAAGAGAACCCAAACACCATGTTTATGAGAGGAAGGGTTTTATTTCAGCCAGCCAAGCAAACAGCATAGAAGAATTCAAAATGACAGCACTCCCCGACTGGCTCTATCTTTTCCTTTTAATTTCCAGTCAAAAAGTTCCAACCCACAGGTACCTTTTTCCTTCGTCAGTTTGAATCAAGTGGGAGATGCTGTTCCAGCCCCCACAGAACTACAAGACTTCACAGAAGTGGAAATTTCCAGGTCCTGGGAAGTTAAGGTTACAAGTTCCTAAGAGCTGAGTCACCATGGAGAGACCCTGCAGGTATATCCTTGGGGTGTCCCTGAGAAGACCTGTTCTCCTAGACCTCACCCTTCCTGGGTTTCCTTTCTCAATTTGGTGGTGTATTCTTTGCTATTTTTAGAACTTTTCTTTTAGGGCTTTGGAGCAGGGTTTCCAATATTTGGGAATATTTTTATTTTATTTTAGTGGTTAGGTTTTTATTTATATTTTTATATGACCTTTAGTTCATTTTTGTTGTTGTTTGTAGCATGTTAATGCCTGGTCTGTGAGTTTCATATGGTACTTTCCCTCTCGTCTACTACCGATGTAACAGTCGCTGATGTGATGCCACTTCCCTTTGCCCTCTCCCTTCCCTTCATTTGTTTCCCTTGCTCTGTGTCATTAGAAAGTATGGTGTGGGCAGTGCCCGCAGCTCAGTGGGTTGGGCACCAGCCACATACACCGAGCTGGCAGGTTTAAGCCTGGCCCGGGCCAGCTAAAACAACAATGGCAACTGAACAACAACAAAAAATAGCCGAGCACTGTGGTGGGCAGCTATAGTCCCCGCTACTCGGGAGGCTGAGGTAAGGCAATCGTGTAAGCCCAAGAGTTTGAGGTTGTTATGAACTGTGATGCCACAGCACTCTACCCAGGGCCATAGCTTGAGACTCTGTCTTAAAAATAAATAAATAAATAAATAAAATTAAAAAGAAAGTTTGGTGTGTATACGCTGATCTGCCTGTTGAAAGGATGGAATGCTCTCCATTAGTCATTTTTCTGGCTTTCTTAGTTATCTCTTGTTTGGAGGAAGCTCATTGTTTAAGATTCCCAAAGAAAGGCCTGTGTATATGGTGTTCTCAATTTTTGTGCTTAGTTCACATCAGTTTACAAAGGCTAGGTATAAAAATCCTTGGCTGGTACTTTCTTGTCCTGAGTTTCTTATGAATGCTGCTCTATTGTTACACTGCTGTTTATGTTGCTCTGAATGCCATTTCATTAGGTCTGACGCCAGCCTAAATTTTATCTCTGTAAATAATTTGACCTGTTTTGCAATTAAAATCTAGTAATTTTTATTAAGATGTATTTTGGAGTGGATTATTCTATAACATTTTTTTCCACGATACATTTGATATAAGATTTAATTTTCTTTACTCATGGCTTATTTCTTGGAGTTTTAATTTCGTTTGGATTTCTGCTTTGGTGACTCCAGTTTGGGTATTTTGGCCCTTCTTTCCTGGCTTTCATTTCAATCATTTCAATCATTTCTCTCTGAATCCTTTATGTCTTTATCTTATTTTCAATTTCTTGGTTGTTTTGTTGCTGTTCTTCAATGTCCTTTTATGTATTCTCCCTTGGGAACCTTGTAATTATTCTTTGTTTCTGGGACAAATTTTTGCTTCTTTTCAATTTTTTTCCTGAACTCAACCAAGTCTTATTAACATTTCATTTTTGGGTCTGATCTGTTCTTAGTTTTGAATTGCTTATTCATGTGTATGGGTGTGTGTATGACCAAACACACGATGCTTCACGCAGTTTCATGTATGATACTACAATTTTCTTCTTTCTGCTTCATGGTTTTTTGTTGCGGTGGGTTTCATCAGCCAAATTGTTGTGATTCACTTTTTCATCTTTGGAAAAGTGATTTTCTGTTTTCTTTGTATTGAGTTGATTTGATGTTTTTCTGTTAGTAGGTGTTTTGAGGCAGGATTCCCAGTTCAACAATGAAGTGCAGTTTTTAATAGATAACATTGGTCTCTGGGAGAAGGGTTATCTGTCTTCTTCTTTATTTCTACAGACATGTAATTTTTCTTTCGGACTCCTTCTGTCCCTTCACTGGCAGGCCTTCCAAGGCCACTACCTTTTTTTTATTTATCTGACTTTTCCCAGAAGCAAAGCTTCTTCAAGGCTGCTACCTCTGTCCCATTTTCTTTCAAATCTTTCCTTGATCAATAAAGTTCTCAAGCTGTGTTCAGTTTTTAGTCCGCAGTGTTAGACTCTGTCTTTTAGAGGTGAGAAGCCTGGGCAAGAGTGGTGGGAGCTCCACCAGAATTTGATGTCTTTTTTCCCCTTTTTCTTCTACTGAAGTAATTCAGAGTTCAGTTCACGGCTTCCTTGGTAATGCTGACAGTTTGTTGTGTTTTTGTTTTGTCGAGGGTGTGGACAGAGATTTACATTCAAACAGCTGCCATTATCCTCTAGGAAGATCCCTAAAACATTTAATATATCAAGTATTAAGTAACATTTCTTAGGAACTCTGGAAACTTTGCATGTTACAAGGGCATCACCAAGGTTACACAGGTTCTGTTACAAGAGAGATGTTTTCTTGTATCGAGATGCTTTGTATACTGAAACAAACTATGGAACAAGAAGAGATTTAATGAATATATATCGGTTCCTTCTTCCTCATTCCATGTTTATTTAAAACAGCAACACCTCTGCTATTAGGAGCTCTGTTTATCCCCAGAAACTTCCTTTGAAAATTGTCTTCTCAGTTTCTATCTCAAGGCCCCGCCTCTGTCTAAATAAATAAATTGACAGCAGGGGGTAAGAGACGTTTTGTTGTAAGATTAGTAACAAAACTGTATCAAAGTCAAGTCCAAGAGGGGAGTTTACATCAAAAAGGTCAAGTCAGGAGACTAATAAGAGCTACCTTGTTCAGGGTATGAAGTGATCCCAAAGACCAAGGACTGCAGAGGTGACAGACAACCTGGGCAAGAGAGAAAAACCCCAACAAGGGCAGGGAACCCAGCACCCCTGGGCGTGCGTACGCGCGCTCCTCCCGGGTCCCGGGCCGCCACCTGCCACTCACGGGGCTGGGGGAGGGGCGGGCGCGCCAGGCGCTCTCAGGGGAGGCCCTCCCGCGGGAGCCCGGCGCGCCGCAGCCATGGAGACGCAGCTGTCCCCTCCCGCGGCCCGCGGCCCGGCCCCCGCAGCCGCCGCCGATTGGTCGCCCTTTGCTCCCTGACCCCCTCGCCGCCTCCGGGGCCGCCGCTTCCTGCTCCGGCGCCGCGCGGCGCTCCGGCCCGGGGGGGAGTTGGGCGCCCAGCGCGCGCCCCCGCGGCCGAGCAGCAGCCCCGCGCGGGAGGAGGAGCCGCCGCCGCGCCCTTCCCCTTCCTCCGCTCCTCCCCCGGCCCCCTCGGTGCCCGCGGCCGGCCCAGGCAGCACTCGCAGGCAGCGGCGGCCGCGGCCGGCGGCCGGGTTGGGAGAATGCGGCGGCGCTCGCGGATGCTGCTGTGCTTCGCCCTCCTGTGGGTGTTGGGCATCGCCTACTACATGTACTTAGGGGGCGGCTCCGCGCTGGCCGGGGGCGCTGGGGCCGGCGCCGGCAGAAAGGTGAGTGCGGCGCCCTGCCCAGTCCGGCCCGGCCCGGCCCCTGCGTCCGCTCCACACGCGCCCCCTGCCCCGACCCCCGCTCGGCCCCCGCCCCGGGCCTGGTAGCCCCTCTGTTTCCGCCGGCTTCGGAGAGCGCGGCCCGGCGCAGCCTTCTCCCCCACCCCCCACCCCGTGGACGTCGCCCTTCTCTTTGCTCCTCGTAATTCGGATCCTGTCTGGCCTCGGGGGGGTCCCATCCCCTGCGGTTGGAAGTTTCAGGATGGGGGTGTTGGGAAACACAAAGGGGGTGCGGAGGTGAGGAGAGGCAGCCGCCTTTCTGGGGAGTCGTGTGTATTAGCAGAGGAGTCCAAGTTTCTCTTCAGCTTGCGATGCAAGCGGCTGCAAAGCCTCACCCTATTCCCCCTAGTCACTCCGCGGGGTGTGGGTTCCAGGCTTCTGCCACCTTATCTGCTCTTTAGGGGGCGGGGGCGCAGCCCCTCCTGTGCGGAATAAAACCCTGGACCGGTGTAAACCCGAGGCCACTGCGCCCCTTTGCCCCCGAGCGAGGCCGTTCCCGGCCCTCCCGCGCGGGCCCGACGTGGCCTCCGGGGCGGCCTTTCACGTCCCACTCCTGGTTACGCGGATGGAGCCCTCTCCTATCGGTGGGTTTTCCCGCATGTTCCCAGAGAGCTCCAGGGGCCAAGGGATTAGGCTGTGGAGATCGTGTGAGCCACTCCGCGGTTCCACGTCCTCGTCCCGCAGCCCGGACTGCCCGGCCCTGGGTGTTCTGGAGGAAATTGAGCGCCTAGAGGTACCCAGACGGCGCGGTTCTGCAGCTGCGCGCCGCCCGGGCGCGTGCACATGTCGGCCGGAGGGGTTTGTGGTGTTTTACTGGCTAATCGTCTTTGAAAGCAGCGCTGTGTTTTCCAAAATCATGTCCTTCTCATTCCTGTGACGTTTAGTGTCACCGCAAACCCAGAAAATTCTGAGTGGATCAAAGTGGAACACGAGTTAGGCTGGAACAAGGGAATTGTATACTGGAGCACACGAACGGGGCTGCCTGGATGGACAGACGTAAGCCCTGAAGTCAGACCCTAAATGTCGGCGCTGGGATGTGTCTGCTTTCGAGGTTCCCTTCCTGGCTTCATTCACTTGTTCATTCATTCTCAGCTGAACGTATAGGTGGAGTAGAAGTCTCACTGGCCTTCTGGGATAGTTCACGTGAAAAGTCTTTTCCTGTGGTGGATTGGCCCAGCTTACATCTGAGCTGGCTTGGGACTCTTAGCTAGCCATGTTTTCTTTTAGTTATGTGCACACGTGAAGACCCTGCAGCCAGTGGAAGTGGTACAGTCCTTTGAAGACTATGGTGGTGTTTAACTGGGATGATTTTTAAAACTTTGCTTCCTAATGAACTGTGCCTTGGCTACTCCACATAGCCTGGTGTACCGGTGAGACCTGGCAAAGTTTTTTGCCTTTTATGCAAAGAGAAGGAAATAGGCAAATCACCCTTGATGTTTCCCTTTCCAGTTGTTGGGTACTTTCAAGGGTTTCCCTGCTGACAGGTCTTCACACACCTCGGTGGTGTGATTCTTAATTGACAAAAATCCAAGAATTCCTTGTGGCCTAGTGGCTGTATAGAAAGGTACAGAGACCATAGAAAAACTTGGGGGAAAAACTTGGGGGAAATGAATAATTATACATGAATTGGCAATTTAGGATTCTATTTTTTCTGTCAATGAACCATAAAATTTAATCCTAGTCCTTAGAGTGATTTACTGATTTGTCAGCTGAGGAAGAGGTACAGAAATGCGATGGCTTTTGAAATCGCAGTGAGGGACTTACTAACTTAGTGTGCCGACACTGATGTAAAAGGACAGCCTAAGACAGCTTCTGGAGGGCTGAGTTGCTGCTGTGAGCTTCTGATCTATAGAAAAATTGTGTATTTCTGCTCTCTTGAATTGTTACAGTGGATTTAGACATTAGAAGCCTCTCCAAATTTAGTTCATCCTCCTGATAAAATAAAATTTGTGGCTGACTTGTTTAGCCTTTAAAGTATGGTCGTGAAAAACAATGTGCCCAGCGTAGGGAAGTGGAATTTAAATACTAGCTATGGAGTTTTTTCCCCAGAGGTAGATGGGTTTCTATTTCTTTTATTTTATGCTATTCAAGTCAGGTCTCTCATTCCATATTTAGCCAATTTCTCCACGTCCTGACTTTTTTCACAGGGTACCAGGCTGCAGTATTAAGCTTTGGGAATTGTCTGAGGGGAGTGCAACCAGGATTTCTGCTGTTTCAGCAGCCCAACCTGGGCTTGTCATTGTGTGCCCTGCCTGTTCAATAACTCCTCATAGAACTGTTCTCCATTTGGCAAAACCCAGAAAGCCAGCAGATTTACTAAACTAAGCAGGAGTGAGTGCTGAAAACCAAGTCTAGGCCTTGCCTCAATTCAATGCTGAGGTTCAGGATATGTGTGTTAAAGCAATTTATGCATAATATTGTTTAAAATTACATTTCATTTACATTTCTGTGGATAGCTCCCCTCCCCCATATTTTGCTCTTTCCCCCTAAATTGATGATTTGCACTTCAAGAATGGCTATTCTTTGAGCATCTTAAATGCTTTAAATTTTAATCATGTTAAATCTCCCTTGGGCCCTGGTATGTTGGCAGTGGATGGAGCCTCAGAAAAGAGGAAGGCATTTCTGTGGAAATGAAGCTGCCTCTGGGTGAAGTGTGGCTGTGTAGGATGGGAAGGGAAGGGTTTTCCAGTATGTGAGGAATGGTCTCTGTTGCAAGAGTGTGGAACCAAGACCTAAGACCTTCTGCCTGTGCTCCCTAATGCACAGAGGTGAGGGGAGATGGAGGAAGCATGACCCTTCTTCATGAGCTGGCACAGGTACTGCATCCCTTGCTTGGGAGTCCTGGTGTGGAGGATTCTGGGTAGGATCCTGCGGGAAGCATTGGCCCAGGAGGGTGCAGGTTGCTTTTTGGAATGGTGAGGGGCCGTAGGCAGCTGGGAGTGGTACTCATGTACCACTCATGTGGTACTCAAAGCTAGTATTTAAATTCCACTTCCCTACGCTGGGCACAAATGTACATCAGGGTGTACATTTGGAGGAATTTGTAACTAAATTGTGGAGGGCTTCAAATGCTGAGCTGATTTACTCTTCCTTAATTTGGTTGATCATAGGGAACCAGTAGCGTTTTGAGAAGGTAGTAAACATCTAAGTGAAGGCAGATGGCCCAAATCCACTTCTTGGCACTAAGGCAAGAAGTCTTTCTGCTTTTTTTTGCTTAGTGACATTTACTGATTTATGGAACTTCTCTACCTCTCAGTTTGCTCATCTTTATAGGAGGGATAATCTTTCCTACCTTGTGGCATTTGGGGGAGAATTAAATACCATTAGGTGCTTATAAATTGTGGATATTAAAAAACTAGTGTGTGGGGGACCTAAATGTCCCCTTGAAAATTTAATGAACTAGGAATCTTGTTTCTTCTCAATTTCTAGAAAGTTGTTTACAGAAATGGTGCTCTAGAAAGTTTCTTTTTTGTTTTCTTTTTTTTTTTTCCTATCCCTCATCCACACTTTTGAGATTGGTTTGTTTAGAGTTCGTGCTATGAACCTTAATGCGATGAAGTTTGACTTTTTGGAAAGTCATCTGGATACGATGCCAGTTCTCCTGTACCCAGGTGTGCTGTTGGAGTCCCCGTTAGTGGGCAGTCAGTAAGAAGGCGGATGGGGGTGGAGTTTGCACTGCCTGTTGAATAATTGAAGTGTTGCTGGTGAACATGTCCCTGAGTGGGGGTTTCCTGTGGTGGGGAGATGGGCTCTGGGCTCCGGGCTCCCACTCTATGCAGCGTTGCTCCTGTTCTGAGACGGAGTGACTTTAATCACTGAGGGTGTGCACGGTTTGGGTTTCAGCGTGAGGCTGCCACACAGTGTCATGGGCATCTGCACACAGGAGCATATCTGTGGTGGGTGTGAAAGGGGGGACCCATATGCCTTGCCTCAATCTGTTTGGAATTTAAAGAAAGTCCATTTGAAATGAGAGTTTGGAGTTGAGGTAGGGAGGACAGTAGCAGAGGAAAACACTGCAACCAGAGAATCTGACAAGTGCTACTGTAATATAAACTTTTCTCTTAAAGAAAATAAAGTTTCCCTTTTCTGGAGTTATGTTGTGGCTGTCTCTGGGGGCTCAAACTTAATGGAAACAGATTGTGACTGTTACAAAAGTAATAAGTTCTTCCCTAGACCTTCTAGCAAAGAGTGAAAAAAAAGCTCCTCTGCCCAGCACTGAGTGGGGCCCGCCTGCCCAGGCTGTTTCAGACTTTGGGCTGGGGTGGGTCACCCTCGCTCTTTCTGCTGGTCCCGGAGGGCCTCCATTTGGATCAGAGGAAGAGGTGTGTGAGAGGTGATCGGAAACGACTGCAGGGCTGGAGGGAAGACATATATATATTTTCTCATTGGTACTTTTCCTGTTTCTCAGATCTTTGGGGAGAGAAAAATTTGGGAAGAGGCAAATTTCAGGGGCAAAGTGGGCAAGGTAGCCATCCTGTCTAACTTGTATCAGCAAATCCAGAGGCAGTGGGCTTAGTGGATGGGTGGGGTGGGAGTGAGGTTGCCCTGGGGAAGAGAGACAGGTGTCAGCGGGAGTGTGAGACCAAGAAAGGAGGCAGGGTATTCCTGGGAAGAGCCCGTGAAGTCTCTTGGTGGGCCCAGCAGAATTCTCGTGTTGAGAAAACAGGCAAACCTGCCAAGGTCATGCGCTCTTGTTTTTTCTGCTTTTTTCCTTATGAAGCCTGTTCTGGAAGCTGTTTGCATGGGTGATGTTGAGATGTACGGGCTACACAGATATGCAGATGGGAATGCACCCCACAGCTGTGCTACACAGATTTAATAGTGACATACTTCCATCCTGGTTGTTAAATATGCTGCCATCTTGAGACCCCTGAGGGCCCCCCACCCTAATCACCTTAGTTCTCCCTTGAGATCCCTTTCCCATGTTCAGCCCCTAAAGGGTTGAATCCTGCCACCTTGTGGCCTCTTGGACCCACATCTGTGCCCATGTCACAGTACTAGTTAACCATGCTGATTGTCAACCCCGCAAATATAGCACTTGGATTAAGGAGGCCTGGTCTCATTTCTGTGACCTGAAAGGTCCCCATTCCCTGAGTAAGTCTTTGATTCTGTGTTGCTGTTTGGAATCTTTCTTTCACTATTGTAGCCTGGGTCCCTGCCTCTAGACTGCCTTGTCAGTGAGGTTGCTTAAGGTTAGGAGGGAGCTTTGACATTACATGCCCATGCCCTCTGATGTTCTGGGCTTCCCTGGAGGGTGGGCTTCGCTGGAGAATAATGTTGAGTGCATCGGCATGTGCTTGCCAGGGATCACCTGCGTCCTTAGAGCAGAACTTGACCTTGCTCTCTTAACAGTGTGATAGTTCCCTGTTCTTTGGCCTTGTGCTTAATCTTAACGATTAACCCTGGCTGTAAAGGTGCTGGAACGCTACCTTTTTTTTTTACCTGCTTAGTGGAAAGCCACCTCTACCTTTCTACTTTGTAGAGCGTGTGTCCATTTCTAGGAAACAAAACAAAACAGGGTCCAGATGCTAACTCATCTTCCCTGGTGGAGGCCCCTCTCCTGTTTCAGTGCTCCATCCCCAAGCAGATGGCCTTCACAGCACAGGGTGTGACGCACTCAGCGAGGTGCAGACTCATCTAGTGCACAGGGGTTTCTCAGCGTGCCAACCTGTAGATAGCAGGGACTTGTCAGGGCTGGGTTTGAAAAAACAGAAACTGTCATATGAAGTCTCGCTTATGATCTTATATTTAAAACACTTGCCCAGACTTTGGAGTGTGTGTCTTCCAGAGGCCAGCTGTCATGAAAAAGCTATTGAGGGGTGACTGGCTGGTGGCTGCTCACTCACGGCTCAGCCTGCCTTTCCTGGGCTGCCTGTCCTGAAGAACTATCCCTTCCTCCCCTGCCGCCTTGGAGCTCCCCATGGAGTAGAAAGTCCTTCCCAGGCCACTCTAGCTACCACCTGGCCTGCCATGGCCAGCTGTTTCATGTCTCTAACTTCTAGGGAGGAGGAGTGGCCAGGAAGGATGGGGGTAGAGCCACTGAATTTCGGAGCCCAAATTAGGATCTGTGTTTGGGCAGAGACGAAGGCCCTGGGGGAATTGGCTGCTCTTAGTATCTCTTGGTCAGGGCCCTGGGGGCATTGCAGGCTGGATGATTCTGGGTACGGGGCTACCCTCTGCATCTAGAGTGTTAGCCACCTTCTCTGGCCTCTTCCCACCCCTTCCCAAGCCCCACCGAGTTGTAACACCACAAATGTCTGCAGACGTTGCCAGGTATGGGAGGGTGGGGTGGCAGACAGCATCCCCTTTGTGAAGATCCCCTGCCATGGTCACTGTTCACTTTGATTTCATTTCTTTTCCCTGTGCCTTTGAGGAGGGGTTTGGGAGCTGTAATTTTTTTTAATTTAATAAACACTTTCATAGCACCTGTTGCAGGCCAAGCACAGTCCTGTTTTACTCCTTGTAGCAGCCCTTTTATTTTTCCTGTTTTATTGATAAAGAAACAAGCACAGAGAGGTTAAGTGACTTTCCTGAGATTGCTGAGCTGGCAGTTGCCTCCTGGGAGAAACCTTCCCTGGGCCTCTGCCGGCAGTGGGGGATTGTCTACGGCCAGGGCTGAGGGTTTCTGCCAGCTGGGGATGTGGGACGGGACTTTTTCCTCGCACCCTGGCCTCCCATGCTGTGCCATTGTATAATGTCCCTGGAAGGCAAGTTGGGGCAGATGCCATCACAGGAACGCTTTGATAGGAGAGTTGGTCTGGTTTAATCTCGTCTTCATTTTTATCTTTGGCTCCATCACATTTCTGTTCTCAAACCTCCAGGCCTCAGCTGTCCATGACAGGGCCAGAAGTGAAGATAGGCTCTGATCCTTCCCATTCATTCTTACGATAAGTCTTTTTTGATCACCTGCCTTGTGAGCTTTCTCTGGGCCGAGGGATGTTTTGGTGGTTATACACCCACCCCGCAGGGACAAGGCTGGGCCTGTGACGACTCCTGGGGAGTTAGAGTGCATCAGTATGTGTTCACCAGTGATCCCCTGTGTCCTCAGAGTGGACCTAGACATTGCTCTCTTAACAGTGTGAAGATTCCCTGACCTTTGGCCATGGGTGATTGATCTTAAGGATTAGCTTAAGTATGGAGGTGCTGGGAATGCTCCCTTTAGTTTACCTGTCCAGGCACAGGTACGCCAGTGAACAGGACAGACACAAATCCTTGTCCTCTTGGGGGCTGTGGAGAGCTGGACAGGAAGCATTATGAAGCCAGTTATGTGGTGTGGAACAAGACAGAGCGGCAGGTGGGCGTTAGAAGTGGGTGCAGGGATGGCTACGGGGTTAAAGTGGCTCATGCCTGTAGTCCCAGCATTCTGGGAGGCTGAGACAGGTGGATGGCTTGAGCTCACAAGTTTGAAACAAGCTTGAGCAAGAGTGAGACCCCTTCTCTAAAAATAGAGAGAAGCTGGGTGTTGTGTGGCAGGTGCCTATAGTCCTGGCTACTTTGGAGGCTGAGGCAAGGGGATCACTTGAGCCCAAGAGTTGGAGGTTGCTGTGAGTTGTGACGTGGAGACTCTTTACTGAGGGAGACAAGGTAAGACTCTATCTCAATACGTATATACAAACATACAGAAAAAGGAAGGAAGGAAAGAAAAGAAAAAAGAAAAGAAAAAGGTAATCATATAGGTTTACTTTGCTTCAGAAAAAGCTCCTGAGTGTAGCCGAGTCTAGGCTCTTCGGTTCCTTTTGCTAAATAAACAAGCTGCTTTTCTTTCCTGAGGGTTGTTGCCTTTGGTTTTCTAGTGGTGGCCATCTGAGGTCATCTGTTCTTGTCCAGCAGTGTCCCCTTGATGGCGAGTACACACATCTTGCTGAAGTGTTGTGTGTATCCTTCCGCCCCTCCCTCACCATGAGCCTGCCACTGCTTGAGGTGCCAAGTTTTTTGCTGAGCGGCCTTATAGCTTGATGCACAAATGACATTTCTTGATTCCTGAGCTGACTACTGGCAGGGTGGACTGTGAGGCATGATGGAGAACGTCATGCTTCCTGGAGTGCTTTCCGAATCCCTCCCTGCCACCCCTGAGCACCGTGCCGGTGCAGGGTCTGCACTGAGGTGAGATCTATGGGAGCTGCTATGGGTGGTAACAGGAGTGGACTGTTGATTGGCTTTGGGAGGAGGACTCAGAGCCTGCCTAGTACCTGGGCTTCAAGAGGGAGGGTATTCTTGGCCTGCAAGGGCTGTGGAGGCCTTGCCATCAGCAGTATTTGTGGAAACTAAGATGGGGGTGGGATGGCACTGCCCACAGCCACTGTGGAGGTGGGACTGTGGGAAGCTCTAGCCCTTTTGGCTCTCAGGTGAGAGCATCAGCTGCTTTCTCAGAGGCCCTTGGCGTTTATGAGGGGCCATTAGGTGTTTTATGGGGTTCATACCATGCCCCCAGTATATTTCTGGACGAAACATCTGGAGCATTTACATGGGGGCAAAGAACAGGTGGTTTGAGAGGCCTTCAAACTTGAGAGGCTGTTGTGGTTTCTTGTTCTCCCCTTTAGAGGTGAGTCCAGGGAGCGAATTCTTCCTGATAGGGTGCTGCCTGAGAAAAATGCTGCCCTTCAAATGAAGGGTCTTTCTTTCCCGGCTAAGTTGCCCCGAGGAGAGCTTGAGGAGCTGGTGCAAATTAAAGGCCTGTGTTTTGGAGCCACCCATAATTGAGCAGCATGTTATCAAGGTTGGGTGAGTGCAGATGGCTGTCATGTAGGCAAGTTGTAGGGCTGCCCTGGATGGTGAGGTGGTTGGCCCAGCATGGGACGCCTCCAAGTCTCGTCCTCATCTTTCCTCCTGTGGGACCTGCCCACTGACCTCGATCTTTTTTTTTTCTTTTTAATTTAATTTAATTTATTTGTTTGGTCAGTTTTTGGCTGGGGCCGGGTTTGAACCTGCCACCTCCCGTATATGGGGCTAGGACCCTACTCACTGAGCCACAGGCACCACCCACTGACCTCGATCTTGGCGCTGTGACCTTCAAAAGGCCTTATCTGCCCCCCCCCTCCCCCCTTTTCCCGTCTCCACCTGCTGTGCCAGAAAGCTCTCTGGTTGTTTATCTTCTTGCCTCACTCTCCATCATCACTGATGGTGCCTGTGTCTGGAACATACCTTCTTGATCAACACTGAAAAGGCCATTACGTGTCAAACATGCCAGTTCATGGATCACTAGGAGAGAAAAAAACACTGTCCATTGAACTGTTACCAATGGTTTCTGATTGGTTCACATTCTTACTTTCTACTTACTGAAGGAGCTTTTTCAGACTTAGACATTAATTTCTCCATATATCACTCACATGTGTGGATGCAAAGGAGGATGTCAGTGAAACTCATTGGGTCAGGCATTCCTAAAATTTGGCTTTGGAGTATAAGCACTTGGAGTCACTTTCTAAGTGTAAGTGCCTGCTTTCTTCAGAGTCTTCTGCTGTAGCCCCAGGCGTGTTGGTGATGTAGCATTTCTTTAAAAGTAGAAATACAAAAAACAAAAAATAAAAACACTAAGAACTGTGGGTTCTGGACTCTTACAACAGCTTGGCAATTATGTAGATTTAGCTGCCCTTTGACTCTTCTGGGGATTTTGCCTAACTCTAATTCACCATCCATTCTGTTCCACCATGATTCGGTTTCTAGGAATTAAGAGTTCTTCATTGGTATTTCTGGGATTTTCTCCTAAGCCATTGACATACATCCTGCAGATCTCAGTGCTGGAGCATGGGCTGGTAATAGTGTCATGGACATCACCTAGTTCACAGCATCATGAAGGGTCATGGATTGTGCGATGCATTCCGACTTCCTGTGTTAAACTGTGGAGGGGGAAGAGGGCATCTTAGAATTATCTGATTCTAGCCTGTCTTTTTCTCAAGTGTAGATACAGTTGACCTCCTCATCACTGGCTCTGCATCTGTGGATTCATACATCCGTTGATTGAAAATATTTGGATGAAAACAATAAAATATAAAACTACAACATTAAAAAGTAATATAAAATATAAATATCAATATGGTCTAACAACTATTTACGTAGCATTTACACTGTAATTTAAAGATGATTTGAAGTATACAGGAGGATGTGCTGGTTACATTCAAACATCACGCCATTTGACGGGAGGCCCCTGAGCACCCCTAGATTTTGATGTCTTTGGGATTTCCTGGAACCAGCTCCTAACGGGCATGGAGGGATGGCTACGCTCACCTTTATGAGCTTTGGGCCTTCTGTTTCTGATAAAGGAAGCTGGCAGCCGTCTTTCGAATGTGTACATCTGCATTGGTTCACAGTTCCTGAAATCCATATAAACAGAAGTACTTTTGGCTTTTATTTTTGAGAGATCGGCAATTTATGAGCATTTTCCAGCATTCTCTGTACACATAGCCGTGCTGGAATCTGCAGAGGGATACTGCTTTCTTTCAAGGATCTTAAAACCACAGAATAAACCAACATTTGTTGAAAGAGAAAGGGAGATTTTCTTTTTTAAAATTAAGGATAAGTTAAACAAGGATAAGATAGTAGATGGAATTAAGGCATTCTTATGTTATTAATGGTGATAATGGTACTGGGGTTATGTTTTTTAAAAAAAGTTCCTATCTTTTGGAGCTACAAACTACAGTATTTATGGATACAATGATATCATGCCTGGGGCGAAATTGCAGGAGAACAAGATTGGCCAGGTGTGTTGTGGACGTTGACCGATGCGTTTGTGTATTTCATTGTGCTATTTTATTTTTGTCTACTTTTGAAAATTAATGAGCCAGCTGAAAACTAGTGTTTATTTATTTATTTTTAGAAAAGCAACTTTAAGAGTTTGTGATTGGGCCGGTCCAAAGACACATCTGCCTCCTGTCCCTTCTGTAGTTCAAGCATATTCCACAATGCTTCTTTCCTTAGGACATGTTGGGAGGTCGCCTGAGATCCTGACTGATCACCTGTATCACCAGGGGAATATTCTGTGAGGATTATCTAAATTCTCTGACAGTTGCTGATTCTGGTGAACTCTTCAGGGGTAGAGTGTAAATTAGGTGGTCTGTGAGATCACTTCTACCCATGCAGTCTGTGACTTAGAGACCCTCTTACCCTCCAGAGTTACCTAAAGACGGTTTATTATCTTGACCACACCCTTCTTATTTGCCAGGCGGTCTTTCTGCTGGACTTAGTACTCATCCGAGGCAGTTTTGTTTGCTATCATATGCTGTCCGTTAGGGACTGTGGATGATTTGGGAAGCTGGCTGGGAGACCTCTAATAATTATCTTTGGTTCCCCAACAGAATAGTATTGCTAAAGTCTCATATTTTACATTGTATTTATGAATGAGAGATTTTGGCAAAATGTGACGCTGCACAGATTCTTGTAAGATATAATTTCTGGTACTACAGATTTTACAGCAGCCTTTCCATGGAGATGTCTGAAACGCTTTAGAGCTGTTGCTCACTTACCTTGCTGCATGCCTGGAAGAACGTCGGGAGCGGGTTTCCTTTCTGCATTCACACATGAGTTTCTGGTGGACCACAAGATTGCTGGCTTGCCCCGCAGGCACACAGTAGCACAGTTGGGGCTGGAATTCTAATGTTCTTCCAATTGCTTATAATACGGCTTTGCAGAAAGTCAGGCCTGGCTATCCTGGTCTTAGAGTCCCTGAAACATCAAGCTACCAATAGCAACTTCCCTCTTGCTGACTTCGAGCTGCAGCTTCAGGCTGTGTTGGAGCTGGTGAGCATCTGCTTAGCCTTCACTGAAGCTGCTGATGTGGATGGCCGAGGAACAAGGAGCCACCAGGGAAGAATAGTCTTAAGTCCTAGGTGAGTTCAGCTCTAGGCCCGAGGCTGGGCATTATGAAAGAGGCATAGCTGTGGCAGTACAGGCCTTGTAATCAGGTTCATGGAGGCAGATGCAGGTCTGCAGAATGTCCCTGTGCAGAGAGCCACTGCGGCTTGGCCTGCACCTGCACTTCGGTATCTTAGGAGGCCACACTCCAGTGTAGAAATGATGTGGATCACTGAGTGTTTGCATGCAAAGATGAGTCGGTGTCTTTTGTTTTAGAAAGAAAAGAAACATACCTTATTTTGCCACATATAATGTGCTCCCATGCATAATGCACACCCACAATTTGGGCCCAAACTTTCAGGGAAAAAAAATCTTTTAAAAAACATTTTTAATTGGCTCAACACCTGTAGCTTAGTGGCCAGGGTGCCGGCTACATACACCAGAGCTGGTTGGTTAGAGCTTGGCCCAGGGCCTGCCAAATAACAATGACAACAACAAAAAATACCCGGGCATTGTGACATTCGCCTGTAGTCCCAGCTACTTAAGAGGCTGAGGCAAGAGAATCCCTTAAGCCCAAGAGAGTTAGAGGTTGCTGTGAGCTGTGACACCATGGCACTCTCCAGACAGCGACATAGTGAGGCTCTGTTTAAAAAAAAAAAAAATTTTTTTTTAAATTCAAAAATTTGTTTATATTTAGGTACTTGTTTTTTGTACTATAAAGGAATTTTAAATTTATTTTTTTAACATATTTTGGTACGAGAAATTTTATGTAACAAATAATTACAAAACAGGATACAGGTACAAGGTGTAAGAAGTTTTATGTACTGATAACAAATAGCACTACCCCATGTATAATGTGCATCCTGATTTTTCCCTCAAGAATTTGGGGAAAAAATGTATGTATTATATACAACAAAATATGGTAGGTAGAGTTTCCCCTGTCCCTAGGAGTCAATCTGACTTGGTATATGTCAGAATTACAGTAGTGTTTGTGTCCAAGCCATGGATTTTATTTTAAAGCCTTTAATTCCCTAACTGGTAGTGGAGAGCATGTGGAGTCATTTGCCCTGTACTGGCCCCAGAAGGATGTTTTTGATGATCTAATAAGTTTTAATTTATTTTTACTGCAGCGTTGGAAAGCACTTAGCATCATTACCAAATGTGCCACTGTTTTTTAGAAGGAAAGCTCTCATTAGCACTGTAGTTTTTTAGG
Organism: Otolemur garnettii; assembly: GCF_000181295.1. Classification (NCBI taxonomy): domain Eukaryota; kingdom Metazoa; phylum Chordata; class Mammalia; order Primates; family Galagidae; genus Otolemur; species Otolemur garnettii. Next base: position 7,415,537 of record NW_003852440.1, on the reverse strand, counting down.
TTATTGCAGAGAGGAGGAGGCTTTGGTGGAGGGCTGATGGGTGTTCCTAGCCACCTGCAGAAGTCACTGAGTTCCTGCGACCCAAGGAGCAGGTTCTCACATCAGGCCCTCTGAGGCTGTGTGATTTCCAAGTGGCTGCTGGGTCAGCTCTGTGAATCCACAGTGGGGGCTTTGGAAAAACAGTTTTTCCCATTTCTGACCATAGCCTTGGGATTTGACAGCAGGAGCCCACGAGATTTGCTCAGGGGGCTCTTGGTGGACAGCAGGCTGCAGGTGTCTTTTTGGTTCTGCTGTGGATGTGGCAGAGAAGATGCACAGCACAGGGCTGAGGGCTGAGGCCTCCCCAGGAGCACTGGGGGCACAG
>NW_003852440.1:7412828-7415108 GCF_000181295.1 Otolemur garnettii | reverse complement strand
CTGGGGGCACAGTGCGGGGCTGAGGGCTGAGGCCTCCCCAGGAGCACTGGGGGCACAGTGCGGGGCTGAGGGCTGAGGCCTCCCCAGGAGCACTGTGGCTGCAGGCAAGTCGCTTAGCCTCTCTGCGTCTCAGTTTCCTCATTCACCTGTCATGGGATTGTTGAATGATGAATAAATTATTACGTGTATGTGTGAAATGCTGAGAATGGTGTCTGTGTGTGTACATAGTAAGTGCTTTACAATGTTACCTGCCTTTGTTAATGTTAATTGTCACACTCAAGGTGGAGAGGTGATCCCTAAGAGCACAGGCTTCTGGGGAGGCCGTATCAGTGTGTTGTCAGGCCACAGGTAGCTCCTCTTACATGTTGCTGGCTCTTGGGTCCTGATCAGAGCCAGATCTCTCCGCCATGTTGGAAGTGAGCAGACCTACTTCCCTGGAAAGTCTCTCCAGCCTCCATGGACCATTCCTGGGACCTTTGTTCCCAGAATGATTGGTAGAAGCATGAGGACTAAAGGACTCTCGCGGCCCTTTCCTCCTTTTCAAGGTGGAAAAACTGAGTCCCAGAAAGGGTAAGGGGCTGATAAGGGTCCCCCAGCAAGTTGGTGTCAGGGCTAAGTGGACCCAAGGGCTGCAAGAAGCTTTAGGTCAGAGCCCTTCCCCCGTCCCAGTGTTTGATGGCTAAGAGGTTGTTTCCCAGTTTCAACCCTTAATCTTTTGTAACTCGTCTTTGAAAAATTATGCCAGGATTTGGTTTTGAGCTCTGTGGCTGTGTAATTAATTTCTTTTAAAACTGTAATTGACAATTGGTTTCCTTAATATCTTGAGCTGTTATTTTCTGAATATAAGGTGTTAGTTGAAAACTTTTCCACAAGGCCCTGGTTAGTAAACCTTCATTGAGTTTCATTAGTTCTATTTCCAGCTTGCTTTTGAAACTGCAAATGAGGGGCAGGCAGAAGACAGATTAATAATTGTGTGGCTTTGCTGGTAACTCAGACAGTTCACACCTGGACTGCAGAGCAGTAGACGTGCTGTGTGATCACTTTAAGGAAGAGAATCTGTGTAATATCTCAGGACGTTTGATTATGGTGACTGTTAGGAGGAAGGATGGCGTAGTTGTTGGGAGCCGGGCTGTCGCATTAAGCCTGGGTTTGGATCCTGCTGTTACTGCTGAGTGGCTGTGGGACATGGGCCTGCCTTTCTTCATCTGTAACAGGGGGTTGGTGGAAATTGATGAGCTGGTGGGGTGAGGCTGGGAGTCTGATGAGGCCTTGCTTTTGTGTGTTCTCGCATGCAGGCTCACTCACCTCTCCTGCAGACTTCTGGAGCTGGTCTTGCCCAGGCTTCTCTGGCCTAGAAGGGGGCTTGCTTGGACCAGATACACAGGTCAGTGGTGACATCAAGTGTGAATAAGGCGCAGGGTCCACGACTTTTCCTTCCTGTCTGGTCTAGGTCCCTTCTTTGGGCCATATGGAATTGCCTTGGGTGTGGGGAGGTCTCAGTTTCTTTGAGGTGAAGCTTTTGGTACTTAATAAGGCAAGTGCCGTGTTTGGGTTTCATTTTTAAGGTACTTAATTTAAGGTCAGAGTGCAGCGACAGTTCTCAGAGGCACCATAGAACAGAGCAGGCTAATGGATTAATGATGTGATCAGGGGTGCTGATGGGATGTGATTTCATGAATGTCTGGCTTCAAGAGTTGGCCTTTCTAGTTCCACATTCAGGCAGATCCTGTCCTCCCAGGGCCTCTGGAGCTGTCCCCCGCCTCACCCTGCGGTCTCTTGTTGCTTCATTCCCTCTATAATGGGCTCTTTTTGTCCCCCCTCCATACTTCTCTCCACCCTGATGCTGAGCAGGAGGAGAATCTGGCCCAGGTACTTTCTACATGGTCTCTGTGTGTTTTGTTTTTAAGTTTCAGAGAAAGAGTATAGAGGAAAGCCACGTCTCAGAGCCCTGCACACATTGGCCTAGAAACCTAGGCATTGCCTTAGCTGACAGTCAGGAAGTCGTATGTAGGTAGGGGACATGTACATTGAAGCGCTAGTTAGCAGCTGTGATGATAGAGGAGGGGATCCAGGATGATAGAGGAGGGGAGCTGAGGTGATGGAGCAGGAGAGCTGGGATGATGGAGGAGGGAGCTGGGATGAGGGAGCAGGGGAGCTGGGATGAGGGAGCAGGGAGCTGGGATGAGGGAGGAGGGAGCTGGGATGAGGGAGGAGGGAGCTGGGATGAGGGAGGAGGGAGCTGGGATGAGGGAGCAGGGGAGCTGGGATGAGGGAGCAGGG
>NW_003852440.1:7404315-7412808 GCF_000181295.1 Otolemur garnettii | reverse complement strand
GATGAGGGAGCAGGGGAGCTGGGATGAGGGAGCAGGGAGCTGGGATGAGGGAGGAGGGAGCTGGGATGAGGGAGGAGGGAGCTGGGATGAGGGAGCAGGGGAGCTGGGATGAGGGAGCAGGGAGCTGGGATGAGGGAGCAGGGAGCTGGGATGAGGGAGCAGGGGAGCTGGGATGATGGAGCAGGGAGCTGGGATGATGGAGCAGGGAGCTGGGATGAGGGAGGAGGGAGCTGGGATGAGGGAGGAGGGAGCTGGGATGAGGGAGGAGGGGAGCTGGGATGATGGAGCAGGGAGCTGGGATGAGGGAGCAGGGGAGCTGGGATGAGGGAGCAGGGGAGCTGGGATGAGGGAGCAGGAGAGCTGGGATGAGGGAGCAAGGATCTGGGATGAGGGAGCAGGGGAGCTGGGATGAGGGAGTAGGACATCTGTGATGATGGAATAGGGAGCTGATGGTGGAGCAGGGGAGCTGGGTTGAGAGATGACTGTTAGAGGTCGTTTGCAGCCCCTCAATGTTTGTAAATGTTGTTAAATGTTTCAAAATTTAGAGCCCCCTTTTAAGGTGTTTTCTCTTTTCCTTCATCCAGGCAGTATAGGAGGAGAGGGTCAGCAGTTGGCTTTCTGTTTCTTGGGAGAAATTTGAAACTTGGTGTATCTGGATTGATCAGGACCAGCTGTGTGTATGGACGTGCTAGAAATCCCAATGGATTTCCTGTGGGTTCAATCCCTGTTCCCCTGGGAGGGGCTGGAGCAGGCCTGGTTGTCCTAGTGCTGTGACTGGCCTGTGAGTTGGAGGAAGTGGCGCCTGCCACCAGTGAGAGGAGCCAGATAACCCCAGCTCTTCTCCTCTGCCCCTAGATGTGGGGGTCATGCCTGTGGGGAAGGGTCTGCACTTCTAGAATTTCCTCCCCCCCCCCCCCCCGCTATGGATATTCAGGACTCCCCGATGTGTCTGAGCCTCTCTGTGGCTGTTTGCTCTCCTGTGTCTTGCTAGACTGTTGAGTGTCTCAAGGGCCAGTGCACACCAGCCGCCGCCTTCCTGCTTCCCTTCCTTACAGAGAGGAAAGTGGTAGGGAGCGAGGCAAGTGTGGATCCAGGAGTGTGCATTCTGGAAAAGGTGTGGGGTGGGGGGCACCCAAGCCAACATTGAATAGTGCTTTGTGGGACTGAGGAGGGAACCTGTGAGGCAGACCTGTGACTAGGACCCAGCCACGAAGACGTGGTGGCAGGCTGTCCAGGCACACCAAAGGTGCTGTCTGTGCAAAGGTCCTGGGGCCACAATGAACCTGGCATCCTTGGGCAACCAAAAGACAAAGGCAGACTGGTGAAGGGGACATGAGGTCGCAGAGATGATGAGCATTTAAGATTTCATTTATCTGTCCTCCTACCTCTGTGTCTGGCTTAGCACCCAGATATTGTGGACAAGAGAGATGAGCCTAAGACTGGTGGGCACAGAGCCACGCTGTGGAGTCTGCCGCGTGGGGCACTGTGCTGTGCTGTTTCAAGCCTTGTTCCCCTTCTGCTCCCCATCCTCTTGGTTTGTTCTCCTGCTGGGGGAGATGCTGCGCTTGCCAAGTTTTGGCCTTCTCTCTGGGATCCGCAGGCTGCATTTCTGATCGTAACAGCCCCTGGTTTGTGCTTTGGCAGCCTCCTTGCCGCCAGTCGACATGGTGTCATTTCTGGGTGTGAATCTGGCTTGTTCCCTGTTGTAACATGAGCGTGGAATTAGAGGACAAGGGCATCTGCTTGTTCTTCTAGAAGTGGTCCCTCGCTGTTGCAGCTGAACAGGCCCCATCTGCATATAAGTTAAGCTATTAAATTCTTATAGGGGCAGGTGCTGCCTCACTTCTGAGGGGTGGAGAGAGACTTCAGCGACAGCACAGAGATAACGAGGAATAGCATTATAGATTGTTGGCCGAGTGTGGTGGCTCATGCCTGGGATCCTAGCACTCTGGGAGGCCAATATGGTTGGATTGCATGAGCTCAGGAGTTCAAGACCAACCTGAGCAAGAGCAAGACTCCCATCTCTAAAAGAAAAATAGCTGGGAATTGTGGCGGGCATCTGTAGTCCCAGCTACTCAGGAGGCTGCGGCAAGAGGAACTTGAGCCCAAAAGTTTGAGGTTGCTATGAGCTATGATGCCACAGCACTCTACCGAGAGTAACAAAGTGAGAGACCCTGTCTCAGGAAAAAAAAAATTAGAAATTGTTTCTGAGCAGTCTCGTCCCTCTTCTCTCTAGAAAGGTTATTCATTATTAATCCTTTTTCTAGCAAGTCGTTATAAAGTGATTCTGCATCGAGGTGGTAACGTTGAAACCATCACCTAGGTTGAAGTGGGTGGGGTGATCTGCCTCTTTAGGGTAGATCCAGTTTAGGCACCTGAAGTTCTATTTTTTGTTTTTTGTTTTTTTTAATTGTTTGAGATTCATTATGGGTACAAAGAATTAGGTTACACTGATTGCATTTGATAGCACCTGAGGTTCCTTTATTCATTACATTCCTGATCTTTTGGAGCTCACCTGTGATTGGCGGTGGTGGTGGTAGTTAGTTTTAGAGATAGGGCAGAGGTGTGTTCATAGCTCACTGTTACCTGGAAGCACTGGGCTCAAGCAGTCCTTCTCTCTGAGAATCCTGAGTAGCTGAAACTGCAGGTGGGTGACACCAGGCCCAGCTAATTAAAAAAAAACTTTCTGGAGAGATGGGGTCTTCTTATGTTGCCCAGTCTGGTATCAAACTTCTAGCCTGAAGGGAACCTCCTGCTTTTGCCTCCCAAAGTGCTGGTATTACAGGCTTGAGCCACCCATGCTTGTCCCCTGACTAGAATTTTAGTGTTCTGTGCCCTTAGCTAATCACTTATAAAACTTGTGGCTATGCCCCTGACTTTGGTAGACAACGGTGATGGTGGTGGGGATACAGGCATTTGACACACATGGGATGGAGACGGACTTAGTCTGTGAGATACTGGGGATACCTCCAGGCCACACTGGAGCCTGCAGGGGGTCACAGCATACGCACACCTGTCAGTGCCCCTGAAGTGCTTGGATACTCTCACAGAGCTGCTTAAGCTCTCTGCTGGGTCTTTGAAGCTGACCTGCCAAGTTAAGGGAGAAGCAGGTCCTACCAGAAGTGCGATTTCTATTTCCTGTCCTGGGATGTTGAGGACAAATGGCAGGATTTTAATCAAGGACTTGGTGTTCTTAATATGCTGGAGGAGGAACTGAGAAAATTTTGTCCTCAATTATTTGTTGAGTTTGAAGGTGCAGGATAATAGGAACTCTGAGGAGGGTTGTCTGGAGTCATTTCAGCCAGGATTTACGGAGGGAGGGACAGGGCTCAGAAGTGGTTGGTTCTGCCTGTAGGAAGTAAGTGCCGGCGCTCTCCTGTCACTCTCCTAGGCCCCCCCGCGGAGGCTGGGGTGTGGGGAAGGCGGGGTAGCTGCTGGAGGAAGCCTTGTGGGAGTTTTCTGCTGTGTGACTGGCCTACCTTTTAGAGACTGGAGCTTTTTCCCTTGCACGTTTTTTGGGGTGTTCTTACTGGCTCAGGAGGAAAACTGCAGAGCTGCACTTCTTCCTGTGTGTTAGGGGGTGTGTCTCCCTGTCTGCTCTTGGTTTTGCCCTTGGTGAGGACATCACTTTTGCAGAAGTGTAGAAGTTGAAGCCTGAATCTCCTGGAGCAATTAATAATTTGTTATTAATAAAATGTGTTCAGGGCACAGTACTTTCTACTCAGCTGTGACCTGCTGTGCTGTTTGTGCTTTGGGGACAGCTAAGATTGTTCTGTAGAAAGGTGAGCCTGGAGTCATCCTGTGCCTCAGGTCTCACCCCTGCCACTTATGTTTACCCCGGGGGGAGTACCTCTCTGTCTCCGTGACCTTTTCTGTGAGATGGAGTTTATCACAGGGCTTACAGCAGAGTGCCGGGTGGAGAGAAAACCTCGATCAGGAGTTTGGGCATGTTTTCTCCTGCGGTCCCCATGGATGGTGTAGCTCACCTGGGAAGATGTCTCCCACCCTGGGGATGGTGCCTGCGGAGGTGGGAAGGAAGGTCCTGACTGGGAGTTGACTTTCTGTGGCACTACCAAGCTATGGTCTGACAAAACCTCTTCAAACCAGTGCTGGCTGTCCCTGCAGGGAAGGGGCCTGGCTTGTTGAGGCATATTTAGTTTTTGTATTTTAGGAGCTGCCTCATCTGATGACCTAACTAATTACTGAATTTCTTAAACGAAGGAAGTGCAGGGTGAAGGAATCTGCTTGTCGATTGCACTTGAATCACTACATTAAGATGAAATTTCAGGGACTGCGGGAGCCTACAGGTCTGTTACCCTGTCGCATCTTCACTGGTTCTCCTTGCTGCCTGCCCTTCTTTACTCCACTGCCCACACTCCAGCCCACGTGGTAGACAAGGGACGGCGATTGGTCTGGCTGCACCCAGGAACTCTCAGGAGATTTTTAAGCTGCCAAGAACCCACCCCAGATCAATTCAACCCCCTGTGGGAATGATTCTTGTGCAGTCAGGTTTGGGAACAGTTGTCCAGAAAGGTGTTGGAAGTCTCCATCTTTTGGTTAGTCACTACTGAAGGCCACTCCTCATGTACACCTTTAATCTATTTTGAGGGGTTTGAGCTTAAGTTTGGTCTTCTCTTTTGGAAGACCTTGGTGTTTTTATATTTAGAGTTAAATATTGATGGGGATATAATGGAATATCCACTGGCTTACTGAGTGTTGCTTTAGCCATGAGTGGTTATTCTGGAAGCTCTGAAAATCATTAAAACTATGAACAGCAGATACTAAGTGACAGTTTAGAATTTAAGAAAATACAGCTTTCAGGCGGTGCCTGTGGCTCAGTGAGCAGGGCGCCGGCTCCATATACCGAGAGTGATGGGTTCAAACCCAGCCCTGGCCAAACTGCAACAAAATAATAGCCAGGTGTTGTGGCGGGTGCCTGTAGTCCCAGCTGTTTGGGAGGCTGAGGCAAGAGAATCGCCCAAGCCCAAGGAGTTGGAGGTTGCTGTGAACTGTGACTTCACTGCACTCTACCAAGGGTTAATAAGTGAAACTCTGTCTCAAAAAAAAAAAAAAAATCAAAAGAAAAAGAAAGTACAGCATTCCTTACAAGACTCTGGATTAAATGACTATGGGGGAAAATTTTAGAGTATTAAGTAGTTGAGCAATTCTGGATTCTATTTTCTCATAATATATGTGTCACCTTTTTCTCCAGATAGGTTTTGAGTTTTATTTAAAAAAAAATTTTTTTTTGTGGTTAAAGTTTATCATTTTAACCATTTTTAATTTTCTAATTATTTTAGGCAATTTTTCAAACATGTAGCAAGTGAAAGAATTAGATGGTGGTCACCCAGCACATACATTTTATACTTTTTTCTTCACATGTAGGGAATTTCTTCATAGGGAGGCCACAGGGTTTGTGCTTCTCATAGCAGCGACTCCCAGTTCCTGTTGTGACATACATTTTAACCATGTTTACCTGTCTGGTTTCTTCACATTGCTGTGAAACCCCTCTGCAGATTTGTGAACTTTGTCATCTTACAGATCTGACACTCAGTGCCCATTAAGCCCTCACCCCTCCTCCGTGCCCCCCAGCCCGGCCCTGACATCTGCCTTCCTACTTTCTGTCTCTGTGAATTTCATTTCTCTAGGACATTATTTGTCCTTTTGTAATTGACTTTATTTACTTAGTATGATGTCTTCAAGATTTATTCCTGTTGTAGTGTGACAGGATTTCCTTCCTCTTACCTAAAAAAATTCATTTTTATTAACAAGAAATTCACATAACATAAAATTAACCATTCTGAAGGGCGCATTTGGTGTCATGTAGTACATTTTTGCAACCACCACTTCTGTCTAGTTCTGAAACATGCATGTGATCCAGAACTCCCCACTCCCTCCCCTGGCCCCTGGCGGCCACCAGCCCACTTGTGTCTCCTTGAGTGGACTCACAGTGTGTCACCTTAGTGTCTGACTTCTGTCCCTGTGTCTCCTTGAGTGGACTCACAGTGTGTCACCCTCATGTCTGACTTCTTTCCCTGTGTCTCCTTGACTGGACTCACGGTGTGTCACCTTAGTATCTGACTTCTGTTGTTTGTCATAATGTCCTTGAGTTTTATACAGGTTGTAGGTTGCAGTGTGTGTCAATATTTCACTTTTATTTTTCAAATTTTTTATTATAGTAAAATACATACAACAAAATTGATCACTGTAACCACTTTTATTTGTAGGGTCCATTGACATTCAGGGCATTCTTCACACCACTATATCACCACCACCCAGCTTTACAGCTCTTTTCCTCCTGTAAAGAGATACTCTGTACCCATTAAACACTCCCCCCCCCCCCCCCGCCTCTGGCGACCCACAATGCTCCTTGTCTCAGGCTCACCTCAGTGGAATCCCACGGCATTTACTCTTTCCAGCTGGCTCATACACTCAGCATTGTGTCCTCAGGTTCATCCGTGTAGCACGTGACAGGATTTCTTTCTTTTTAATGTGAAGAGTATTGCACTGGATGGATATATAACATTTTGTTTTTCATTCCTCTGTTGATCAACAGTTGAGTTGCTTCCACTTTTGGACTTCTGTAAATAATGCTGCTATGAATGTGGGTGTGTGCCAGTCTTTCTCTGAGAGCTTGTTTTCAAATCTTTTGGGTATATCCCCTGGGGAGTTGCTGGATCTTACGGTACTTGTGTTTTTAATATTTTGAGGCACCTCTGTACTGATTTCCATAGTGGCTGTACTGTTTATATTCTCACCAACCAGTAAACAAGGGATCCAGTTAATTTTTTCATGTTCTTGCTAATGCTTGTTATTCTCTTTTTTTTTTTTTTTTTTTTGAGATAGAGCCTCAAGCTGTCCCCTTGGGTAGAGTGCTGTGGCATCACAGTTCACAGCAACCTCCAACTCCTGGGCACAAGTGAGTCTCGTGCCTCCACCTCCCAAGTAGTTGGGACCACAGGCACCCGCCACAACGCCTGGCTATTTTTTGGTTGCAGCCATTATTATTGTTTGGCAGGCCCGGGCTGGATTCGAACCTGCCACCTTAGGTGTATGTGGCTGGCTAAGGCCACTTGAGCCACGGGTGTTGAGCCTATTCTCTGTTTTTTGACAGTAGCCATCCTAATGGGTGTGCAGTTATATCTTATTCTAGTTTTAATTATCATTTTTCTGGTTTTTAAATTTATTTTTTAGAGATAGGGGTCTTGCTGCTTCTAACTAACTGGCCCCAGGAGTTCCCCTCCTCAGCCTCCTAAGTCTCTGTTGTTTTATTATTGGGGGGAGGGCATGACCCCATATGTGTCTGTGACCATGATATAGTGCATGTAATTCCCAAGGAAAAGCCACTCTGGACAACCTCTCCTGGATCTTGTCCCATCTGCCTAGGGTTTGGAAGGGTTGGGAACATTTTTATGACTGGAGGGCATTGACACCTGTTGTCAGACTGCCTGTGAGCCACTCATGTAATGGGGGAGCTAACAAGGGCTGTGTCTTCTAGTCAGACACGGAGGTGGACTGTACAACACCCCCTGCACAGCGGTGCTTGCCCCTCTGTGACCTTGCACACCAGTGTGGGGTGTGGTCATGTACAGAGCTGGTGTCCTGCCCTCCCTGGGCCATAATGTTCTGTGGGCAGAGCATGGAGAGAGGAGTGCAGGCCCAGTGCTGCCAGGTTCCCGAAGTTCTCATCCATGACAGATGCCTCTGTGGGTAGATGAGCTGGTCAGAATGGAGGGATGTGGTTAAGGAGGCTTATCAGAGGGAAGCTGAAGTTTTGTTTCTGTTTTCTTCTTGCAGGAATACTTGAGGTTTACATGCTTATTTTCTTCAAAAGACCTGACAGTTTCCAGTATAAAAATCACATATAATCAGATGTATAAAGTTAGAGAGGCCAGCAGGCTGTTTCAGGCGAGGCTTTGAGAGTGCCCACCTAGGGTTCAGTCTCCCCAACTCTGACAGGCTTGGAAACTTACTTTATTAGTTCCCCTGGCAGTTACCAATCAAGGATTAGGGGTTACATGCACCAGGATTATAGGGTATTGGTGACCAATGGCGACAGTTCATTGATCGATGATGAGAACCATGTTTCCCCAAGAGAGCCCTCCCTCCCTCCTGGGGCGTGTCCTCAGCAAACCACAGCATGGCTGAGTCAGCAGCTGTGTTTCCCGTGGGCTTATTTCTGCCAGTCTGTGGAAACTTGATACATCAGCCTTCCTTATTCTGGGGATCTTTCTGTATATAAAATCAATACCTTCTCTCCAGGGTGGTGATAGATACTCATTAATCTCAGTGTGCCATTTGTTACTGTCTCAGTTCCAAACCTGTCTGTGCTCTGGTCTGGGACGTTGGCACTGGCGCTGCACACTGTGGTCTGTGAGGTCGGGGCCGGGGCTGCACGCTGTGGTCTGTGAGGTCGGGGACGGCGCTGCACACTGTGGTCTGTGAGGTCGGGGACGGCGCTGCACACTGTGGTCTGTGAGGTCGGGGACGGCG
>NW_003852440.1:7396867-7404293 GCF_000181295.1 Otolemur garnettii | reverse complement strand
TGCACACTGTGGTCTGTGAGGTCGGGGACGGCGCTGCACACTGTGGTCTGTGAGGTCGGGGACGGCGCTGCACACTGTGGTCTGTGAGGTCGGGGCCAGTGCTGCACACTTATTTGTGATGTTGGAGCTGGGACCACACTACAGTTGCTTCCCAGCAGCTCCTGGCTGTCTCTGCCCGTGGGGGACAGCACAGCTGCTAGCAGGATGGAAGGCAGAGAAGGACCTGCCCTCCTGTCTGTGTCCTGTTGTCACAGCTTCAGTTTACCTAGCACTGCAGACCAGCCCCCTGGGAGGTCCCTACCCCAGGGCCCTTCCTGCAGGTCTCTAAGGCTTCGTCCAGCCTCTCTTTGGTTTTTTCAGCCCTGGGGCTGGCCTGTTGCAGCCTCCCTGATACATTAGAATTTTCATGTTTCCCTTCTAGTCACCAAGTTACCAACTTTATACCCTGTTAACAAAAAGCTTGTGTAGTGTCTGAAGTCTGATCAGATCCTGACTGATAGATCTGACCTTCTTTTGAACATTCTTTTGCCTACAAAACTATTTCCTGTTAGGTGTCTTACATGGAATTAGGTTTCACTTCACCTTACATTCCTCAGGATTTGTTTTTTTCTTCTTGCTTTGATTTTCCTGATGAGATTTCTAGTTTGAATTCTTTTATGTCATACCTATGAGATGAAGGCTTGAATGCATTGACTGAAGGCTTGATGAAGGAGGGAATCTGTGAGATTGACTTCATATTCTCTCATGAGCTACATTTTCAAATCATCAGCTAGTCTGAGTTACTTCCCGGAAAGATCGCCATAGGTGGCTGAACTCATTCATTCAGTTGGTTCTTATTTCACACCCTCTTATTTTTGGAGGGTGACATTTCCCAACCTTATCTCTAAATTCTGTGTCCATTATACAGCAACTTTGAAACTTACTGAAACTTGTAAATTATTTCTATTGTGTGTTTAGCTACACGTATTTCTGAAAATATTTGAGGCAGCTTATAAGAAAAAGCACATATGTTATGTGTAAACACAGATTCATTGAAATAAGAGTTTAAATATCTAGGGCCAAATAATTTTGGAGGATAGAAGAAGTGGTTGGAGAATTAAAAAGTGAAGGAGAACTAGCACTGGGCACTCTCCTGGCTGGATCCTGGTTGGGTTTCCCATCTTGCTCACTGTAATCCTGAGTAGTTGGTATTGTCATCCCCACTCACAGGACAGGAACCTCAGAGCCAGAGAGCTGGGCGGCTGGGCTCCAGGGCTCACATGCTCCCCAGCATGTCTCTGCTGCCACCAGATCAAGGAGTCTCCAGTTACACACATGATTCTGTTTTGGTAGCCAAAGCAAAAAAAGAAAACACACTGGGTTGCATAGTTTTCATTTTCCGATAGAATGAAGCATTTCTTTGTGAGACATAAACATTTTCTTAGTCTTCAAGCTTGATAAGAATCTAGTGCATATTAATTTAAAGGTCATCGAACATGATAATGGTTAGTGTCCACTGGAAGGAAAAATAACAAAGCCAAATGCAGAGATGCACATGTTTATTTAGACCGATACCTGAAGCAGAAGTGGGTGCATTAAACCACGGTGTGTGAAGGTAAATCCTAGGGCAGAGGAGAGGGCTGCCTACTGCAGTAGCTGTCTCCAGCCCTGGCCTGGCTGAGGGTGGAACTAGCGAGGCCACGGGGCTCTGTTCCCGGTGCTGCTTGTGCACCCTTGGGAGGCAGCCCGGAGTGGGTGCTAAAGGCACAGGCTTTGAAAAGGTCTGTGAAACCACCCAGGCGGTTTACTGGCCCTGCAGACGTGGGCCAGGTGCAGTCATTTGCCACATCATGAAGTTTAGATCAACAGCAGACTGCATGTTCGGCAGATCATGTATACAGTGGTGGTTGCTTAGGCTATAGTGCCATATTTTTACAGTACCTTTTTTGTTGAGATATGTTTAGATACATAAACACTTACCACTGTGTTACTGTTGCTTACGGTACAGTAACAAGCTATACAGGCTTGTAGTCTGGGAACAAAAGGCTGTACCATCTAGTTTGCATATGTGTGCTCTCTGATGTTTGCAACAGTTGATGAAATCTCCTAATGGTGCATTCCTCAGAAGGTGTCCCCATGATGTGACAACACATGGCTACACTTAATCTAAGCCTAGCTTCATCAGTTATTAAATGGGGGTAGTAACAGTATTTTTGTTCTTTAAAATAGAATTAAAACTATTAGAAATAAACAAAGCCAGACCACATGGGGAAGAGAGAAGACAGAGTGAGATGGATGAGCACTCACCTTGAGTCTTAGAAGGTGCCTTACATATTATTTCACATAATCTTCCCCAGAGGTCTGCAAGGAGGATGAAGATCTTCCCCTCAAATAGGCAAGGAATAGATTCCGAGTCGTAACCTTGCCTGTGGCAGGTGTGCTCGTAGCTCCTGGTGAGGTGGTGAGGATCAGGTTATGTGATGCACGTGGAGCTGTCAGCGTAGCTGGGAAGCATGTTGTCGTGGTCACTGGTTGTCCTTGCCGTTACATACTGGCCCTTCTGCTCAGAGCGTGCTGCTCTGCAGATGGTACCTGTGTGCCTCTGTGTAGGCTGAGCTAGACTGGCTGCCATCAGGGAAGTACTTGGTGACTTGGAGTCTGATGAACAGACAGCTGGTGTGGAATGCGGGTGGTGTCAGTGGGACCAAGGGCCTGGGACTCTGTTCTTTCTGTGGCTTGAGTGGACTTTGGGGTGACCTGGCCAGTGGGGAATAGAGTTCTGGCTGTGGCGCATGCTCTTTGAAGCACTTTTTAGGTGTTAATGCAGTCAAGCCTTAAAAAAAATCTCAAAGGGCATTTTCATTATCCCCATTTTATAGATAAAAAAGCTGTTGGGTAAACAGATTAAGTGAGCCACCCAAGGTCAGGAGGGTGGAAGTGGTGGACTTGGAGTCCTCAAGCTCTCCTGCTGGCTCCTGGGGCCTGCTCTCTGTCAGGAGAGCAGGTTTGAGGAGTCAAATGCATTCCTTGGGATTTGACTGGCTTTGCAGGGGCTGCTGTCTCCAGTGCCCTCCCCTCCCGGTACCATCTACACACATGTCACCCTTCTCCTTCATGAGCCTGGGCCAGTCTCTGGACAACCTGGAGCCAGTAGACTGCTGTGGGTGTGACATTGGGCCCTGAGGCCAGCCCTACTCCTGAGAGGCCAGGTAGCCCTTCCTCGGACCCCTGGAGTTCAGCTGCCAGCTGAAAATCACCCAAGCTGCCTGCTAGAGAAGGAGGTGAGGTGAGGTGGAGGTTCTGAGGGTGGGGTGCTTAGAGGGGAGGGCAGAGGCCTCGAGGAGGAGAACCCAGGGTTGAGGCCCATAGATGAGAGAGGGCCAGTGACCAGGCACCTGCCCAGCTCAGACAGCTCAGACATCCAGAGACACAGCACTTGCCGTTAAGTCCTTGTGTTTTGGGAGGCAGTTTACAGGAGTGGCAGCTGGACTCCCGTCTCTATGAGCCTAGGGTTGCTGACCAGCACTGCGCTACAGCATAGGCTGCCAGGAACCAGCCATGGGCTCCGCCCGGCCCGCTGGGGCTCTCTGTGGGCTCTGCCCCAGCCAGGCCGGGCTGCTGGGGTCCCTTTCAGTTTGGGAAGGCCTGTTCACCTGTCTGCTTGTGCATCTTTTCAATAGCCCCTGCCAAGGTAGATCAGGCCATGGTGGAAAATTTTTCCTTTTAAGAAGATTGTAACTATCGAACCGAAACTATTAAATATGTACTTATCTGTGGTAATTATGACTAAAGCGTTCTTTATCACTACAGCTTAGTCATTTGCCTAAGTGATTTAAATGCAGTATTTGTTAACCAGAGTCTCCGGTGGAAGGGGAGCAGGAGGGGAAGATGGTGAGAAGTCTGCCTGTCTGAGGATGTCCCAGCCCCACCTCAGCCCTGTAACCCCTCCTGCCTCCTTCCCTCCTTCCTCCACACCAGGATCTCTTTAGTATTTCTGTTTTTGATCCATTATCATTATCAAATGGTAATTTGGAAGGTTTTTTTAATCCATCAGGCAGGCTTTCAATTCATAATTTAGTTTTTCCAACCTCCACTCGCCCGCCCGTCCTCGGCAGCCAGGGTGGGAACTGCTGTTCATGTTAAATCTCCTTAATGTCCTCTCATTGATCTCTTGTCAACGATAGAATTAATTTCATCCGAATTATATACAGTTGTAGAATCAAAGTGACTCGAAACCTAGAAGGCACGTTTCTTTTAGGGTTTAATTCACTCTGAGATCCTCCAACCCAGCTTCTCATTCAGCAACAGATGGTAAATAGATTCTGCAGAGTGAGTAATTCCTTCATTTCTGTCTGAATGGTTTGTTTAGAAGCAAACATAATGATTCCCTCTTCCTATTAGATTTGTCAGGAGAACACTAGGATCATACTAAGTTACTGTTCGAAGCTCCAGTGGGAAAGAGGAGCCAGGTAGTAACAGAAAGAGGAAAGGCTTGTTTCAGAATTCAGGCTGGGAACACAGGAGACGTCAGTAACCTTGCACGCCCAACTTTGGCCTTAATAAACTGTGAATTCACATTGGTAAGACACTGGGCAGTCTGCTCAGGAATGTTTATTGTGTTGGCATTACTTATTTTTAATGAACCAAATATATTTCTTTACTTTTTTCATTTAATTTTATTATTTCGCAGAAATTTTAAATTGTGATAAAATATGCATAATATGAAATCTTAAGTATTTTGAAGTGTTTAATTCAGTTACACAACTACAACTACATTCACATTATTGTGTGATCTGCTCCATCCACAGAGCGCTTTTCACCTAGCAAAACTGAACTCTATCTCCATTAAATGACTTCCCCTCCCCTCCCCAGTCCTTGGCCCCCATCATTCTACTTTCTGTGTCCAAATCTGACTCCTCTAGATGCCTTAAGTGGGCTCGTGCGGTGTTTGTCCTGTTGTGACTGGCTTGTGTCCATTAGTGTAATGTCCTGGAGATGCATCCATGTTGCAGCAGGTGTCACAATTCCTTCCTTCAAAGCAGCGGTTCTCAACCTGTGGGTCGTGACCCCTTTGGACTGTATTAAAGGGTTGGGGCATTAGGCAGGTTGAGAACCACTGTTCGAAGGCTGAGTGACAGCCATTGTGTGTGCATACCACATTCTGTTTACTCGTCTGTGGACAGTTACCTGGGTTGTTTCCATTGTTTGGCTGTTATGAATGGTAATGATGTTCCTTGCATTTTAACATTCAAATGAAATATAATTTAATTTATCCTTTAATTTATCTCAGGAAAATTTTTATTATCTTTTAATGGTGGAGAATTATAGTGACATGTACCAGATATACATTATATTATCATGCTTAACTGGCTGGTGGTTTTGGACCCCTCCTGTATTCTAGTCTTTAGGTTGGGTCTCTGTAAAGTAGATAACACTGCTAATTCTACTTTGATTTCAGGGTTCAAAATGAGTTAATATGTGTGAATGTAATTTAGACAGGGAGCATATAAATGTTTATGGTTTGTATCAGAGTATAAATCTGAACTTTCTTGTTTGCATTCTGGATAAGTAGAGATTTTGCTTCTGGAAGGAGACATCCTTCTTCTCTCAGGTGGTACTGACTTGCCAGGCACACTCAGGGCTCTTCTGGCTGTGCAGATGGCTTGGCCAGGTCCAGTGGCTTCACTCCTTCCTGTGCCATCTGGTCCTGTGTCTGCAGCATTGCACCCCCTTTTCACGGTCCTTCCATTACAGGGTGATGAGACATCTCAGTTCTGAGGAACTGCTTCATCTGGGGTTGGTTTTTTAGGCACAGCACGTGTGAAGGGTTAGTAGAGCAGTTAGTGACATTTTTTCCTTCCTGCCAGGACCTAGCCTCCTTTAGGGCAAAGGCCACAGTTTACGTGTAGATATATTCCTAGCTCCTCACACAGTCTGTGGGTGTGGAGTAGGAGTTCCATAGATTGTTCAACAAACAGTTAAAAAGTGAAGGTCTTGGCAATAGTTTCATTTTGCTGTGACTCTAGGCAACTTGCCCAAACACTACTCAGCTGGCTCCAGAGGACATTGGACATGAAACTTAGTTCTGTACCAACTGTGTACCTGGTCTGTATACCCTGTGATTCTTTTCATCTTTACAATAATGCTAGAGGTGTGGGTAGTATTCACCTGATTTAAAAGCAAGTGAGCAGACACAGAGAATTGAATAACTTGCTCAGGATCACAAAGCCGGAGAAGTGTAGTGAAAATGCAGGGCTGCCTCAGTGTGTGAGTGCATGTGTGTATGTATGTGATAGATGACGTGAGTACATGTGTGCGTGTGTGTATGTACGTACATAGCTCTATGCGTATGTATGTGATAGATGTGAGTATGTGTGCGTGTGTGCATGTGTGTATGTATGTACATAGCTCTATGTGTATGTATGTGATAGATGACGTGAGTACATGTGCATGTGTGTGTACATACATAGCTCTGTGTGTATGTATGTGATAGATGACGTGAGTACGTGTGTGTGCATGTATGTACGTACATAGCTCTGTGTGTATTTATGTGATAGATGACGTGAGTACATGTGCATGTGTGTATGTACGTACATAGCTCTGTGTGTATGTATGTGATAGATGACATGAGTGTGTGTGTGTGTGTGTACATAGCTCTGTGTGTATGTATGTGATAGATGACATGAGTACATGTGCGTGTGCATGTGTGTATGTACATACATAGCTCTATGTGTATGTATGTGATAGATGACATGAGTATGTGTGTGTGTGTGTACATAGCTCTGTGTGTATGTATGTGATAGATGACGTGAGTACATGTGCGTGTGCATGTGTGTATGTACATACATAGCTCTATGCGTATGTATGTGATAGGTGACGTATGTGTGCATGTGTGTATGTATGTACATAGCTCTGTGTGTATGTATGTGATAGATGACATGAGTATGTGTGTGTGTGTGTACATACATAGCTCTGTGTGTATGTATGTGATAGATGACATGAGTACATGTGCGTATGTGTGTACATACATAGCTCTGTGTGTATGTGATAGATGACATGAGTATGTGTGCATGTGTGTATGTACATAGCTCTGTGTGTATGTATGTGATAGTGACATGAGTATGTGTGTGTGTGTACATACATAGCTCTGTGTGTATGTATGTGATAGATGACATGAGTACATGTGCGTGTGTGTGTACATACATAGCTCTATGTGTATGTATGTGATAGATAATGTGAGTACATGTGTGCATGTGTGTATGTACATACATAGCTCTATGCGTATGTATGTGATAGATGACGTGCGTGTGTGTGTGCATGTGTGTATGTACGTACATAGCTCTATGCGTATGTATGTGATAGAGGACGTATGTGTGCGTGTGTGCATGTGTGTATGTACATAGCTCTGTGTGTATGTATGTGATAGATGACATGAGTATGTGTGTGT
>NW_003852440.1:7383520-7395775 GCF_000181295.1 Otolemur garnettii | reverse complement strand
GCTCTGTGTGTATGTATGTGATAGATGACATGAGTACATGTGCGGGTGCATGTGTGTATGTACGTACATAGCTCTGTGTGTATGTATGTGATAGAGGACATGAGTATGTGTGCATGTGCATGTGTGCATGTACATAGATAGCTCTATGTGTATGTATGTGATAGATGACATGAGTACGTGTGCGTGTGTGCATGTGTGTATGTACGTACATAGCTCTGTGTGTGTATGTGATAGATGATGTGAGTATGTAAGTGTGCGTGTGTGCATGTGTGTATGTACATACATAGCTCTATGTGTATGTATGTGATAGATGATGTGAGTACGTGTGTGTGCATGTGTGTATGTACATACATAACTCTGTGTATGTATGTGATAGTTGACACGAGTACGTGTGTGTGCATGTGTGTATGTACATACATAGCTCTGTGTATGTATGTGATAGATGACATGAGTACATGTGCGGGTGCATGTGTGTATGTACATACATACATAGCTCTATGTGTATGTATGTGATAGATGACGTGAGTACGTACGTGTGTGCATGTGTGTATGTACATACATAGCTCTATGTGTATGTATGTGATAGATGATGTGAATACGTGTGCGTGTGGACACACGTGTGCATGTGTGCATGTGGACACCCATGTACATAGGTTCACGTTTAGGAAATTTCTGGGGGAGTATACACATATATGCACATATGTACATAGTTGCACAACATATAACAATGTCTTGGTCAATAAGAGACTGCATATATGACAGTGGTCCTGTAAGATTATAATGCCTTATTTTTACTGTACCTTTCCTATGCTTAGCTATGTTTAGATACCCAAATGCCATTATTTTAAGGTTTGTGCAGGTGTAGCCTGGGAGCAGTAGGCTTTACAGTACAGCCCAGGTGTGCAGTAGACTGTGCCATCCGGCTTCATGTAAGTAACTCTGAAGTCCACATTATGAAGATACTGCCTGATGAGTGTTCCTGTTGTTAAGTGACCCATGACTATATACTCGTGTGTGTGTTACACTCCGACATGTGTCATATACCAGGGCTGCCACATTGGAATTCTGGCTTTTGTGATGCTAAACAAATGTCCAGCCCTGCCACTGATCCTTCCCTTCCCCTGGTTGAAGCTATCCACCTGGTGTCCAGTTGCGGTAAGATGCTTCCTGTTCCGGTCACTAGTGTGTGTGTCTTTTTGTGTGCACTTCTCCCACCCCTGTGCACATCAGGTACCATAAAGTGTTTGTTGGACTGGAAGTTTTAAGCCTGCTGTGTTCCCAGTTTGCTAAGATAACAGAAGAGCCTTTTTTAGACGGTTTAAAAGATTCTCAACATGATCCCAATGGTGTTTTAACACGTTTTCAGGTCCTGGTCAGCTAAGGCCTGGGCCAGGAGTCAATGTTTCATAAACAACTTCAGAGTGATGGAGGAAAATATGTGTCTTAACTAGAACTGTGTGTTCTGTGAGTCTGTGATGGAAGATTGTTCCCATTCTACCTCCTGAGAAAGTTCTCTCTTCCACCATGAAACAACTGGTGTGGCATCCCTCCTCCCCAGTAATTTGGAGCATTTGGGCTTGAAAGAAAAGATAGGTGCATAGTAAGAAAAGTCCGCAGGAGGGATTCAGGAGGGCAGTTTCAGGAGGGTGGTTTCCTTATCTTCTATTCTGTCCGTTTGTCAGACAAAAGCACCGGAAGTACCTGGAGTGAAATGCCGCCTCCTAAATCCGCTCTCTGCTTTGCTTTCACTGGTTGGTGCACAGTGTGCCCTTCTTAGAGAGCCTTCTGCGTAGTCTAAAGGTTCAAAGAAAGACAAATTGTCTATCAGAGGAACTAATTTTAGGTGCAAGTAAGTTTTAAGGGCTTGGAAGGCTCCAAACTTTTGTTTTCTTGGAAGAACCTCCCCCCAGCCCGAAAATCAGAACAGGACAGTAGATGGAGCTGCTGGGGCCCCCAGCGCCTGGCTGGTAGCTGGCCTGCTGTGCACCCAGGTGCCACTGGCCAAATGTAGGTTCTCCATGCTGTGAGCTCTGCTTAAGATGGCAACTGCAGCATCAAAATAAATCCCGTAATTTTGGTCTTGAGGGTGAAGTTGTGTCATAGAAATGATTAACCCAAATGGATAATTTCCTTTTTTAGGTTTTAGAATTCCGGGCTTATGTTTTTGGAAGAACTTGCAGCAGATGTGGTTCTGAGGGGAAAGTTTATACCTCAGGGGTTCCATTTGGGTGTCCTTGGTGTGTTATTGTTTACAAATGGTAGATGGAAATTGTTCATTGATCTGACATTAAGTCTGCTGGGGCTTACTGTAAAAAAATGCCTCTGCATCTGGTTAGAGTGACAGACACTTAGTGTGATAACTCGAGACAGCTCATGGCTTTTTTTAAAAAAGAAAATGAGTCGATTAAATCACTCCCATTTTTTTTTTTAATAGGCATTGTTGGAAATAGATTCTCTGGGGGACATAAGCAGTCTTGGTTGGTGGAAGGGTTGAAAATGCCCAGTAGCTGTGCCAGTGCAGGTGTTGAAGGACTGCTGCCTTGGGGGGCAGTGGGACGGTGGGCCATGGGGGGACTAGAGAATGCTCAGTAGTGTGGACAAGGGTATTATTGGATGTCTCTCTGTGTGAGACGGGGGCAGGTGACATAGTGCCTGCTATAGTTCATACTGAGGCTGAGACCAAGGTCTTTGAGTCTTCAGAGATTGTTTGGAGCTCGGCACTATGCAGTAGGGGATTCCTATGACCCTAGTCAAGTTTGGAGAAATTGTAAAGAGCTGCCTCTATTTCCTCCCAAGTGAGGCAGTCTAGGAATTGCTAGAAAAAGCTCTTTACAGAGATAGACAGTTGTGGTCCTTTCACGTTTAATTAGTTGTTTCTTGGATTTCAGGGAGTCTGGAATTGTGAGTAGACTTGACTAACATGCATGGAGTCTCCCTTTGCTCATCTAAGGTCGTAGTATTCCCTATACGCTCTTCTCCTGGGTCTGCTCAGTGTCTGTGAGCACCTGTGCTGTTGTTTACTTTTTAGGCCGCACTAATTGGCCACAGGGGTGAGCGCTGAGGTGCTTCTTGCAGCAGGCTGTTGCTCCCTCAGCCCATGGCCTCAGCCTCCCTGTTGGGGAAGACATTGCAAGTCAACTTTGTTCCTGTGTGATTCTGGGGCAGATGTCGGCTGTCTGCATGGGGGGGGCAGGCTAGAGTAGGAGTTTCTGCTCCCGGGAAAGAGATTCATGCAGGATTTTGTATGTGGCTCTGAAGGAGATAAGTGGCTGAAAAACCAAACCAAAAAACAAAAAACACCCATACATACAAAACAAAAGGGGGAAAAAGAGCACATAATTACCGCATAGGCAGTGTTGCAGCTGACCCTGATTTTGTCCTCAATTTTGGAACAAGGTAGCTGGGTAGAAAAACGTCTTCTGAGGTGATGGGCTGTTACTCATTCCTTTCCTTCTCCTGGTCATTACGAAAGCAGCTTGTGCCTGGTCTGACCTGACCTCCCGTGGATTTTGGCAGCAACATCCCCTGGAATGACTGCTCCCCCAGCAGTCTTCATTTCTCAGGGTATAGGATCACACTCCCAAAGAGCCCCGTGGTAGGTGTCATTAGCCAGTGTGCTCAGCCAGTGAGTAAATGGCAGCATCTTACCTGAGCTTCCTGAAGCTCTGGTTGAGTGCTCTTCAAAGACGTGGGCCAGGGTGCCAGATCGTGAGGGCCGCAGGAAGCAGGGTGGTCAGCTGTCTGAACAAGCTGACATCCTGTCTTCTGGAGGATTTGGGCAGAGGCGGCTGGAGAACCTATTCTCCATCATGGTGGAGTTACCAGAGCAGCTGGTGGGCCTCAGGCCGTGGCTGATACATATTTTAGCCTAATGATCCTGATTCCTAGTTTCCCAGCTCTCTAGTATCAGAACTGTACGCTTTAAAAGCTGTGCCTTGGCTGCTTGGAGTCCTAAAATAAATGTGATGTGCTGGGGGTGGGGAGGAAATGGAGGGAAACAGGTGGTCAGAGCTGCTTCATGAAGACCACGCACCCTGGCTTTCCCATCTTAATAGGCTTCAGAAATCCTGGAATGCAGAATTCACCACCTGTGGAGTCCCACCCGTGTCCTCTATGGCTTCAGCGTGTAAATGACATTTGCAGAGGCAGGTGGAGCGGGGCCAGGGCCTGTTCCTTCCCTGGATCTGGGCCCAGCAGGTGCCAGCTCATGCACAGTTAGCAGCGTCTGGCCTGCTTATTACTGGTCTTTGCAGGAAGCCACTCTGAAGGCACTTGGGGCCTTGCCAGGCTGAGTCACAGCTGACTTAGGGAAATGCCTCATGGGATGCCTGCTGTCTCCCCTATTCTAAGTGTGGGTTTGCAACTGCATACTCTGAAAATGAATCCGGAGGAATGTGTGTGAGGGAAACAGCGGAAGTGCAGGTGTGGGTGGGAGGGCTGAAGCCATGCTGTGTGTTCTGGCCACACCTGTAGTCCTGCTGCTCAGCCTGCTTCCCTAAGGTGTGTCCTGAGGTGGGAGGCTGGGGCCATGGCAAGGGAGGCCATGGTGCAGGCAGATTGTTTCTGCTATTAGGCCATCCTTTCTTTTCCCTGCTGGCAAGGCCCCATTTCAGAGCCACTGAATCAGTATCTATGAGGGATGCAAAGTCTAACATTCAAACAAGTTTCCAGGGCAATCAAAGAGCAAAGCCTTACTGAGCTCACTGCTCGCCAGGCTCAACCTGGCACATTGTAACATCTCTGAAATCAGGACATATCTTTTAGTAGATGGCATTTCAAGGTTTAATTGGCAATATTTTTCTTCTTAAGTGGCACATAGAATTGATGGCACACCCTACAGTTGATGGTGTCTCCAGTTCAGTGAGCCCTGATGCCCCCGTACATGCTCCCAGGGGAGCGTACCTCCCTATTCACCTTCTCCCTCCTAGTGATCAGCAGCACCCAGGAGGGGAAGGGCTCCAGAGAATGTAACACTTGTGTTTGTGTTCTGCGTTGTGGTTAATGTCCTGTCTTGCTGGTGTCGTTGTGCATGATTATGTCCGTAACACAAACCAGGGCAGCTAGGAGGTGGACAGGCCGGCCAGCCTGTCTGACGCCAGGTCCATGCGGTGTCTGCCAGTCAGCGTGCACGCTTGATCTTTCCATGCTCTTCCCACTCACCTTTATTCTCAGCCCTTCCAAGGCCCCCACAGTGATCACAGTAGCATAGGAAAGATGATTCATTTCTTTAGTCTGGTTCTTGGACCTGACTTAGAAGCTGGTCTTGTGCAGTTGTTGCACGTTAACTCTTTGAAAAGCCAGCGCACCAGGACCCAGGACGTGCCAGCTCTTTTTGCTAACGGCTATGTAGTGCAGAATCCCGGGTGTCATCTGCCCGGTTTCCTAGGTGTTGGAGTGAGAGCAGAGTTCTGTGTTCTTTGCATGGTGAGTGAGCCACATCTCTCTGGGCAGCAGGTTGATTCCTGTGTGAGGGGGGCCATGCCATGGAGGGCAACTTGCACCCGCCTGAGGATTTCAGTCTGAGAAATGTTTCAGTGGCGATGACAGCAGAGCAGCACCCACTCCAAGGAGCCCCGGGGGGTGATTTGCTGTTCCCCTGAGGTCTGAGTCTGCAGTTGGCCCATTGCCCTAGAAACCACCCGAGGTCGTGACTGTTGTCTTAGGGCTTTTTGTTTTGTGTTTTGCTTTAGTTCCCCTGTGAGGCAGTGAGGACACTTCATTTAATTTATGTCAGAGGCTTTTGGGGGGCTGAAATGGGAACAGGATGAATAATTATTGAAAAACATTTGCTGAATGTGTTTGCTGATAATCGTCTCATTTGGTCTTTGTGGTCATCAGCCCTGAGCAGCTGCTTTTGCTGAGTTCTGACGCAGCTCCGGGGCATGCTGGGTGCTGGGCAGAACGGGACTGTTCATGCTCACAGGTGCTTTAGCCTGATGATAATGCATAAGTTCATCCTGTTTATACGTATTTGTATTTAAATGATAGAAGTTACCTGTCACCCAGTCCTTACAACAATGCTATGAAAAAGACAATATTATTTTCCCCACATTTTCAGTGAAAGGCAGAGGCTTGTGGGCTGCTGCAGCACTGGAGCCGTTTCCTTGAGGATCTGGGTGTCCTGACTCCAAGCTCAGGGTCGGACAGAGGAAGCTGGCTCTGTGTGCTGGACTGCGGCACAGAGCGGGGCTGGGCTCTGGTGCCTTTAGCAAGCAGAGGAGGCTTTCAGAATGTCTTAGTGAGGGTACTTGCAGAGTTGCGCTGAGGAAGGACAGTGGCCACTGGCAGTGACTGATGAATACGGGTAGTTCCTCCCCCGTAGGAGAATCAGGTGCTTCCTACCTGTTGGGAGGTGGCTCTAGTGAGAAAACAGTAAGTTCTCAGTTTTTTCTCCTGGACCTTTTCGGTGTGTTTATGTGGGGGTTAAGGTGTTGATTAAAGAAAGAAGAATGATAGAGATCTTTAGACTTCTGGATAGATTCCCTGTGATTAAAAGTGGTTTGCATATTGATCCTGTAGCAGGAATTTCGGAGGGTGGTTTACGTGAATAGCTAAACAAAAATCTTCCTAGATGTTTGTTCATTACCCTCAAGACCTTAAAAGTAAGAATGAAGGGCCAGGAACAAGAGGAGCAAAGCCTCAGCAATCACTCGCCAGTGCCTCGGTGCCTCGCCTGGGGGCCGGGGGCTTTCAGGGGACGGTGTGTGTTGAGTTGCAATCTGGGGCCTCCACTCAGGTCACCACGTCTTCCCTGCTGGCTTTGCCTGTGGGCAGGTCTGGCTCTGTTTTTTCCTGCTGGTACAGACAGGTGCATGTGGCCTGCTGCACGTAAAGTGCTATGGAAGGTGTTATTGATGCTGCCGAGGTTCAGACAGACTCACTCCCAATGAGCAGGGATGAGATGCTGGGTCGGGATGAACACAGGAGAGGGAACAGGCTCTGTTGCCAGGACCCTTTCCCTGAACCATGAAGCAATAGGGATGGTTCTGAAAGGGTGATTCTAATCAGACATGTAAGTAAGCTCAAAATAAAAGATATCCTAGGAGGAGTTGCCTTGATTTTTTTGAAGTCTCGTGCACGCCCACGCGCGCGCACACACACACACACACACACAGAGAATGGTCTGACTTACAGTTTCCTGACTTTAGGAACGGTGTGAAAGTGATACACATTCAGCACATTCTTAGACTTATAATGAGGTTATGCCCCAATAAACCATCATAAGTTGAACATGTCATAAGTCAGACATGCGTTTAATGCACCTAACCTGTAGCCTACCCCAAGTGTGCTCAGAATGCTAACATGAGCCTGCAGTTCGGCAAAGCTGAATCAAAGCAGCACTGGCAGCACAGTACACTGTGTGTTTTTTAGCCTGTTTTATCTCATGGCACGCTTGAACCTATAGTTAAACATCTACGGCACGTTTAAATTGTGTTGGTAAAGTAAAGAGTAGACTAACTGTGTTTTGCACTTCTTTTGGAAATAATTTGATTAATGATCTTTAAATAAACATTTTTGTGGCCCACCTGTGATCCTCGCAAGGCACCACAGTGTGCCACAGCACAGTGGCTGAAAATCGCTGCTGTGGAGGACAGGTTGTTTGACCTCTGGATTGCCTGGCTGAGTGGGGGTTCGGTTCACTGCCGGACATTTAGAAAGAGTGCCATGCCTCAGATTGCTAGCCGGGGAAAAGATCAAAATTCAAAATGGGAAGCAACGGTCCCTACTGTCTCCACATAGCTTCTACACCATCTTCATCTTAAACTGTTGTTAAGTAAGTTGGCGGCTTACGAGATGAGGTAGAGGATAGGATGGATTATATATGAAACAGTTTCACAGACAGTGTTTACCCTTTCTAGAAAGACTATCCTGCTTTTTTCTTTCTCATGAAATTCTTGGCAAGCATCAACTTGTTGAATTGGTTTCATCTTCCACTAGTGGGCTTCCCTGGCCTTGCTGGGTTTGGCTACTGTAGCTTGAGTGAGGTGCACAGGAAGATTGTTGTGGAAGGGGACTTCTGACCGGCTGGTAGAGGACAGCGGCCAGGGCGACAGTAGCACCTCTGCTGGCCCTGTGTGCTCTGCCTTTGTGCTTCAGCAGGTCTGTGGCGGGGGGAGCCCGCAGATTCCTCTGGGTGAGGTGGGGACACAGTGGTGGTCAGCAGGACTAGGCCACGTGGCATTAATGTGGCATCAGTATAACTGCCAAAGAGCCACCCCTGTCCACACATGTGTTTGCATGGTCATTCCTCTGGGGCAGGAGCCTATGGGTGAGACCAGCCCATGTGTCGGGACCCAGGGACTGCTCCTGGGGCTGGTGCCCACATGTACTTACTGTGGCTTATTTACTATCTTTGATCAAGACTTTTGCTTCAACATCACCAAATTCTGATGTCTACAAAATGTGAATGTGCTGACATTTAGTGACACTAGTGAAATGGGCAGGCAGAAGCTGCTATAAGCTTGACGTGGTGTGGTTAAAGCTAAGAATATTAGGAATGTCGGTGGACCCTGCTCACTAGGAGACAGCTGTTCGTTTTAACTGTGTGCATGGGATCATTTGTCAGAAACCAGTGCTTGTCTGACAAACCACTGGGCTGGGTGGGGATTCAGGAGAAATGTATCAATTCCCTGAGACTGTGGTCACCCCAGGGACCAAGAAGCAGTCCTGTCATGTACAACCCAGGGCCATGTCCTGGGACAGGCTAGATGCCTCTCAGCCCATAGAGGCTCAGCATCTCCTGGGCTTCGGGGGCAGACCTCAGCAACCAGGACTGAGAATCATTGCTCTAAAATAGATCACCCATGCTGCCTCCAGAGCTTCCCCCCTGTCCTTGGTAATAGTCACATTTTCCCGGTATAACTGTTGATCTGTCCGTTTCCCGCCCTGGTAATTTGTAACCTAAGGATAGCTTTGTCTCTTAATTGAATTAGACTCTGAGCCTTGAAGGTTAAATTGCCCAGGTGGTGATTTTTTTTTTTTTTTTTTTGAGACAGAGCCTCAAGCTGTCCCCCTGGGTAGAGTGCTATGGCTTCACTGCTCACAGCAACCTCCAACTCCTGGGCTCAAGTGAACCTCCTGCCTCAGCCTCCCAAGTAGCTGGGACTACAGGCGCCCGCCACAGGGCCCGGCCACTTTTTGGTTGCACACACTATTGTTGTTTTGTAGGGGCCCGGGCTGCATTCAAACCCGCCACCTTAGGCATATGTGGCTGGCGCCTTAGCCGCTTGAGCCACAGGTGCTGAGCCTGCCCAGGTGGTTCTTAGAGGGTCGTCCCCCCACCCTGCCTTGTGGCTTTCTCCCTGATCACTGTCACCATCACACTGGCCTTCGGGGGAGCACCCTATGGGTTCTGTCACCCAGGCTCAAGCACACCTCTCCTGTTTTAAATCTTTACACAGCACACATGAGATCCTAGATAAGTCAGGGCACCATCTTACTAGAGATGACCACTTACTTCATCTGGGGGCCAGCTCAGGCCCTGCCTGCTTACAGCCTTGCCCTGCGTGGCAGCAGCTGCCTTCTCCGTGACTGGGTGGATGTGGAATGTGACGTGCTGAGTTCGAGGCTGGCTCTGCTATCTTTCCAGTGGGCATCCATCTGTTTGAGCCTTGGTTTCCTTACTTGGGGGGGAGGGTAATATGTGGGTCACTATGAAAGTTTTGAGGAAAACTGTGTTTGGTTCATTATTTCACTTCCAACAAACACAGGCAACAGCATCCTTCCTGATTCACTCCTAAAAATTTTAACTTGCTTGGCTTACTGGGGGGTGTTGCTGGGGCTGGAGGGCTTTGTTTGTTTCTGTCTATGCAGATTTTACCTTTCTTGATTTCTGTGGATCTCAGAACTTTCATACTGTGCCATGTATGTACATCTGCTGCATGATACAGCAGAGGCTTTGCTCCATGCCAGTGCAGAACAAGCACGGTTAATATCAGTTGTTATTCTTGTACCCACAGAGGGCTCCAGATGCCTGGAATCCTGGGCTTGTGCTGTCTGTGTCCTGCTAACTCCTGCTTTCCGTCTGAAGGCCCATTTCTTCTCTAGATGACCCCACTTACCTGTATCACGAGGTGGGAGGAGGACTGGGGACCTTCATGTCCCCCCTGTGCCCAGTGGTTGCCCAGCAAGTGTTTTTTGGCTGGCAGAATGTGCCAGGGCATTTTAGCGCTCCTTGTCTCCTCACAGAGAAGCAGGGCACACCGTGAGATCAGGCCTGGGAGCTCCCTGCAGTGTGGTGGGAGGTGGGGGGGCACTGCCTGGGAGCAGCAGGGCTGTGGACCAGCAGGGGTACTGAGGGAAGGGCAAAGGGTTCCCTAAGGACAAGAGGTAGCAGGAGGGTTCTGGCCCAGATGCCCCCATCTCCTGGACTGCTCAACAATGGCCAGGTCCCTCCACTCTCTATGGGTACTGGCCGAGTGCTCTGAGGATGCTGACAACTACTGCCAGCCTGATGCCTGTGTCGGCTACTCTGACTATTGTCTGCTGAGGACACTGGCTGCAGAAGATGTCGTCTCAAATCATTAAGTTCTTTCAGAGCATAAGTTATGCTTTGAAATTTTGGCTCCTGAGCCCAGTTTGGTGCTCACAGAGGTGTCTGTGTCTCCTGGAGCTGTGAGATGGAAGAGTGATCAGGGAGGCCTGTCAGGCTGTAGCAGGCAGGGGGCTTCTGGAAAGGGTTTCTGAGTTGTTCCTAGAGTCTGCAGGGTGAGACGGGGTGGGCTGGAGAGGCTCTCATGGGATGAGGCATCTTGGAAGTCGGTAATGTCATCGTGGGAGCAGAAGAGGGGTGTGTTTGGAGGAAGAAGGGGAGGAGAGGCTGAGTTAGGGCTGGAGGGTAGATGCCCGTTGTTCCAGAGGCTCTTGAGAGTAATTTTGTTAGCTTAGCCTGACGCGGGAGCCAGGGACATCTGGAGAAGTGAGAGTCGAGAGGTGCCGCGGGCTCAAGGCTCGGCTGCAGAGGAGGAGCGGCCTTATGGAAGATTGCTGTGGGGTAGGCAGGCAGCACAGCTCAAGTTGGAAAGTGAGACAAGCTCATTTCATGCTTTTGCTGATGGCTTTGTAGACGCTGGTCTCTATAACTCTGGGTTTCTGTTTCTGTTTCCTCTCAGGACGATCAGGGGTGTGAGACAGAACTCACACATGCCCCTGGGCTGCTGGAGCTCCATGCGCCAGGCTCCCAGGCAGAGCCCGCTGTGCCTCCCGCAGTCTGGTGACAGTGCTGTCCTGAGGGACTTTACGCTGAGTGTCCTGCTGTGTCCTTGAGATGGCTTATAGCTCATTCAGAACATTGTTGTGATGAGTTTTAGTTTCTATGACTTTTTCTCTTCTGTGTTCTTCCTGTGTGTTAGGGATATTTTTTTTTGGGGGGGGGGCAGTTGATTCTGAGGACAGAACAGAGAATGTTCAGGGCTGTTCTTGTCTGAGTCTGAGGGCCAGGAAGCCCTGATTCTGTCACACAAAAGCAGGTCTTGGCGTGGCTCAACTGTGGACCTTTGGGGTTGAGTCTCAACCTGTCATATGGCGTGTCTGACTTGTGTGCTCAGTTTCCCCCTTGTACTGAAGAAGGATCTCCTTGTATGAGGAGGGAATGAGTTAATATAACTAGAACACTTAGAGTGCACACAGTGATGGTGTAAAGGTGTTCTCTACCATCTACCACTACACCCATTCACCACTGTTCACCACCACTCACTGGTTCACTATTCACCACCACTCATCACTGCTCACCTGTGCACCACTGCTCCGCTCACTGCCACTCAGCACTGTTCATCACCACTCACTACTGCTCACCACTGCTCACCTGTTCACCACCACTCAACCCGTTTACCACTGCTCACCGCTCACCACTGCTCACTGCTCACCGCTCACCACTGCTCACGGCTCACTGCTCACCACTGCTCACCACTGCTCACTGCTCACTGCTCACCACTGCTCACCAAGCACTGCTCACCACTGCTCACCACTGCTCACCTGTTCACCACCACTCACCCGTTTACCACTGCTCACCGCTCACCACTGCTCACTGCTCACCACTGCTCACTGCTCACCACTCACCACTGCTCACCACTGCTCACCACTCACCACTGCTCACCATTCACCACTGCTCACTGCTCACCACTCACCACTGCTCACCACTGCTCACCAAGCACTGCTCACCACTGTTCACCAAGCACTACTCACCACTCACCACTGCTCACTAAGCACTGCTCACCACTCACCACTGCTCACTAAGCACTGCTCACCACTGCTCAC
>NW_003852440.1:7382981-7383395 GCF_000181295.1 Otolemur garnettii | reverse complement strand
ACTAAGCTCTGCTCACCACTCACCACTGCTCACTAAGCACTGCTCACCACTGCTCACTAAGCTCTGCTCACCACTCACCACTGCTCACTAAGCACTGCTCACCACTGCTCACTGCTCACCACTCACCACTGCTCACCACTGCTCACTGCTCACTGCTCACCACTGCTCACCAAGCACTGCTCACCACTGCTCACTAAGCACTGTTCACCACTGCTCACTGCTCATCGCTCACCGCTCACCACCGCTCACCACTGCTAACCAAGCACTGCTCACCACTCACCACTGCTCACCGCTCACCACTGCTCACTAAGCATTGCTTACCACTGCTCACCACTCACCACTGCTCACTAAGCACTGCTCACCACTGCTCACCACTGCTCACTAAGCACTGTTCACCACTGCTCACCACTCACC
>NW_003852440.1:7371091-7381721 GCF_000181295.1 Otolemur garnettii | reverse complement strand
GCTCACCACTGCTCACTAAGCACTGCTCACCACTGCTCACTGCTCACCACTGCTCACTGCTCACCACTGCTCACTAAGCACTGCTCACCACTGCTCACCACCGCTCACTGTTCAGCACCACTTACCACCACTGCAGTTATTTATTCGGTTCTTAGACTTTTTCTCTGACTAAGCCTTGAGGGTTTCTCTCAGCTGTGCTCTCCTGGTTTTTTGTCTTTAGAAGATTTTTCTAGGGAATTTTCTGGTGAGATGAGACTAGGCAGATACATTGGTAATGAGTTGAGAGAAGTTTGGACATCAGCCTGAGCTGAGAGAATTGGGGAAGATTGTGGTGTGTTCTCTGGGTATGTTACTGACAAACCGTGGTAACTTTTGGGGAAAATTCATGCTTTCCTTTTTAAATGCAAGGCAATACGACTACTAGGCAGACAATGATAAAGGAGTTGGTTACAGCTGACTTGCAGGAGTGTGTACCTGTGTACGCATGTTTATACCACGCACACATACATGGGTACGCGCACAGTACATGTGCACATAGTAACATGTGCTCACACGTGTGTGCACGCCACATCACGCATTTACATGCATGCACACACGTTCTTGTTCTGCTCAGTGTTTTGCATACATGTGTACACATAACGTGCGTTTGTGTGTATGTGTATTTGAATCTGTATGTGAAACATACGTTGCATGCACGTACATACGTATACCTCCGTTTCAAGATGAACCCTTCCCATGCAGCTCTGCCTGCAGAAACTCTGAAGTGTTCAAAGGCCTGGTCTGAGAAAGCATCCGCCTTCAGGGCAGGGACCCACATGGGCTGCATTATATTTTTATTCATTTATTTATTTAGTTTTTGTTGGCTGAAATTGTTTCAAAGTTTTAACTTCTAATGTTTTCTCTTCTTTTATTTATTTATGTTTTTGCAGTTTTTTTTGGCTGGGGCTGGGTTAGAACCCACCACCTCTAGGATATGGGGCCAGTGCCTACTCCTTGAGCGATAGGCGACACCCTGCTTTCTCTTCTTTTAAATCCCAGAATCAGGACTTGAATAGTAGCAAGTTTTCTGTTATGCTTCTCACTTTGGTTAGCTTGTTGCATTAAATTGTCAGGTTGTGTGGAATCAAGGCTTCTTAAAATGAAAACAGTTTTGCTAGAGAAACTGATGCAAGATCAAAAGGGAAGATTGTCTCATGAGGAAATGGAGAGGGGCCTG
This sequence comes from Otolemur garnettii, assembly GCF_000181295.1. Taxonomy (NCBI): domain Eukaryota; kingdom Metazoa; phylum Chordata; class Mammalia; order Primates; family Galagidae; genus Otolemur; species Otolemur garnettii. The sequence continues at coordinate 7,380,505 of NW_003852440.1, read as the reverse complement.
AATACAAGTCCAGGGCTGTGGACCTGATGTCTGGCACACGATGTCCTGCTCTTCCTGTCTTAACCTAGGAAGGGCCCAGGACTCCCACACCAGTAGCCTCTTTTTGTTACGTTTTTTAACGTATCTCCTTTTAAAAAATCCTCTTAGTTATAAGCAAAAGCAGTGCCCTGCAGGCTAGCTTGAGCAGAGAAGGGAATTTATTGTGCACATATGAGGGTGTCTCACGTTACTGAGAGGTGGAGGGTAGCCGGCCATAGAGGCATGAGAGCCAGGACCTGGAACCAGCATGGACCACAGTGGCCACAAGTGAGTCTCAACTCTGCTCCCTGGAGTCAAGTGACTGCTCTCTCCTCTCTGCAGAGAGGTTTCTTTGGCTCAGGCTCCTCTGTTTACGTGATGTGAATCCAGCCAAGGAGACCCAGTCTAAGGCTGGGCCTCTTTGGGGAAACCAAATGTGTGGTCGCTCTTGGCCTGTGCTGTGGGGGTATGGCCTGCAGTCTGTGTGGCGGGTGGGCAGTTCTTACAGGTAACATGGCTTCACAGGCACAGAGAGGAAGGCCTTCTGTTTTCATGGGGCCTCAAGGGTCAGAGGCATTTTCTTCACATCTCTGGCACAGGTGCTCACACTGACTTGAATGGTAGTACTTAGAGGATTGAGATGCTATACAGGAGAGACCAAGGCGGCGGGTGGTCTGTGCTCAAGGCTGACTTGGAGTCACTCTTCCATTGCTGGACTGTGGTTTGTCCTTATGGGAGTGAGGCTAGAGAAGAGGGAAGTGGGGAGGCAGCCTAGTGGCAGCAAGCATGATTCTGCTGCTGGGGTTCTGGCTCTGCTATTGCCTACTGTGACTAGCCTAGGGGGGGCAGGCAGTACCCCAAATTCCAGGTCTGGCTCTGGCCTCCTCCTGGGCTGTCAGCCAGCACAGATGCGTGCACCTAGCTAGCATCTTTTCAGTGAAACCATGTGCCTTCATGCGCTTTCGGGACCATCTCATTCCATTCTGCGTCTTGTTCTGGGCTCTGTTGCTTGTTCAGTGTGAACTAGCGACCAGGTGAATGGGGTGGGGGTGGCGATCTCGGGGCCTTCATCTACCCTTCTTGGTGTGTATGTATGTGTGCGTGCATGGGGCTCTCTGTACACATTTTCTGTCCTGAGGGCTCTATGCCCGTATCGTTTGGATAGAAAGAGGGGTAGAGCTCATAGCTGGGGCCATTGAGTCTGCTTGGCCTGGACAGCTCTGTTGATGCTGGAGCCACCTGCCCTGCTCTGCGTGGGGCTGGCGGTCAAGCTTAGAGAGTGGGGCTGTTGAAAATGGATGTACTTTATTCTCACCTTCCAGGGCTCAGTCTTTTTTGTACCAGTTTTTCTTCCCTTGTTTCCACCTTTATTCGGGATTCCACATGCCCAGTACCTGTGTACCATCCACACTGGGTGCCTCAGGGTGTACCTGCTCTCAGCTAGGGGCTGTTACTGGGAGCCAGCTGTGGGGAAGGGTCTGGGGGCTGGGCAGACACAGTAGAGTACTAATGCTTCTGTCAGGGGCAAGTGGCCTGCACAGCACCGCCAAAACTGCAGGCGACAGCGGGGCAGACGTGATGCTGTGGCACAGTGTACCATGCAGAGTGACAAAGATGGGGCGGATCATTACTGAAGTTGGGCTTTAGGAGCAAAAAATGTCTCAGCGCTGACAGGGCTGGGCCTTCCCTCAAGGCAGACGGCATTCTTCCATCCAGCACTCTTCCCAGGGTCTTCAGTGCCCTGGGAGTGTGGTCAGCTTTCTGTGCCTGATTAAAGAGTCCATGGTCTCTGTGAAGGTGCTTTTAGGGGAGTAGTTTCCGCATAGCCAGGTGTGCAGTGTGGGTGGGGGTCATGTGCCAGGTTCTGCCCTGGCTCCCTGCTGTGGCCCAGGGCAGTGGCCAGACTCCTGCTGTGGCCCAGGGCAGTGACCGGACTCCTGCTGTGGCCCGGGCAGTGACCAGACTCCTGCTGTGGCCCAAGGCAGTGACCGGACTCCTGCTGTGGCCAGGGCAGTGACCGGGCTCCTGCTGTGGCCCAGGGCAGTGACTGGACTCCTGCTGTGGCCCAGGGCAGTGACCGGACTCCTGCTGTGGCCCAGGGCAGTGACCGAACTCCCTGCTGTGGCCCGGGGCAGTGACTGGACTCCTTGCTGTGGCCCAGAGCAGTGACCGAACTCCCTGCTGTGGCCCAGGGCAGTGTCTGGACTCCTGCTGTGCCTCAGGGCAGTGACTGGACTCCCTTTTTGCAGAGTAACATCAGCGTGTGCTGAGCATCTTACTCTCAGGGTGAGGCGATGGGTGAAGGGCTGACTCCTTCCCTGGGCTGGACTTGCTGGAGTGAGAGCCACAGCGCTTGCTCCGAGGATGGGTGCAAGTTCCCATTTTAAGGAAAGCTGGGTGTGATGTGTTCCCTTCAGTTTGGTGCTGGCTTTATTTGGAACTGGAGGGCCCTGTTCTCTTAGCAATGTCCCTGATAATCTGAAATTCCTGGGGATAGGCCTAAGTGATGCCTTTTGACCACACTGGGGATCAGGTTTTGAGTTCAGTTTTTCCCAGTGTTTCCGTGCCTCATTTTAGGGGAGAGCTAATCATTTCTCTCCTCTCTGCTGTCAACTGGTGGTTGACAAAATGTTCAACCACCAGTGGTTCAAAATGTTCCTTGTGCAGGAGTATTCCCAAGTGAGTCTTCCTCAGTCAAATTCAGTGAAGCACCTGAGGGTAATAAACTGACAGACATTCCCGTATTATTATACCTCTTTATCTTGGAGAGGTTTATTTTTAAGTGGTAGTGAGGGGCAGGGGTTTGGGCTGAGCCAGGCACTGCAGTGACACGGAGAGGGGAAGCAGCAGTGTGGCAGCAGAGTGGCCAGACAGTCCCAGCATAGCCTGGTAAGTCCTGGGGCAGCATCATGAGCTGGGACAATGCGGACGACCCAGACATGCACTCAGCTCACCATTTAGTCTGGTCTAGACTATGAAGTGAAGTTTTTGGATCTTTGTGGTGATGCCATGGCATAGCATTGTTGACAGTGAAGACGGATGGTTAGACACTGGAAGTGAAAGCCTGTTTGCAAGGGCTTTACTTTTTAAGAGCAGCTTAAGGCTTGTAGCAAAATTGAGTGGAAGATACAGCCCCCTCCCTCTGCCCAGGTGCAGCCGCCCTGTTACCAACATCTCCCTCCAGACTGTGCATTTGTTACCGTCCAGGAGTCTAAATGATGAACCATTATCACTCCAGTCCCTCAGTGTACATCTCTGCTGTGCAGTGGGCGGGTTTACACAGGTGCTTAGGCGTAGTGCAGGGATACTGCAGGTTTGGTTGCAGACTACAGCAGACCTTTTTTGCATTGTTGCAGTAAAGCAAGTCACATGAATTTGTTTTTGTGGATAACTTACTGCAGCTTCTCCATCTGCACTTGAAGCTTCACTCTGCCCTGTGAAGTTGGGACAACCTCTTTCCTTAAACCTCATGAACCAACCTCTGCTACCTTCTGTAATTTTTCTGTAGCTTTTCCTCTTAACTTCCTCACCTCTCTCAGCCTTTGTAGAATTGAAGAGAGCTAGAGCCTTTCTCTGGGTTAGGCTAGGGGTTGAGGATCTTCTGTCCAGACCATTCACACTTTCTCTATATCAGTAACAAGCCCGGTTCATTTTCTTGCCGATCATTGGAGTGTGCTTTTGATGTCCTTCAAGAACTTTTCCTTTGCATTCGCAACTTGACTAACAGGTATGGGAGACCCAGCTTTCAGCTTGTCTCGGCTCAGTTAGCTTAGTCGCTTCTGGCTTTTGATTTAAAGTGAGAGATGTGTGACTCTTTCCTTCCCTTGATCAGAAGCCACTATAGGGATATTAATGTGTGTTCAATATGTTGTGTGTGAGGGAATAAGGAGGCCTAAGGAGAGGGAGAGAGGGGACAGCCAGTCACTGGAGTGGTGGTAACACACACCTTCATCATTTAAGTTCTCCATCCTCCATGGACTTGGTTCACGAAGCCCCCAAATTATCACAGTAGTAACATCAAAGATCACTGATCACAGATCATTGTAACAATGTTTTTCAACCTTTTTTATCTCACGGCACACTTGAACCTACAGGTAAACTTCCACGGCCACTTAAATTATGTTGATCAAAAAAGAATCAAAGAAAACAAAAGAATACACTTAACTGTGCTTTGAACTTCATTCAAAAATAATTCAGTTAATGATCTTTAAAAATTTTCTCAGCACATCTAAGATCCTCTCACAGCATACCAGTTGAAAATCACTGCCATAACAGACACAATAATAATGAAAAAATTAGAAGTACTGTGAGAATTACGAAACTGTGAGAGAGAGAGAGGATGTGAGCACGTGTGTTGGCAGAGCAGTGCTGGGGAGTTTTCTTGGGCAGGGTTGTTGCCACAAATCTTTGACTTGTTTAAAAATGCATTATCTGTGCGGCACAGTAAAGCAAAGCATTACAAAACAAGACGGCATGCCTGAGTAGTGAACGTTCGTATGGCAGTGCATGGAATTGTTTCCCTGCCCTAAAAATCCTCTGTGCGTTGTGTGTTCACCCTTCCCTCCTCCATCCCCAGGCAGCTGCTGGTCTTTTTACTGTCTCCAAGGTTTGCCTTTTCCAGAATGTCATGCAGTTGGAATCATACCATGAGTAGCCATTTCAAACTGGCCTCTTTCACTTAGTAAACTGTATTTAAGGTTCCTCCGCATGTTTTCATGTTTGATAGCTCATTTCGTTTTAATGCTGAATGGATTCCATTGTCTGCATGGATCACCGTTTGCTCATCCATTCACCTGAATATGTCCTTTTATTTTTTTGCAGTTTCAGGTTGGAGCCAGGTTTGAACCCGCCACCTCTGGTATATGGGGCCAGCACCCTACTCCTTGAGCCACAGGCACCGCCCTGATATGTCCTTTAAGATAAAGCAGTCTTTAGCGATTATGGATAAAGCTGCTGTGACCATGTGTGTGCAGGGTTCTTTTTTTCTTTTACTCTGTGAACATAAGTCTAACATTTATTTAAGGGGGGACAATAAATTGTTTCACATCCGTGATGATCCCCCTAGTTGTGTGTGCAGGGCTTTGTGTGAATAGGAGTTTTCAGCTCCTTTGGAGATTCCAGGGAGTGTGATGGCTGTATTATCTGGTAAATGAACACTTAGTTTTGTAAGAAACTAGCAAACTGCCGTCCACAGTTTGCCAAGCCTGTTTTGGCAAGGGCGGACTGTTTTGTGCCTCCCTGGGCAGCCACCTCCATTTTAGTCCCTTCAGAGCTGCCATCTGCAGGGTCACCAGAGGAGCCCAGTAAGACTCCTCCTCCCCAGAGCCCCGGCCCATCTCCATCTCTCTCCAGCCTCCACCTTCTCTGCCTTCACCCTACAGGGACCCGCAGGCAGGTGGGCCCCATGTGGCCTCTCAGCCTGCTGGGGAGCCCCGTCCCAGACTTCTTTCCCCACAGGACAGGGTCGAGAGGGCCCCTCCTCTGGGACACTTTTGCTTTCACACTTCCTAATTAAAAGAAAACAAAAAATTCTTCGTGCAGGAACAGACCCAAAAGTGAAATGAACCCCAGGAGCCTGTTGTCTGCTCTATATCATCAGTCTGTGGTGAGTCTGCCCTTCCCACGGCCTCTCAGGAGTCATGTTATTTTATCTATGGATATATGTTTTTAGTGTGTATCTCTCTAAAAGATAAATTCACAGTACCATAAATCATACCTAAAAAACAGTGAGCAAGTTTCTTAATATCATGGAATGTTAATTAGTGTTCAAATTTTCATTTGTTTCATAATTGTTACTCATGGATTTTAGAGTTTTTTCCTTAATTCAGGATTCACATAAGATTGTTCCCTGGGCTTCATTTACACAACTTTCAGGTCTTCTAAAAGTAGAGTTTCCTCCTTTCTCCCTGGCTTTGTGTCCTTGTCTTGGTTTGTTTTGCAGTGTTTTTACGGGGCAGGGCTTTTGCCTCCCGGGTTTTCAGTCTGGATTTTGTGGATTGTATCCTCCTGGTGTAGCTTTCCATGTTCCTCTGCTAACTTTCAAGGTTGTAACATTCAAATTTCTATCCACAGGCTAGAATGCTTCTAAAGAGAAACACTCCTCACCCACCATGTGTTTACCTGGTGGTGCTGCCCCTGTCAGGAAGATGACACTCGCCTCCATTCTTGCCTTTCATGTAGCCTCTTCCAGTCAGTGGTGACCAGGACAGGCTTTTGTTTGGTTGGTTTTGTATCACTCTGAACTCATGGGTTTACACATCTGTATTCAGTTTATTCCAGTTATTATTCTTATTAAGGTTCAAATCATCCCAGCTTTGGTCAATGAGAGCTCTTGAGGTGGCCCCGGGTCCTGTTGGTCTGAGTCCTCTAGCCAGCAAGTTCTGCGTTCCTGTCTGGTAGGACAGGGTCTCCAGGACCAACACTGTCCGTCCTGCTCCAGACCTGGGGATCCTGGTTCCTTGTGCTGAGAAGTGGTGTCTGCAGCTCTCCTGCTGGGTTTGGGACAGTCTGCTCTTTCTGTTCCTCCCCTGTGCTCCTGGCACCCGCTGGCCCTTCCCCAGGTGTCTCCGCCGTGGATTGCATCCCTAGCCTTTGGTCTTTTATGTTAGCTCGGGAGCCGGTGTCTAGGGGTAGTGCCTGGTTGGTGTGTCTTTGGAGCCTCAGCCTCCAGCATGTGTCCTGCCTGTGCATCATCACTCCACCAGAGTTGACTCAGGCCTGCAGGGGCTGGGGAGTCTCTCTAGCCCTCCCCAGCCTGTATTGTAATAAGGTTACATAGTAATGGTGTCAACCCAACTTGCCCTGCCTCCTCTCCATGTTCTACCCAGTTAGTCTCAGGTGGCGTATAGGGAACCTGGCAAGACCAGTCCTTGCACAGATGTTTTTAGGTCTTGACTCATCTCGTGGATGTTCACCTGCTCCCATATCAGCTGTCTCCAAGGCCATTCCTCAGAAGGGGGAGTTCTCCCTGTCAGGGGTGTTATCTCCCAAAGCTGCCAAGATATAAACCCTTTTGGTGCCTCAGCCTTAGCCTTGTATCCCGGGAGTCTCTGCTTTACAGAATGCTGTGTTCCATGTCTGAGAGGAGTCCACACAGCTGTCCCCTCTGGTGTCACTTGTGTCAGCTAGACACCAGGTGGCACTGCGTTAGCCCTCACAGCTCAGCTCTGTCCTGGCCCTCCCTTCCACAGGACTCAGGGACAGGAGGAAGAGCTTCCTTGAGCCTCCTTGGCACCTGCTGAAGACCTTTCAGTGAAATTCTTTCTGGTGGTTGTGGCCCCAGGCCATCACACATAGCCAGATAGGGCTCAGTCTCACGGTATGTCATGTTATCCCAGCTTCCACCCTGAGTTAAAGTTCTCAGTGATTTCCTTAATTGTTTGAAAGGCCAAGTGACTTATACACAAATTTTGATGTGGCCAGAAATTGGCTGATCCATCCCCAGGTTTACCGAGGGCCTTCCTTAGGATGCACTGTGGACTTCACTGCAGCCTGCTGCTGACCCCTTCCCTAATGGGCCCTAGGCAGGGGTGATGTTGGAAGCAGTGAGCTGGGTGTATGTCCACTTCTAGCTCTTCCCACTTCACCAGTGACTGAAGCTTTGGTCCTCCACATGCCTGCCGTGTACTGGCAAAGGCCAGTGAGAACATGAGGTCATCCAGTAGCTCACTGGCCCACACTTGAGAAGCACTACCGTAGCCCAGCCTGGGGGGAGCGCCAGCGGGCTGCAGGTGCACAAACAGCCACCTCCACTTTGCTGTCCTGCCCCACCTGCTTGTCCCCTTGACTGCCCCCTGCTCTTTCTCATTTGTTTCTGCATCAGTCCTGTTTCAGTCCCCACATTCCCGTTTCCTTTTGTTCATCACTGTTCTGAGGGGTTGCATCTTTGAGGAGGAGAGCTCTACCACTGTTTGGGAATAGTTGAGGTTAGGTGTGAGGAGTGGAGGAGTGCGCGCTGTTTTTGCAGAAGATGAACAAGCCCTAGTGTCTTTTCAGTTCTGGCAGACATGCTCCTTTAGGACAGTTCTGTGGCCGATGGTTAGATATCACGCATGTGTGTGTGCTGTGTCTGTGTGGGGCGGACCTGTGTGCATGCCCATCCCTGACAAGCGTCACACTGGGGGAGATGTCTTGCCATCGCCCAGTGTATTAGCAGCAGGCTGTCTCCCAGGCACTGCCAGGTTCTTTTCCAGCCGGTGGATGCAGCCCTCACAGCAGCCTCTGTGGGTGAGTGCTGCTGCAAACCCCACCTGGCACAGACCCTGAACAGGGGACACTGAAAGAATCAGCACCTTGCTCAAGGGCACGCAGCTGAAAGAGGGAGGGAGGGATGTAGAGCTTGAGCCCAGGTCTCCCACTCCAGTGTGTTGGCTCTCAAATCCTGCGATTCTGCTTCTCAGGACCAGGTTGGCTGCCCATTTTCCTCACAAGTGGTTGGACAGGTGGTCACTTCTTCCCTGTGGTATATTTGGTGAACTAGGAGTTAGGGGGTCAATTCTTCTATAGTTGGTTAGAAAATAAAGGGGCATAGTTTTCTCTTGAAAAGTTTATTCTCCATTCAACCAAGGTTTAAAGAATCTAATCCCCAAGTCTGGAGGCCTCCAAATCATAACTGGTGTTTTATTGCTTTTATCTCTCTCCCCAATCTGGTCTCAGCGACACAAGCCCAGGGAAGCTGTTCCAGGGCAGTCCTGTCTCAGTGTTGATCTTACAGATTCTCACTGTACCCTCTTACCACAGTTTCCTCCCCTAGTTGTAAGGAAAGCAGAAAGGGTGCAGGAGTGTGTAAGGAGGGCTCTGCCTGTGTTTTCCTCCAGAGCATTTTAAAGGTCTCAGCTATTACTAACATTGCATTTATTATGTATATTTAGGACAGCCCCACTGGTGATGCTCTGGGAACAAGCTGTGAGTCCGTGTGCATCTGTATCTGTGCACACGTGTGTAATGCATGTCTATATCCACATGCCTCCTGGATGTCCGCGTCTGCCATGGAGTGCTGATGTCTCTGTGCAAGGCTGTGGCTCATCATGCTCTTGACTGGCTGTTGAAGTGTCCCACATCCCCTCCTTAATAATGGTTTTTTTCTGGGTTAGGTTGATTTGGTGTTGTGCAGTAGTCATTTGTTGAGAAATGGCTCTAATGCCACATCGTCTATCTTGTGAAGGACGACACATATAGATTATGTGAGTTTCAGCATTCAAAAATAACAGACTTGTACCAATTGTGTGTGTGTGTGTCCATGTGTGCATGTATGTCTGTATATGCGCGTGCGTGTGTGTGTGTACTGTCTGCATGGTCACGTTTAGGCTCTGAGCTTTTCCGGCCTCTGAGGGTGGCCTCACCATCCCTTTCCAGATATGTCCCTTTCCTTTTCATTTTTTTCTTTTTTTTTTTTTT
>NW_003852440.1:7360108-7371019 GCF_000181295.1 Otolemur garnettii | reverse complement strand
AACTCCTGGGCTCAAGTGAGTCTCCTGCCTCAGCCTCCCAAGTAGCTGGGACCACAGGCGTCCGCCACAATGCCTGGCTATTTTTTGGTTGCAGCCGTCATTGTTGTTTGGCGGGCTGGGCTGGGATTCAAACCTACCACCTTAGGTGTATGTGGCTGGCGCCTTAGCCACTTGAGCCACAGGCGCCGAGCCTCTTTCCTTTTTGTTTTGTCCCATTTGGTGTCATCTTCCCTGAGCCAATGAAAGGAGAGGTCTTTACTTCATTTCTTAAAAGTCTTTTTTACTTTTACTTCCTGGTTTTTTGTTATGGAGAAGAAAAAAACACATTACTTATAGAGCAGCAGGTGTTCTTAAGGCCTCTCTCCTGTACTGTAGGTAATGGAAATGTTTTAATTGCCTTCTTTTGTCTACTTTAGCCCCATGATTGTAGCTTTTGCTTGCTAGTTTCTCAGCATCTACAATTTCCAAATGACCTGTGTACTTGACAGATGTGAGGCAGTAACCAAACCCTGAAAACCACAACATGGAACTCTCTAAAAATGTAGAAACACCGTTGTGTCAGTTTCTTAGTCTTTCTGTTCGTGTGGTAAATTCTGTAGGCCCCAAAAGTCCAGCTTGCACCACGGAATTAAAGCAAGCAAGCTGAGAGTGACGGGGAGAGGAGCTAACGTCACTCTGTCTCCTGCAGCCTAAGTGACATTTATACCAGTCATATGCCCAGCTCAGCTGTAAAAAGAAGGAAAGATGTTATCAGATCTACAGTGTCAAAAATTTTACCCACCTGGAAGTAGCTGGAAATAAATTGCCTTCTTGGAGTTCATTTTTTAATTTTCTTCTCTTTCATCTTGAGACATGGGTGGAGACAGCTGAGAGAAGATACCAACTCCCGTGTCGGTTTGCTGGTAAACATTGCCGAAATAGCCATCCCTCAACCAAAAGAGCCCTTCTGACCCAAACTGTGGCTCTAACTGGGCTTGTGACAAGCTAGCATGTCCCCTTGTGACCGATGGTACAGTTAATGTTACCACAAATCAGAGAATACAGTTATGAGGGTTCTCCTAAAATCTATCCATGGCATGAAAAATCTCCCTAGTTCTGTGTCCAAAATAACTGTGGCAGAGGTTAATGCGAGTTATAATGCCCAGGCTCTGGGGACCTGGAGGAGGCAGGCAGCAGTTCTCATTAGAGAAATCTAGAATGAAGGTACAATATATTTCTGGTATTTCTTAACACGCTGAATTCTTACAGGTCCTTGGAGAAATAAAAGTTATGGTTTTGGAAACCCCCACTTCCTTCTGGTTTGGGTCTTTCTCATGAATTCAGCATGAAAATGAGAGTCACAGGTGCAGGTGGGGCCATGTTGCGCCCATAGCAGGTGAAGGTCTAGTCTGTCTGGGAATACGGCCTTTTTCTCTGAGAACCCACCTGTGTGGTTATTAACTCAGGATTGTGGCCCTGTGTTACTGTGCTCTAATCAGTCTTCTGAACACCGAAGATCACACCATACTGTCCACACCACCAGCTGTTTTAAGAGTATTGTTTTCTTCCACCAAGGGGACTGCAACCCACATTCATGTTTTGCCTTATTTGTTGATGAAGTTGGAAAGACTCCACCTGTCCTGTAACCTGGTCTCTGCTAAGCTGCTATTCTCTATTCTTGTCAAATGTGAGGGCTTCCCAAGCCTGGTTACCTGCTGTTGGCTGCTAGAGACCACCAAGTGTTTGAAAGTCAGTAGCACAGTGGACTGTTTAAACATGGAGCTGCAGTAACCCATCACACAATTAGAGAGTGGGGTTGCTTTCCCTAGGTCAAACTGAGACAGGACTAAGGAAGCTGAGCAGGCCAGAGAAGGGGGAGGGAGCGGCTGGAGAGAGACAGGTCGCTCCTCACCGTCCCTGAGGAGCATCGGTGAGGCCTGGCTGGGGTTTGACAGGCACCATGTGTTTTAAATTAAAGGCAGATCAAATAAGGAGAAATGAAAGGTTTACGGCCTTTGGATTGTTAAGCCTTTCAGCCAAGGCTGTGTCTTAAATTTTGTGTCTTATAATATTGTGTCTTTGGGAAACGTCAGTAATACTGACTAAACCTAAAGCTGTACAAGGGGACAGTGGTAGCTGTTCATCAGAGGTCATAGATTTTGGTGAGTAAGACAGCCTTGCGTATAGAGGGGGGTTAGTGGCTACCCTTAGGCAATGAAGGCTAACCAGCAGGTGGGACCACAGTCGCCGCTGAGAGACCACCATACACACATGTAAAAACAAAGGAGTGTCTTTCTTTATCCAAGCATATGCCTGGGTCACTCTACCCTACAGTGTAGCCAGGGAGGGGTGACCCCGAAATGAAGGGAGGGGAGGTTTTTAAAGCGTATAGAGGAATTTCATTGGGCATTTTGTCAGGAGGGGTTGCCATTGGCTGAGCTGTTGTCCAGGGATGCTTGGCACCACCTGATATACCAGAGGTGCTATAGGGTGGGTTTACGGTTAGGGACTTTCCAGAGGAGTGTTGCCTGTCCACTTCTGATAGACTGGCTCTGTCTGGGTTGATTGACCTTGCCCAGAAGTGTGTGTGTGGGGGGTCGGGGCGGAGTGGGGGGGGGGAGCTGGTCTCCTTCAGACTGGCTGCCCAGCAGTGCGGAGGAGGGAGCCAGTCTCCTGATAGACTGATTCCTCCTGGGCTACCTTGCCCAGGAGGGGAGTGGGGAGTTGGTTCCAAGATGGAGTTACATTAACCTCTTCATTCCCAAATGGAGTTATATTAACCTCTTCACAGCACCTTAGGTTAGATAGATAATACTGACAGCGTTTCCAAGGGTCCAAGTCTCCATTTATTATGTAAGAAGTTGAGCCCTCCTCAGCTCTAACGCTGTGCCTGTCACTCTCTTCAGAAGTGGAATGTGTGTGCCCTTTCTAAAGAGGACTTCTGGGAAGGTTTTAGTTTCTCCTTCCTGCCTGTCTTTTCCGCCCCTTATTCCGTGTTGACACACAAAGGGCAGTAGCTTCCCCCGAGCATGTGAGCTGGGTGGAGGCCACACACGGGTCATCACCCCACTGTGTGCTAAGGCTGGGGTACAGAGGGAGGGGTGCAGGGGGTCAGGACAGAGGGGAGGACACGGCACAGCCTGAAGAGGAGGGAGGAGCAGGAGGTCTTGTGTAGTGGAGACCCCCAAGTCTCACATAAAGGATGGAGGTTACCCGACCCGAGTAAGTGGCTGGGTGGCTGGGGGTGGGGCAGCCCAAGCCGAGAGGTGGCAAAGGCCATGGGGAAGGCAAAGGTCCCTGCGGAGCCTGGTGGGTGTGGGAGCACCCAAGTGGGGGTATGGCCAGGTTGCATGGGGGGGGTGGGCACCCCTCTGTAAATGTTCTCGGAGCCTCTGATCGGAGACACAAGGAAAAGGAACTGCAGACGGGATGATTGATTTGAAGGGAGGTCGAGACTCGCTCAGGTCAGTGACCAGGTCTGACTTTACTGATTATCTTATATACTTTCAAACATTCAGTAAGAAGTTAACACAGATAAAAAGAAGTGAAGTAAAATAAGGAAGCTGCCATTAAGATTACAATTCAGTGTGAAGGCTGAGGAACACATACACAATTGATTTTGTTTAGAGTAAAAACATAAAGGAGACTGACTGTCTGTTCTTGCTGGCCCAAACCAAAACTAGAGATTATAATGTTAATGAAGGAAGAAGACAGAGAACAGAACCCAACGCCCAAGGACATGTGTTCGAGCTTCCAGCTGCGCCCCCCGTCTAGCTCTCCAGTTCTCTTTGTGAGAGTATTTCTGCATGTCTATAGGCTGCTCACAGAAACTCCATCTTCAAAGAAATCTTTCCCAGAGCCATTTTCCTGGAGGAGTACGTGAAGCTGAAGCGAACTGCCACATCTGAGCATGGGGTGCTTATCTCTACACCCCTCTGCACAGTGCAGAGAGGGCCTGGTGAGGGGGGTAGAGGGCACAGCATGGTACCTGGAGACCCTGGGACCAGTGACTCTTCAGTGAGGTCATGGAGTGGGGGTTAGAGTTCAGGGCTGGTGGGTACTGATATATTGAGAGGTCTTCGGGTACAGGAGGAGAGACCTCTCTCTCCTACCTCATGGTGGTTAGAAATCAGAGCAGGAATGAGAATGGCACCCAGAGGGCACACTCCCATCAGGTGGTCTCAAAGGAGCCGAGCATCTGAGCTGTAGGTCACCAGGCACACGTGGCCTCCATGGCACACGTGGCCTCCATGGCACACCTTCCTGAGGCAGTGAGAGGCAGGGCCCCCCCCCCCCCATGCCCAGGGTAGCTGCACCAGCACAGGAACAGCACAGCCAGCAAACACTCAGGAGTTGGGACTCTCTTCCTCTTCAGGGCATGAGAGAGGATTTATGGGGTTGACATTTGTTTGCAGGCCTAAACCATTCCTGTAAAATGGCAGCCTTATTGCTCAGGGAGGTGGTTTCCCATTCCTGGTGGCAGGTTAATGGGGAGGTGCTCCCTCCTGGTTTTGATAGATGTTAATAACTTACATTACACTAGACCCTGGATGTCCTCTGCCTTCAGCACTCAGCAGGGTGTGACCAGATGCATCCTCTTTTCATTTGGGAAGAGCAAGAGGCCCCTCCTGAATCCTCCTGCGAGATAGGGGGATATTTCCTTGTGCATCTCTGGGGAAGATGTCTGAGTAGCTTGATTTAAAATTCATGATGAAAAGGAATGTTTTTTAAGCTTAGGAGAGTAGAATCTGTTTGAGTGCCCTGAGGTGGGCCCTGGTCCCCATTAGTGGCATGCTCTGCTTGTGAATTTATCAGAGTGCCCATGTGTGCGGCTGGGTGGGTGAGCTCTTTCTAGGTGTGAATTGTTACTCTCATTCTCCACACCACCACACTCCTTATGATGTGTAAGATATCTTTACAGGCCAGGATGGGGTCTCACCCTCAAAGCCTGCTTCTGTGGCTCAGGCCGCCTCTGTGAGCTGTGGAGGGGATGCAGGCACTGGTTGAATGGGACACTTTGCCTTGGGGATAGTGTTCCTTTCCTCCTGCAGAACAGCATCTGAATCCTTTCAGCCCATGGGACTGGGGAGCATGCAGACCACCTGGGGCCCTGTGTCTCATCTCATAGCTCCTCCCTCGTAGCCCACTCACCATGTGCAGGGACTTCTAGGTGCAGGTGCACTTAGAATGTGGAGATGGGGTGTGGAGGCAGACACTGCTTGTCCCTGTGTGTATAAGGGCAGGGGAGTGTGCTAATGCTGCTGGCTTCAGTGGCCCTGAAACTCCTTGGCCCCTTGGACTTGACTGTGCTCTGCCTCTTCCCCAGACCTCAGGGCAGGGTGCAGAACCTGTCCTCTGCATGGCCGCCGACTGGACCTACAGCTCCACACAGGTCTGAGGCCCCAGGGTGGAAGCCACTGGCTGCTGGGTGGCCTCTGGAGTTCCTGCTTCTTAGGCAGGGAGGTGAGGCGGAAAGCAAAGCAGGTACGATCTTAGAGTAGAGAAGGGACCTTGATAAGGATGTCCAGGAGGGGCTTTCTTCATTTTCTGAGAATCTCTCCTGAATGGTCAAGGAGCTTCAGCTTTGGCTGGCGGACCAGAGGCGTCTTCTTCCCAGTCCTTCTGTGCTCCCGTCTGTCCTGGAAGACCCTCCTCTCTGCCAGAGGACCCACCTCAGGACAGCCTTCCTTGTGTCTCAGCATTGTTCAGAGCACCTCAGCTTGGCATTTCTCTGGGCATTCGAGTCAATGGAGAGGATTTTCTGGATTTCCAGTATACTTCTACCAGCCCTTTCTTCCTGAAGCCCCCGAGACACGTGTAGGGCACATGCCTGTCATCACTCAGTAGCCACATGCCGAGTGCAGTGCATGGCAAGGTGGTATATTTTGGGCCCTCTCATAATTTTATGATGAGCTTGCTGTTCGTTTGTAGTCTGTTTCTAATCTGGCTCATTAGGAATTAGCAAAATTTGTCTCATGCTCAAATAGATTATGTTGCCAGGATTCAAAGCCAAATTCCAACTACAAATAGACTAAATTTTCTCTTTCTTAGGACTTGTTTCCTTTTCCTGTCTCATAGCCTGTTTTCACTTGGGGAGAAAATCCACAGGTCTAACTAGTTTGAGAGAGACGGTGCATCCCAACGTCCTGCAGTGGCTGGGCTCTGAAAGGGCTGCTGACTTCCGTCACTCACTCAGCACCAGAGTGTGGGCACTGAAGGGACGATAGGCTGTCCTTAAACCAGGCCCCAGGTAAGCAGACCAGGCCTTGCCTCTGCCGTCTCCCTGGGGATGGCCTGGCTTGGGCAGAACACTCAGTGGGCACAGTTATAGGACTGCCATCTTGGGGCACCGTGTGAGCCATGCAGAAGGGTCTGTATGACCTTGGTGTTTATAAAATAAGGAGTGAGGGTGGATGATCCTGAAGTCCTCTCTTGTCTTTGAAACTTCCAATTAGCTGATAACCACCGCTGTGGAACTTTTTGGACCTAATACCTCAGGCACATGAAAATCTGTCAACTATTTAAAAGCCACTGCCATGTTACCAGCTGTTCCCACCCATATCTTCCTTCTGTAAGCAAAACCTAACTGGTTGGGTTTTCAGGAATTGTTTCAGCTACCCTGCTCCACCGCCCCAGCAGCCGGGTGCTCCTTAGCACCTCTTTAGCACACCAGTGCCCTCTGTACATGGTGTAATGTCCATAGTGGTTAATGGCAGTGCAGAGCACAGGGCCACTGTTGGTTTCCTCGTTAAGTAAATTAAGTGGCTTTAGAAACATTTAGCGTGGAGTCTGGTGTTAGACAGTGCTTAATAAATGCTCTCTTGGGGGCTGCTGTGTGTTTGCTTAGGCCAAAGACTCCTTGTGTCCCAGATGGCTAGGAAGGGTCAGGGAGTCTGCTGTTCCCCCCACCGTTGGGTGAGGTGCTTCAAGGAATGTCAGCTTGACAGAGGCAGTTTGGAGTTCAAGGGGAGGCAGCCCGCGTGAGTCACATGGTGTCAGGAACACGAGGTGGCCTTGGGCTAACACCTGTGTGTCTCTTGAGTAGGGAGATTCCATGCGGGAGCAGGAGGACAGACAGCCTGCAGCTGCCACTGGGCTGTGCCCACAGTGGGACTTCTGCCCACTGAGAGTCTGGAATTTACACTCTAATAGGTTCAGAAATCTCAGCCACAGCTCCCGTGTGTTCAAGATCAAGCTTGGCAGACCATGGCTAAACCACTTTAATGAGTTTATGGGACACCAGTGAAGCAGCAAACTGGGTCAGGATGGAGGCAGGGGTGAGGGGAGGGTGTGGGAGGGCAGGGGCTCAAGTTGGGAGGTGATGGAGGACTGGCCACACCCTCCTAAGCCAGAGCCCTACTTCTCACGGGAGCAGAAAAGTGGAGGCTGAACCCTGGAGGGATAGGAAGGCAGGGGGACCTGGCTGGTCCAGGTGTGGGGTCCTCGGCATAATCTTCTGATTTGGGTCCCACTGCTTGCCTCAGAGTAGATGGGAAGGGGAGGCCAGGACCTCCTGCCCGAGAGTGGTGGAGTCACCTGGACTTCCTAGGGAGAGAACTGCCCAACTCCTTTCCTGTGCAGGGGCTTGGTGGCCATCTGTACAGCTGATGCTGGGGGCCTCGTGGGGCAGGGCAGGACAGCCTCATCCAACAAAGTCCTTGAGCCTGGGAAAGCCCACAGAGGCTGGGTCGCATGCTCCATGCAGCTGGCCCTATCTCCTCATCCAGTTTTGCCAGTACGACTGGGACTTGCTGGGAAATAAAAGTTGGGAGCCTTAAGGAAGGAATGATAATAGGGTGCAGAAGTGGAGCACAGCAGTGCCTCAGTGTAAAAGGTGGCTGGAGCCTTTCTTGAAGCAAGTAGAAGCCAGTGGTTGAAAGAATTAACCAAGATTTAAAAAATACTATTTTGAGCATTTTGTTGCAAAATAAAGGAAACTACATTAGGTATTTCTCTTCTTTGTGAATCCCTCTAAGAATATTCGAATGTCTATTGTGATGGCCTCCTTTTACCTTGGAATTGTGTTTCTTGAACAAGGGACAAGAAAGCAAGAATCTCCTGCTGCTGCCCACTTCTCCCACTGCAGAAAGATACGTGTCAGTTATAAACCACAGACAAGTATAAGGAAGCAGAAATACACGGAACCAACACTGTCCGAGATCCTCCTAGCTTTATTCTGTTCAAGGTTGGTTTTTTGTTTTTTTTGTTTTTTTGGCAGTCTTTGGCTGGGGCTGGGTTTGAACCTGCCACCTCTGGCATATGGAGCCAGCGCCCTACTCCTTTGAGCCACAGGTGCCGCCCTGTTTAAGGTTTTTTAAAAATATACTTGAGATGATAATATATTGAGATTCCCTCTTCACACCCTACCCTGCCTTGAAAGTATTAACACTATACCACAAATACTCTTACACAGTCTGAAAAGCTTTCATTACCGTCCTATGGACACGTCCAGTCTACCTAGCTAATTCCCTCTTGGCTGTTTAACTCATTGTGAGACTTTCTATATATACCTTTGGTGTATTTTCCATTATCTTAGCCATTATCTTAGAATAGGTTTCTGAGAATGAAATTACAGGGTCAGAGACTTGGAGCATTTTTAAGGCTTTTGATACATGTTCTCAGCTCTTCTTCCAGAAAGGTGGTGCCAGTTTACAATTAGAGTCTAAGCCTCTGTTGTAGTGCTGCCTCATTAGATGTTAACATTCGCAAATGCACTATTTGCTCATTGCCTGGGTGGTAGTTGGCATTTCCATTTTGCTTTCTTTAATTCTCTAGAACGGTTTCCTGCTGCTGTTACCTAATTTCAGAGTCTGCTTTCCTCATCACTTTTTTTTAAAGGTGAGTCTCACTGTGTTGCCCAGACTGTTCTTAAATTCCAAGGCTCAAACCATCCTCACTTCTCACCATCTTCCGGTGCTGGGATTACAGGGTTGAGCCACTGTGCGCCACAGTGGATGGCTGCTTAATAAATGCATTGTGAATGACAACCCATTGTCTATTTTTGGCTAATATTTCCCTCAGACCTTTTCTGCTCTTTTCTTTTACAGAGAACCTAACTTCATGGAGTTAAATTCTCGTATTTTTTCTTTAGTCTCCTCCCTTGCTTGTAAGCTTAGAAATACCTTTTTCATCTAGAAATCAGTTAAGTAATATTTAATTACATATTCTGATACTTGGTTTGCTTGCTTGATTTCAGTATTTAACTCTCTATCCATCTGAATATATTTGTTGTTTTGTTTTGTTTTGTTTTTGAGACAAAGTCTCAAGTTGTCGCCCTCAGTAGAGTGCCGTAGCATTATAGCTCACAGCCACCTCAAACTCTTGGGCTTAAGGGATTCTCTTGCCTCAGCCTCCCAAGTAGCTGGGACTATAGGCACTCCCCACAACGTCCAGGTATTTTTTTGTTGCAGTTGTCATTGTTGCTTTAGCAGATCTGGGCTGGATTTGAACCCACCAGACCCAGTGTATGTGGCTGGGGCCCTATCCACTGAGCTATAGGTGCTGCATATATTTGGTATTTTTGAGAAGTGAAAATCTAAGTTGGTTTTAACCTATTCTAGTAACTAACCAGTTGTTGAGGTGGGATAGCCCAGCAATGACTATTTCTTCATTTTCAGGGGGCAGCATCTATCTAACCATCCCTCCCTGGTGCTTGCCTTGTTTTGGATTGGGGCTGTAGGAGAGTCCCGCCCTGAGCCTTGGGGGGAGGACCACCTTCTTCTGAGGCCAGGGATGTTCTGGGTTTATAAACCTATTCTGTTTTAACTTAGAGGACAACTTACAATTGTGATCTTTGTCCTCCTTGCCATGTGACTGAGATGAATGGGGTGGACGGGATGGTAGTGAGCAGGTAAGGTGTGTGACAAGCCCACCAGCACCTTTTCTTTGTTGTCTGCACTTTATTAATTAAGTAGATAGCATCTGCATTTTAGAAACAGCTTCCTCCCCTCAGGCCCAGCTCTTGGGAAATCCAAGTCCTGTTGTAGTGCTGCCGCCTACTTAGACAAATCTCTGAGCTGTCTGCTTCAGCCAGGTTCTTCATTTTTAAATAGTGAGAAGTAAAAACCTATTTGGCTTACCTTTTGTGAAACTTAAGTGTGTTTGGAATTATCTAAAGTGTTAAATGATTTTAAATCGTATTAATATACTAATTTGAACCTTTAAGTGCTAAGGAGTATAAGACAAACCATCATTTTATCTCTGAGGAGAAACGGTGATGAAACGTGCTCGTGTTAGTATTTGGTCCTGACTCTGGTGGTGAGGGGTGAGAACTGGTAGGAACAGTCCTGGACTCAGCATGGAGTTATAGAGGTGAAGAGAAGGGCAGCCATTGATACCCACATTCCATTACTTAAAAATTCGTTTTGCAGCGATCTCCAGGGCTTGGCTTTCCCTTTGTGGCAGTCGAGGAACTGTTCTCCAGCCTGCTTCATCTCATGTCCCTTGGGCTGACAGAGAAACTCTGATCAGCGGTGGTGCCTTTTGTTTTTCTTTCTGTGAATCATCAAGCACCGGCCACAGATAGAATGTGCTTTCCTGTGGAAGTCAGAGTGGGAGGTGGGCACAGTGACCTCAGTGGTGGGTACTTCCCGCCCTTGTGGAGATGGAGGTTGGCACCTGGCAGGTCTAGCTTTCTTGGGTCTGAGTCCTGTCTCCTTCATTGCTTGAGAGATCAAGGTGCTCTCTTTCTGATACTTAACTTCCTTTTCTGTAAAATGTGGATAAAAAGATACATCCTGGAGCCCTGTCAGGAGAACTGAATGATCCCCCCCTGCCAAGCCCTGGCATAGCTTCCTGGGTATACAGTAGGAGGCAACTCAGTAAATAGCGCCTTGCTTCCTGTCTTAAGAGTGGAGGAAATTTAGGTTTTTACTCTTGTGGTGTTGGTTCAGGTAACCACAGTTGAGCCTGCATGTATTTTTTTTTTTTTTT
>NW_003852440.1:7358103-7359440 GCF_000181295.1 Otolemur garnettii | reverse complement strand
GTGATGTGGGCCATTCTCACTGGGGTTAGATGGTATCTCAGGGTGGTTTTGATTTGCATTTCTCTAATAATTAGGGATGATGAGCATTTTTCCATATGTTTGTTAGCCATTTGTCTGTCTTCTTTAGAGAAGGTTCTATTCATCTCTCTTGCCCATTGATATGTGGGATTGTTGGCTTTTTTCATGTGGATTAATTTTAGTTCTCTATAGATTTTAGTTATCAAGCTTTTGTCTGATTCAAAATATGCAAATATCCTTTCCCATTGTGTAGGTTGTCTATTTGCTTTGGTTGTTGTCTCCTTAGCTGTGCAGAAGCTTTTCAGTGTAATTAAGTCCAATTTGTTTATTTTTGTTGTTGTTGCAATTGCCACAGCAATCTTCTTCATGAAGTCTTTCCCCAAGCTGATATCTTCCAGTGTTTTTCCTATGCTTTCTTTGAGAAATTTTATTGTTTCATGCCTTAGATTTAAGTCCTTTATCCATCTTGAATCAATTTTTGTGAGTGGAGAAAGGTGTGCGTCCAGTTTCAGTCTTTTACATGTGGATATCCAATTCTCCCAGCACCATTTATTAAATAGGGAGTCTTTCCCACAGTGTATGTTCTTGTTTGGTTTATCGAAGATTAGGTGGTTGTAAGATGTTAGTTTCATTTCCTAATTTTCTATTCGATTCCAAATGTCTATGTCTCTATTTTTGCACTAGTACCATGCTGTCTTGACCACTATGGCTTTGTAGTACAGCCTAAATTCTGGTTTGGTGATGCCCCCAGCTTTGTTTTTATTACTAAGAACTGCCTTAGCTATATGGGGTTTTTTTGGGTTCCATACAAAATGCAGAATCACTTCTTCCAAATCTTGAAAGTACGATGTTTATATTTTATTTTTATTTATTTTATCTAAAGGTGTTTTTATTATTGTGTCAATTATTATTTATTTATTTTTAATTTTTTTATTTTCTTTTATTAGATCGTAGCTGTGTACATTGATACTGTCATGGGGGTACAGTGTGCTATTTTTATATACAATTTAAAATATTCTCATCAAACTGGTTAACATAGTCTTCATGTCATTTTCTTAGTTATTGTGTTAAGACATTTATATTCTTCATTTAGAAAGATTTACATGTACCTTTAAAAGATAACCCATCACCCTCTCTCCACCCATCCTCCCCCCTCCCTTCCCCTCTCTTTTCCTTTCCCATGTATTCTTTGGTTATAATTGGGTTATAGCTTTCCTACGAAAGCTATGAATTAGTTTCATAGTAGGGCTGAGTACATTGGATACTTTTTCTTCCATTCTTGAGATACTTTGCTAAGAAGAATATTTTCCAGCTCCATC
>NW_003852440.1:7351876-7356828 GCF_000181295.1 Otolemur garnettii | reverse complement strand
CTGGGTTCATCTCTTGGTTCTCTATTCTGTTCCATACATCTACCTCTCTGTTTTTGTGCCAGTACCATGCTGTTTTGATCACTATGGATTTATACTATAGTCTGATGTCTGGTAGTGTGATTCCTCCTGCTTTGTTTTTATTTCTGAGTAATGTCTTGGCTATTCGAAGTTTTTTCTGATTCCATATAAAATGAAGTATTTTTTTTTCGAAATCTTTAAAGTATGGCAGTGGAGCTTTAATAGGGATTGCATTAAAATTATGTATTGCTTTGGGTAGAATGGACATTTTAACCATGTTAATTCTCCCCAGACATGAGCATGATATGTTTTTCCATTTGTTAACATTTTCAGCTATTTCTCTTTTCTTAGAGTTTCATAATTTGCTTTGTAGAGATCTTTCACATCCTTTGTTAGATAAACTCCCAAATATTTCATCTTCTTTGGCACTACTGTGAACGGAATAGAGTTCTTGAGTATTTTTTCAGCTTGACTGTTGTTGGTATATATAAAGGCTACAGATTTATGAGTGTTGATTTTGTAACCTGAGACGCTGCTCTATTCCTTGATCACTTCTAAGAGTTATGTAGTAGAATCCCTGGTGTCTTCCAGGTATAGGATCTTATCATCTGTGAAGAGTGAAAATTTGATCTCTTCTGATCCTGTATGGATGCCCTTATTCGCCTTTTCTTCCCTTTAGCGATGGTGAAGACTTCCATCGCAGTGTTAAAGAGCAGTGGAGACAGTGGGCACCCTTGCCTGGTTCCTGATCTGAGTGGAAATGATTTCAGCTTAACTCCATTCAGTACGATATTGGCTGTGGGTTTGCTATAGATGGCCTCTATCAATTTGAGAAATATCCCTTCTATACCAGTTTTCTTAAGTGTTCCGATCACGAAGGGATGCTGGATATTATCAAATACTTTTTCTGCATCAATTGAGAGAATCATATGATCTTTGTTTTTTAATTTGTTTATGTGATGAATTGTATTTATAGATTTATGTATGTTGAACCAGCCTTGAGACCCTGGGATAAAACCCACTTGGTCGTGGTGTGTAATTTGTATGATGTCTTGCTGGATTCTGTTTGTTAGGATCTTGTTGAATATTTTCTCATCAATATTCATTAGTGATATTGTTCTATAATCTTCTTTTCTTGTTGGGTCCTTTCCTGGTTTGGGGATCAAGGTGATCTTTGCATCATAAAATATGTTGGGTAGTATTCCTTCTTTTTCTATGTTTTGAAAAAGATTTAAGTAATATAGGTAAAAGTTCCTCTTTAAAGGTTTGGTAGAATTCTGATGTGAAGCCATCTGGTCCTGGGCTTTTCTTTTTTGGGAACTTTTGTATAGTTGATGCTTTTTCAGCATTATTCAACATTTCCCATGCCTATTTGACATTTATACTTGATTCTGGCTGAGTCTTGGAAGGTGATGTGCTTCCAAGTATTGGTCGATTTCCTTCAGACTTTCATATCTCTGAGAATAAAGTTTCTTGTAATATTCATTAAGGATTTTTTGCATTTCTGAGGGTCTGTTGTTATTTTGTCTTTACCATTTTTAACTGGTGACATTGGAGATTTTACTCTTTTTTTCTTGGTTAGGTTGGCCAGAGGTTTATCTGTTTTATTGACCTTTTCAAAAAAACAACATTTTGATTTTTTGATCTGTTTTATAATCCTTTTGTTTTCAGTTTCATTTAATTCTGCTCTAATATTTGTTATTTCGTTTCTTCTGCTGGGTTTGGGATTGGAATGTTCTTCTTTTTCTAGTTGCTTGAGATGTCCCATTAGGTTGTTAACTTCCTCTCTGTTTTCTTGGAGGAGGCTTGCAGTGCTATAAATTTCCCTCTCAGGGCTGCCTTTGTGGTATCCCAGAGGTTCTGATAAGTCATGTCTTCATTATTGTTTTGTTCCAAAAATTTGGTAATTTCCTTCTTGATGTCATCTCTGACCCACCTATCATTCAGCATAAGGTTATTTAGTTTCCATGTTTTTGTATAAGTCTACAGATTCCTGTTGTTACTGAGTTCAACTTTTATTCCATCATGGTCTGAGAAGTTGCATGGAATAATTTCTATTCTTTTAAATTTACTGAGGTTAGACTTGTGATCTAAGATGTGGTCGATTTTGGAATATGTTCTGTGAGCTGATGAGAAAAATGTGTATTCAATTTTGTTAGGATGAAATGTTCTGCAGATGTCCGTTAAACCCAAATGTTGAATAGTTAAGTTTAAATCTAAAATTTCTTTGCTAAGCTTCTTTTTGGAGGATCTATCCAACACTGCCAAAGGAGTATTGAAATCTCCAACTATGATGTAGCTGGGAGAAATCAAGTTACTCATGCCTATGAGTATCTCTTATAAATTGAGGTACCTTCTGATTGGGTGCATAAATATTGATAATTGAAATCTCATTGTATTGAGTATTACCTTGAACAAATAAAAAGTGACCATCCTTATCCTTGCTTACTTTTGTTGGCTTAAAGCCTATTGTATCTGTGATTAGAATTGCAACACCTGCTTTTTTCTGCTTTCCATTTGCCTGGAATATAGATGACCATCCCTTCACCTTGAGTCTATATTTGTCTTTTAAGGTAAGATAAGATTCTTGTATCTCGCAGATACAAGTTTGAGTTTTTGGCCTGAGTTTTTGTATCCAGTCAACCAATCTGTGCCTCTTTAGAGGACAATTTAAGCCATTCACATTGATTGATAATATTGATAAGCTTGGTAGAATTTTGGGTATTGAGTTTTATGAAAGTCCAGTGGACATTTTTAATCCTTTTGCCACCGTGGAGATTGAAATTTGATCAAAATTTTCTGGGTGGGTTTATTTATGTGGTGGAGGATTGCACTGATCATTATGGAGGGTAGGTCAGAGAATATCCTAGAGAGCTGGTTCAATTATGGCAAATTTTTTCAACATGTGAATGTCATTAAAGTATTTAATTTCTCCATTATAAATGAAACTCAGTTTAGCTGGATACAGGATCCTGGGTTGAAAGTTATTTTGTTTTAGGAGATTAAAAGTCAATGACCACCCTCTTCTAGCCTGAAAGGTTTTAGCAGAGAGATCTGTTGTCATTCTCATAGTCTTCCCCTTGTAGGTTATGGTTTTCTTACGTCTAGCTGCTTTCAACATTTTCTTTGAAGATTCATCACCTTCAGGGATTCCTCTAAGGCGAATATTAGTTTTCTTTGAATTATCCCTGAGCTCTCTGAGAGAATGATCTGTTTTTGCTCTCCATTTCTCTTCATCTCTGAGCGCTTGGGATTGTTCAAAAGCTTTGTCTTCAGTGTCAGAGATCCTTTCTTCTGCCTGCTCCATTCTGTTACCGAGGGATTCTACTATGTTTTTCAGATCTTTGAGGTCTGGAAACTCTTGCCTCAATGTTTCAAAATCTTTGGTCATTTTATCTTTGAAATTGTTGAATTCTTGAGACATCTCTTGAATAATTTCTTGAAATTCTAATTCCCTCCTTTCTTCCATTCTGTTAATCTTACTTGCTATTCAAATTCTGGACTTGATTTTTTACATTTCAGCCATCTGTTTATGGATGGGATCTTCAATTGCATATTCCCCATCCTTCCTTAGGGGAGTTGATCTACTCTGGTTATTCAAGTTACCAGAATTTTTCCACTGATTCCTCCCCATGCTGAATTTACACTGTTTGGAGTCCGGTACCTGAACCGTTCAGTCAGTGGCTGCCACCAGAGAAGATGCCAGCTTCCTCTGGTAGCCCAGAGAGGCAGAGTGTGTCTGTCTGGAAGAGCCTTGGGTGTGAGCCTTGTTGTTTCCACTGCTGTGGCTGTTGCTCTTTGCCTCTGGGTACCACCCTTCTAGTGTGGTTCTCCCTCAACTGACCATCCTTACATAGTTCTTGGGCCACAGGCCAGGGGTGACGGGAGCTCATGGCTCTGGCAGTTCTGGGCCCGACCAGTGCGGGTACTTAGAGTGGGGAACTCCTTCACCTCCCCCTGCGGGATGTGCATGGCTTTAGCAAGCAGCTCTGGGCCCGCCTGTAGCGGGAAACTCTTCTGCCGCCGCCTGCAGGAGGCGTGGCTCTAGCAAGCAGTTCTAGGGTGCCCAGAATGGGGGACTCCTCCGCCACTGCCCTGTTGAGCGGCCCTAGCAAGCATTTGGGGGCCTCCTGCATGGGTGCCTGGAATGGGGGACTCTGCTGCTGCTGCAGCCAGCAGAACACTCGCGGGCCTAGCAAGTCTCTGGCTGCAGGACTGGGACTGGACGTTTGGTCCCGCAGGAGTTGGGGAGGCTGCTCTTGGGCCCACCTCACTTTCTCTGTAGGCAAAGGTGGAAGGGTGGACTGGAAATTTAAAATCGCAGTGAAAACATTTGTTTGGTTTTTCTGCCAGGTGAGAGAGTGTTCAGAATCTCAACAGGGTCCCTGTAGGGGAGTAGACCCCCTCTTCCTGTAGCTCTCACACATGGGGAGAGATAATAGGTCCTCAGTTCACTGCTCGCCTGTAGAAAACTTAGAGGAGCAGATGAAGAGAAAACAAAGAGAAAAACACAACTTTCTTGGGGGAGGGGATGGGTGGACACTTTTCCTTTGAGATGTGTTATGTACTTGTAGATTGCTTTTTTGGAGTCTCAACCTGTCTCAGCAGAGGTGTCTTGCAGATATCACTCTTCTCTCTCTGTTGGGCTCCCAATCTTTAACTTTATTGGGTATTTTCCGGATATTATCCTTCCCTCTGGAAGGGAGTTTCTGTTGGAGGCTGGTGCCTGTAGGCCATCTTATCTCCCCTCCCACCCCCCGTTGGTATTTTTATAGGGATGGCATTGAACAGGTAGTTTGCTTTGGGAAGTATAGACATTTTAACAATGTTGATTCTTCCCAGCCATGAGCATGGTATGTTCTTCCATTTGTTAATATCCTCTGCTATTTCTTAGGATTTCACAATTTTCTTTTTTCTTTTTCTTTTTTTTTTTT
>NW_003852440.1:7341108-7351368 GCF_000181295.1 Otolemur garnettii | reverse complement strand
CGGGCTGGGGATTCGAACCCGCCACCTTAGGTGTACGTGGCTGTCGCCTTAGCCAGTTGAGCTATAGGCGCCGAGCCCACAATTTTCTTTATAGAGGTCATTCACCTCCTTTGTTAGGTATATTCCTAGGTATTTCATTTTCTTTGAAGCTATGGTGAAGGGAGTTGTGTCTTTACTTAGCCTCTCATCTTGACTTTTATTGGCATATACAAAGGCAACTGACTTCTGGACATTGATTTTATATCTGAGACATTACTGTATTTATTGATGACTTCCAGGAGTGTCGTGGTTGAGTATTTGGGGTTCTCTAAGTATAAGTTTATATCGTCAGCAAAAAGGGAGAGTTTGACCTCCTCTGCTCCCATTTGGATGTCCTTTATTTCCTTGTCTTGCCTAATTGTATTGACTAGAACTTCCAGCACTATGTTGGCTAGTAATG
Source organism: Otolemur garnettii (assembly GCF_000181295.1). Classification (NCBI taxonomy): domain Eukaryota; kingdom Metazoa; phylum Chordata; class Mammalia; order Primates; family Galagidae; genus Otolemur; species Otolemur garnettii. Next base: position 7,350,929 of record NW_003852440.1, on the reverse strand, counting down.
GTGACAGAGGACAACCTTGTCTAGTTCAGTTCAGAGAGGAAAAGCTTTCAGTTTTACTCCATTCAGTAAAATATTGGCTGTGGGTTTGTCATAGATAGCTTCAATCAGTTTCAGAAATGTGCCACGTATGCCTATACTCTTCAGTGTTCTAATTAGAAAAGGATGCTGCATTTTTTTGAATGCTTTTTCTGCATCTATTGAGAGGATCATATGGTCTTTGTTCTTGCTTCTATTAATACAATGGATAACATTTATGGACTTGCATATGTTAAACTAGCCTTGCATCCCTGGGATGAAACCTACTTGATCATGATGTATGATTTTTTTGACGATAAGCTGTAATCTATTGTCTAGGATTTTGTTGAGAATTTTTGCATCTATGTTCATTAGTGAAATTGGTCTGAAATTCTCCTTTTTAGTTGGGTCTTTTTGTGGTTTTAATATCAGGGTGATGTTTGCTTCATAGAACGTGTTGGGGAAGATTCCTTGCTCCTCAATTTTTTGGAATAATTTCTGCAGTACGGGAATAACCTCTTCCTTGAAGGTTTGGTAGAATTTTGATGTGAAGCCATCTGGACCAGGGCATTTTTTTGTTGGAAGATTTTTTGTTGTTTCTTTGATCTCTCTGCTTGAAATTTGTCTGTTCAGGAGTTCTATTTCTTCCTGGCTAAGTCTAGAAGACAGTGTGATTCCAAATATTGGTCCATTTCCTTCACATTGTCAAATTTCAGAGCATAGAGTTTCTGTTAGTATTCAGAGATGATCTCTTGTATCTCTGTGGTATCAGTTATTATTTCCCCTTTATCATTTCTGATTGAGGTTACTGGAGATTTTCCTTTTTTTATTTCTAGTTAGTCTGGCCAAAGGTTTATCTATTTTATTTATTTTTTCAAAATACCAACTCTTGTTTCATTAGTTTTCTGAATGAGTCTTTTGTTTTCAGTTTCATTGATCTTTGATTTAATTTTGGATATTTCTTTTCTTCTGCTGGGTTTAGGCTTAGGTTGTTCTTTTTCCAATTCTATAAGATGGCTTGTGAGTTTGTTGATGTGCTCTCTTTCTGTTTTTCAAATGTAGGCATCTAAAGCAATAGATTTTCCTCTCATGACTGCTTTTGGTGTATCCCAGAGATTTTGGTAGCTTGCGTCTTCGTTGTTGTTATGCTCATTGAAGTTAACGATTTCCTCTTTTATTTCTTCCTGCACCCAACTGTCATTCAACGGAAGGTTGTTTAACTTCTTCGCCTTTGTTTGGGGTTGAACATTTTTGTTGGGAGTTGAGTTCTACCTTTAGTGCCTTGTAGTCTTAGAAGATACAAGGTAAAATTTCAATTCTTCTGATTCTGTTGAGGTTTGTTTTGTGTTCTAGGATACGATCAATTTTGGAGAATGTTCCATGGGGCAGTGAGAAGAATGTATATTCTTTATCTTTGGGATGAAGTGCTTTATGTTTGTCTATCAAGCACAGTTGCTCTGGAGTCTCATTTAAGTCCCTATATCTTTGTTTAATTTCTGTTTAGAGGATCTGTCCAGCTCTGTAAGAGGAGGGTTAAAGTCCCCTGTTATTATGGTATTATAGGATATCATATTGCTCAGACTGAATAATGTCTGTTTCAAGAATCTGGGAGCATTTAAATTGGGTGCATAAATATTTAGAATTGAAATCTCTTCTTGTTGTATTTTTCCCTTGACCAATATGAAGTGACCATCTTTGTCTTTTTTGAATTTAGTTGCTTTAAATCCACATGTATCTGAAACTAAGATTGCAACTCTTTTCTTCTGAATTCCATTTGCCCGAAAAATTGTCTTCCAACCCTTAACTTAGAGTTTTAATTTGTCTCTTGAAGCTATGTGTGTTTCCTGCAGATAGCAAATGGATGGCTTGTGTTTTTTAATCCAGTCAGCTGGATCTATGCTTCTTCAGTGGGGAATTCAAGCCTTTAACATTTCTTGAGATAATTGATAAGTGTGGTAGTGTTCTATTCATCTTATTTTGTGAGAGTCCATTGCTTAGTTTTATCTTGTGCATCAGTGTGGAAGTTAGGTTCTGTCCTTTAACTTCTAAGTTCTTACTTTGCTGTTGATCTATTGTGTTGGTCAGGGTGTAGAAGAGATTGAAGTATTTCCTGTGGAGCTGGTCTTGTGGCAGTTCTCCTCAATGTTTGTATATCAATAAATTATTTGATTTCTCCATCAATTTTAAAGCTTAGCTTAGCAGGATATAGAATTCTAGACTGGAAATTGTTCTGTTAAAGTCAATTAAAGGTAAATGACCATTGTCTTCTTGCTTGGAAAGTTGCCCCCGAAGGTCAACTGGTGCTTACTCCTGACAGCTTGCAGAATCTTTTCTTTTGTCTTGACTTTGGATAGGTTCATCACAATGTGTCTTGGAGAAGCTTGGTTGAAGTTGAGGCAACCTGGGGTCTGATATCCCTCTGAAAGGAGTGTGTCAGAATCTTTGGTGGTATTTGGGAAATTTTCATTTATAATATTCTTTAGTATGGCTTCCACTCCCCTTCTTTGCCTTCTGGGATACCTATAGTTATCTATTTGAACGCTTCATAAAGTCCCATAAGTCCGTCAGTGAACATTCTGCTTTCTCTCTCTTCTTTTCTGCCTCTTTAACTATCTGAGTTATCTCAAGAGCTTTGTCCTCTACCTCTGAGATTCTTTCTTCTGCATGGTCTAATCTATTGTTGATACTTTCTGTTTGCATCTTTAAGTTCCCTAATTGAGTGCTTCAGTTCCTTCAGCTCTGCTATATCCTTTCTGTATTCTTCATATGGTTCATCTCTTATTCAATTCTGTTTTAGGATTTCCTTTTGCTTATCTTCCACTTTATCAGCAGTTTCCTTCATTGTTTCCATCATATCCTTCATTGTTTTCATCATCTGTATTCTTTTTTAATTTTTTTTTATTAAATCATAGCAGTGTACATTAATACTATCATGGGGTACAGTGTCCTGTTTCTGTATACAATTTGAAATACTTTCATCCAACTGGTTAACATAGCCTTCATGTCTTTTTCTTAGTTATTGTGTTAAGACATTTATATTCTCCATTTAGAGAGATTCACATGTACCCTTATAGGATGAAAAAATGTGGACCACTTCATGAATTTGCATGTCATCCTTGCACAGGGGCCATGCTAATCTTCCAATTTTAGTGTATGTGCTGCTGAAGTGAGCACCATCATCTGTATTCTAAATTCGCCTTCTGTCATTTCTAACATTTCTTTACAGGTGGAATCCTCTGCAGTAGCTACCTCATGGTCCCTTGGAGGGCTTGCTTGGACTGGTCTTTCATGTATCCAGGATTTTTCTGCTGGTTCTTCCTCATGAGTGATTTATCTGCTTCCCTGCCCCTTCACTTCATCTTGCTCTTTAAGTTATGGTGTATCTGGACTAGGGTTTCTTTTTTTTTTTGAGACAGAACCTCAAGCTATCCCCCTGAGTAGAGTGTCATGGCATCACAGCTCACAGCAACCTCCAACTCCTGGGCTCAAGCAAGTCTCCTGCCCCAGCTTCCCAAGTAGCTGGGACCACAGGCGCCCGCCACAACACCCAGCTATTTTTTGGTCGCAGCCGTCATTGCTGTTTGGTGCACCCAAGCAGGATTCAAATCTGCTGCCTTGGGTGTATGTGGCTGGCACCTTAGCCACTTGAGCCACAGATGCTGAGCTGGGACTAGGGTTTCAATGAGTCCAGTAATCCACTGCTTTTATCCTCCTTATGGGGTCCAGAAGTCCCTTGCTGACTCCCTATGTCCCCAAAAGGATGTTTCTGGGTAGATCCCACCAGCCAGAGATGCCTGAACTCTCCTCTCCCTGGACTCACCATGCCCAGGTGCAAAGAAGCTGTTACTGCTGCCATATTGCTCCTAATCCCCAAGCCTGCGTGTATTTTTAATGACATTTGACTTCAGTCTGTTTGAGCATCCTCCCCACAGCCCCCCCAACCCCCTACCCCCCCACGCACACATACCTGGCACCTGCTGCCTGTAGGCGACCTCTCTGTGGATCCCTAGGTGTGGCCTGTGGCTCAGTGTTTGAGTGTTGAGTTTTATGCTTACTACATTGAACCTGGTGATTCAAAGCACATGTTAAGTCTAGGAGGCCTGTCTGCCCCACATGCTCTAACTCCCTGGTCCAGACCATGGCTCTCCTGTGGAGACTGTCCGGCCCTAAGTGGGAGGGCTACCCTCTGGTCAGACAACCCAGGTAGCATGGCTCCCTCCTTCTGGGGCATGGTATGCGCTGGAACTTCAGATATAACGGGATGTGCTCCGCTCTGATGCTATTATTGGACTTTTCCAGATACCACCTAGGTAGCCTCATGGGGACTTGGAGAGGAGCAAGTGGGTAGAGGTTGCAGTACTGTTCCACGTGGTGTGTATTTGGCCTAAGGCCATTCAGCGAGAGCAGGTTGCAATAACTGTCAGACCAAATAGCCGGCTGTCTGTGCGCTGGCTGTGCCTACAGCTAGCCCGACTTGGCTTTCTTTCCTGTGCTCTTTCCCGCTTGCAGAGACAGGCAGGGTTGAAGAGGGGTCCTGATTGGGGCTGTTCCTAACCTCTTCTTTGGGGCTCTTTGCTCAGAGCTCCCCTTCTACACCCACTTTCCTGGCAGTGGTGTTGTTGGGCGCATGGGCTGCTCCAACTTCCCCTGGGGAGCTCTGAGCAAAGAACTGCCTGCTAGTGCTCACGGAGTGAGCAGGTGAGGGTGTACCACTGCCTGGAGCACCCTGTGGCCCCATCTTGCTGTTCTGGGGTTCCGTTGGGCAGCCTTCCACAGGTTGGGGCTCCCTCTGCATGATAGAGAGTAGCTGGGTGGTGGGTGCCTCTGAAGCCAGCTGCGCTGGGTGGTGGAGGGGGTCTGCCATGGAGGTGCCTAAGGTCAGAGGGGACACAGGCTGGGGAGGGGTCTCTCTCCTGACCTGGCACTGCCAAGAGGGCGCTTGCTGAGGGCTTCTCAGCTGGGCAGCCCGCCCAGGCTGTTAAAGCCACAAGAGAACAATTATTTTTTTTCCAGGGATGACTGTGGAGTGTGGAGTCATTTGCAGAAGGGCCATTGCTCAGTCCTGGACTTACATTCTCCCGGTTATTCCCCAGGTGGAACATTGGAACCCTCTGTGACAGGCTTTAGCCATGGGGATTTGCCAGGCTTTCTGAATGGGTCCAGCTCTAGATGGCAACTGGGTTTGGCAACACACATTGAAGAGAAGAAAACAGAATAGAAAAAAAGTAAGATTTGGCTCAGGATTGATGTTTTATGTGGTTCAGCTTTTATTTTCTTTGATTCATGGAAATTAAACCATATTCTCCTTTGACTTCAGTTGATTTTATGTTGGAAACAGAGATTCCTTCAAGTCTTTGAACAGCATGCCCGTCATTCCCTCAGCTCGTGGTTTTGAGTTGTTGTACAGTAGCCGTGTTCCGTGTTCCATTCTCATGCCGTGTTCTGTTCTCATGCCGTGTTCCGTTTTCCGTTCTCATGCCGTGTTCCGTGTTCCATTCTCATGCCGTGTTCCGTGTTCCATTCTCATGCCGTGTTCCGTGTTCTGTTATCATGCCATGTTCCGTGTTTTGTTCTCATCCCTCCTGCATTTGTTTTACTTTGGCTTCTTGGATTTTGTTCAGTGATGACTTCATAGGGACAAACTACCTTGACTGCATTGTTTATGACTTTAACAGTCTGTTTGTGGTCCCTCCTGTCTCATCTGCTGTTGCCCAGGCACTTGCTGGGGACATGAGACACAGGCAATAGCACCCCTTGTCTGTCCTTGGGGTGGGACGTGGCCTAGTGTAAGGAGACTATCAAGTGCTACCAGCTCTTTGTAGCTGTGACTTAGCACAGACCGTTGGCAGCCACTTTACCTGGCTAAGCTCCCTTGCCTCACCGTGTGTAAGGGGTCTCTCAACCCTCTGTTCAGAATTTTTATGTTTAAATGAGGAAATTCAGATGAGAATGCCAAGATTCTATTGCTACAGATGAAAAACCCTAGTCCGGCATGGTGTCGCACACCTGCAACCCCAGCACTCTGGGAGGTCAAGGCAGGAGGATTGTGTGAGGTCTGGAGTTTGAAACCAGCAAGAGTGAGACCCCCATTGCTCCTAAAAAATAGAAAAATTAGCTGAGTGTTTTGGCAGGGAGTCTGGAGGATCACTTGAGCCTAGGAGTTTGAGGCTGCAGTGAGCTACAATGATGCCAATGCACTCTAACTGGGGTGATGGTGAGACTCTGTTTCCCCCCTCAAAAAAAAAAATCCAAGAATCTTAATCTTACTGTGGAAGCTATGTACTCCTCCCTTTTCATGCACGCCCCTTCTGATGAGAAGTTTATCCATCTGTGCCCCAACCTCCAAGCCTGCACAGGCCACAAACAAGACTCCTGTTCTGGGTAAAGACAGTGCAGTATGGCCTGGAGTCCGGGTCCAGGCCTCTGTCCCATTAGGGCAAGACAGTTGCTTTGCAGCAGGAGTGCTGTGCTGGGCCGTGGGTGTTTCACTCCCTTACTGATGGACGCTATGGGAGCAGGTGTTAAAGACCCCTTCTGAATCAAGGAAAACTGGACAAACACGTTTTGAAATTAAAACAGACCAACAAGGACCATGTGTGTGCTGAGAGGTTCCCTCTTGGTCAGAGCTTAGGAGCCTGAGTGAGAGGATGTAGAAGATTGTGTGCCTTTCAGGGCTATGAACCAGAGACGGGCCACCTCTCAATTGCTAATAGATGCAATAGTGAAAAACACTATGTGGTTTCTGCCTGTTCTCAGCCTCCGGGAAAAATGAGAGTGAAGAGCAGTGGCCATTGGGTGGGTCTGCAGTGTTGCAGCTTTTCTCAGGATTGAGTCATCGCTCCTGTTGGCAGAGCTTCCGCCCCCCAGTGGCCGAGCATGACAGAGCACTTTACTTTTTCATCCCTGTTGGGCTGGAAACTCCCTTAAACCTATCTTCAGCTGACAACAGCTAGAATTATGAGAAAATGGCCACCAGTGGAAAGAGCAGTGCACAGTGGGTAATTTATTTTTACTTTTTGATAAAATTCTAGGAAAAATAAAAGCCATGCACCAAGCCTGATAATTTGCCAGCATGTGGTCTGAGGGTAAGGTAAGATTATGTAATGTGTTTAAGGATATTTGGTCTTTTGTCCACCTGTGAAGATTACTCAGGTTTCTGGAGAATCATTTTGCTTGAGGTCATTGTCGAAGCCATCTACGGGGATGGGAATGAGACTCATCAGGCACCTGGAAGTCTTTCATTGTCCTGTGTGTGGCCATTCAGACCATGTCTTCACAGCTGGAAGGAAGGGGCTGTGAAGATGGCTTGTTTAGCCTCAGCCACCTTTAGAGATGTGCCTGCAGCAGCTGGACTACAGCCATCTGCTGGTGAGCCTCCCCTGCAGGCCTCCCATCCTTTCCCCTGGGAGGGAAGGTCCCCTTGTTAACTGTAAGGAGGAGGAACACAGGCCAAGCAGTGGGGCTGGGCTCTTAGTCAGCTAATCTGCTGAAGGTGCAGCAGAGGGAGGGAGGTTTGGGTTTAGGGGATGGTTCATCCCTGCCGTTCTGTCTTCATCTTTGGGAACTGAAGACAAGTTGTCTTAACCCAGTGACAGTCCCTGCCAGGTGGTAGGCAAACGAACAATAGTGTGGCTGGGAGCTTTGGCCAAGAGCTGGTGTTTGAATTTGCCCTGGTGCCTGGCTCTGCCACCCACATCCCGGGTTTTTACACTGCCCTAGCCTCTGGACAGCAGTGCCCAGGTGACCGAAATTGGCCCCTGACCTGAGGGGATGGGAACACAGTGGCTTGTGACTTCCTCTTTGAAGCCACTTCCTGTTGCTATGGAAATTCAGAAGCGGACCCAGGGCTTGTGTGACTGGTGCCCGGCTTCCCAGAGTGGCTGCCTCTGTGGCTGCAGGCTTGTCTGCCATCTGCTGTGTGTCCATAGTTTCCCCTCCCGTGCCGGATTCTGTCTGTGTCATGTGTTTAGATACCATCCTCCCTACCACCTTCTCCTTTCCTCAGGGAAAGGCTTGCGTATGAGTCATTCGTAAATGGATTGTCTAAGTCACTTAGCATAACACAAGAATAAGGCGACTCTGGTAGTATGTGCCTTTGTACAACCCAGTTATACAGTGTTTAAATGTAGGCAGAAGATTTCCTTTCTGATCACCAAATGAGAGTGTGGAAGGGAAGAAAAAATAAGACGCCTGCTTTTCCTTGTTCCTTGGGCTTCTGAAAGAGGTGTTAAAATATCCTATTCCTCTGGTTCTGTGTCATCATTAAAGAATTCAAACGTGCCTTACAAATGTGTATATTTTAAAACTACAAACTAAACAAGAATGCACAGATCTGTGGATAAAGATGCTTAAAGACATTGGGTGATCTATCTTTTCAGGGCGGCATGTGAATTCGGTCTCCCTGCAGAAGACTAGGAGGAACGGGTTTATTTTAAATATGTGAGCAGTGCTTGCTGACAGTGCAGCCTATAGTGTTAATATGACAGCTGAAGGAAGAGGCCTTCAGGTGGCTCAGAACACGCCTTGAGATGTGTTCAGACATTGGCTTACGCCCGTTACTCTCTTTTCTTCTTTTTGATCTTTAAAGTGTGGTAAAGTACATACACCATAAAACGTATCATCTCAGCCATCTCTAAATGCACAGTTGAGTGACACTAAGTACATCTGCATTGCCATGCAGCTTTCACCACTATGTCTCTGCTGGAACGTCTTCATCTAGCAAAGCTGAAACTATGTCATAGGATGCTAACTCCCATCGCCCTCTCCCTAACCCCTGGCAATGGCCATTCTACATTCTGTCTCTGAATTTGACTTCTCTGGGTACCTCATGTGAGTGGAATCATATAGTATTTGTAGGTTTTTTTCAATTAGTATAATGTTCTCAAGGTTCATCTGTGGTATAGCATGTGTTACTCTCCTTCCTTTTTAAAGCTGAATAATATTCCATCATTCATTCATGGACAGACACTTGGGTCCTGGCTCTTGTGAATAGTGCTGCTGTGACCTTGGGTATACAGGTATCTCTTGACTCTGCTATCCATTCTCGAGGGGCTATCCTCACATGGAGGTTGGGGGGAGTTGGTAATTGTGGCACCTGGTGCTTATGTCTGTGAGTTGGGAAAAGCCATCACTCTGCTTAACAAGAGGTTGAGCTGTGTCTTGGGATCACAGGGAGGGCGGGGAGGAAGCTTCAGACACGAAGTGGGTGGAGTGGCCCCTCTTTCCTGGCCGGTTCTCCTTTCATGTGGTATTCTGCATGTGTGCCATGCAGGGGCTGAGAAAACCCAGGTGTGTCTTACGGTGGCCCTCACTCCAGCCGTCTGTGTACTGCTAGTTGATTCTTGTTGACCTGGGATAAGTAGCTTAACCTCTTGGTGCCTCAGTTTCCTGTTCCCTCAAATGGGGATAAAAGTAGTACCTGCCTCATAGGGCTCTACTGAGGGTTACCGGCATCACTGCAATTTACAGTGCCTTCTGAGTGCACAGTGAGCAGCGTGGGAGTGGCCATGATAAAGATAGGCCAGGCTGGCTTGGTGTCCGTAGCACAGTGGTTACAGCACCAGCCACATACACTGAGGCTGGTGGGTTCGAACTTAGCCTGGGCCAGCTAAACAACAATGACAACTGCAATAGAAAATAGCTGGGCGTTGTGGCACTGTGGCAGGCACCTATAGTCCCAGCTACTTGGGAGGCTGGGGTAAGAGAATTGCTTGGGTAAGAGAATTGCTTGAGCCCAAGAGTTTGAGGTTGCTGTGAGCTGTGACGCCATGGCACTCTCCGAGGGTGAAAACTTGAGACTCTGTCTC
>NW_003852440.1:7302009-7341084 GCF_000181295.1 Otolemur garnettii | reverse complement strand
AAAGAAAGAAAAAGATAGGCTGGGCTGCTGCTGAGTCCTGGAGTCTAGAGTTTAACTTGCACTGTCAGGGTGTTGCCTGGTCTAGGCACCTCCTCAGAGTCACCTGCTTGTTTTCTAAGTGTTCTCTGGGACGTGCTGGTTGCTGCTTCTTGTCCCCTTACAGGAGTTGCAGGGACGGGGGTGTGGGCCCAACTGGGGAGCCTAGGTTTTTCTGAATATTCACTTATAAACTATCCTCTTGATTTTCATTTTTAAACCAAACATTCTCTTTTAAGTGGAGATTTATTTTTCATTCTTCAAATGTTTTTTGATTGAAGACCATGTGCTGCCTACATTCACTTTTGTACCCCCTGTGTTTTCTAGTACCAAAAACCCTAGAAGTTTCAGGAATGTAGAGAAATATTTAACTTAAATAGCAACAAGGGCACCATAATTAGTGCTGCACTCAGTCATTTCTGCATTTCCCATGTTCCTTAAATAACTGTCTTGTCTGATAACGCACAATATAAAGAGCAATTGTGAAAAACCGACATTTACATGTACTTAAAGTCTTACTGAGAATGTAATGTTGGCATCAGATCCTGAGTACAGCTGCAGCAGCAAGCTCTGCACACGCCTGCCTGTTGGTGCATACCTGGTGTGTGCTGGAGGGAAGATATGAGCCCCTGGGGTCCTGGGGGGTGTGGTTGCAGGAGACCCATTTTCTTATCTGTAGCTAACTGCTCTTTAGAGCAGCAGTATGTAAGCTCCCTGTTCGAGGGTTTTTAGGGGAATGGGCTCCCTGCTAGCAGAGAGAATGGTGCTGCCCCTCTGGCTTTGGAGCTCCTAAAGCCTGAATCTGGAGGCAAGAGCCTCTGTGTTTTTCCAGAGTGGGCTCTGAGAATTGGGGTAGGGGACACTGTTTACCCCATCCCTGTTGAGCACCTTGGCTTTGGGCAGGGTCCCACTCTCTCTGGCTTTCAATTTCCACATCCCCAAAGTCAAGGGAATATGCTGCCTGGTTGCTTCTCTGGAATGAGTAGTTACTTTTGGGTAAGAGATGGCCTGCTGTTGGCAGCAGCAGACAGGAATGAAACGCAGAAACAGGGCATTTGCCAGAACAGCAGCACTAAAGTGTGAGTGTGCACATGTACCCATCCTCCCGGGCACCGTGGTGACCCTCAGACCTGTGGGGAGACCTGCTGGAGTTCAGTGGGTGCTGGTGCTGCAGACGCAGCCTGTGCCGAGGAGAACGGGCTTCCGTCGCTTTATCCCTCGGCTCTCCTGGCTTTGTGCAGCACGTTGCTCTCCACGTGGGCCGATGTCAGGCCCATACCCTTCATAAAGCGCCTGCTTTCCCAGACTCTCCTGGTGCTCTCAGAACCCAAAGGGCTGTCTTTACCTGCCACGTGCACCTGGATGCCTTCTAGAGACAGCTAGATGCTCCCAGCTGTGACAGGCAGAATGTAGCTGTCACGGTGCTCACTGGTAGACAGCTCTTCTCTGATGACAGCCCTCCTGTCATTTGGACATTTGTCAGAGATCAAGAGTTTTAGTATTAATAGCTCTAATTGCTAACCTTTGAATCTGAAAAAGTTTCAAAATAGCATCTTTTTGAATGGAGATGCTAAGTCTTAGGACATTGAGAATGATGTCTCCTGAATTCGCCAGAAAATATTTAACTTCTAGGATACCACTCACCAGTACCCGGGCGTGTGTGGCAAGGAGGGTGTGGGAAGAGCGAGGGCAGTCATGGCTCTGACTTGGCCATGAAGCAGAGCAAGCAGGTGGAGTAGCAGGTGTTGGGATGCTGCCTTCTGGGCCATGAGTCCCAGAGATGACCCTTCTCTCTCTCTGTGTATAGTGACTGTGCGATTTAGTGCCTAGACATAGGTACTTTGAGAATGAAAGAGGACTGTAGTTACCAAACTGGACTCTGTTTATCTATATAACCAAATCACCACAGCTGTGTCATCAGCCCAGCACTGGGTAATAAAAGCTGAGAGTAACGCTTGGCCTCTATGAGAAGGGGGCTTTCTGTTTATTGCCACCAGAATTATGTTGTCATAAACATGTAGACTTTTAGTATTTTTTTCTCTAAACATTGTGTTGTGTTAGTATCTAAAGAAGTTAGATGCTGTGAACTCTCATGCCTGTCTACCCACTGAAGTTTTGTCATGCTGGGGGTGGGGGTTGGTGTACTTTGAAGCAAACCCCAAATGATATTCTTCTCGCCACGCTTACCTCAGGGGAGACATTAACCTGTGTCAAGGTTCTCACATGGGATGAGAGTGTAATGGTTAGTTAGAGACTAGGGCACTTGGAGAGGAACTAGGTGGCATATGAAATGCCAGGAGCAGGTGGTCAATTTTATGCCAAGGTTGTGGTGTTTCTGAAAAAGTGGCTTCTAAACTTACAGTAGGAAGCATGAGTTCATCCATGTTTACCTTGGGCCACCTCTGACCATGTGCCTGTGGGCCTAGAGGACAGGTCTCCAGTGAGGTCGGGCTCCTCTTCTACTGGCTGATCTATAGGGAGAGGGCCCTGTGGGGCATCCCAGGCAGGACTCTGCGGACAGCCTCTGCAGAGCTGGGTGGTCTGCCTGCTGTGCTGTCTGCAGACTCATTCATTATGTTATACTTAGATCACTACATCTATCGAGGCCCCCCGTCTCTCTCTCCCCTACCCCCCATTTCCCTGTCCTTGAACCCTGGTTCTCAAAGCATCCTGGTGCTGCTTGTCAGCAGGTAGTCGCAGCCCAGACCCCCTGAGTCTGAACTTTTGGGGGTGGGGTCAGCTCAGAGATCGGCACTTCCAGTTCCTTCCCACCCCCAGCTGCCCAGCCCCTACTGTCTGCAGGTGCTGGGCTGGGCTCAGGTTCCTGGCAGGCAGGCCCAGCCATTCCAGGAGGTTTGTCCGAAAAGTCATGCCTTCCTGTGTATCTCTTGGTTACCTGCATGTCTGGTATGCAAAGCCAGTCCCCACTTCTGTTCGCACTGTGGTGATAGTGAGAAGGGCAGCCAGCTCAGAGTCTCCAGGGCACTTTAGCCCATGTCTCCACTGCTGAGGTTTGGGCTTAGATGTTTACCTGGTTTGGTTTTGTGTTTTAGAGATTTTTATCTATAGCTAGCCTGTTTATTGAAAGCCACCTACCTTGGCATGGTGTCCAAGGTGCCTTGGGTGTTGTTGGGTACAGTGCCGGGGGCCATGCAGGTGTCTCTGGGCCTTCTTCGTGGTGCTGGTTTTGTGTGGACTTGGGAGTACCACGTTTGACGCAGCTACAGAGAAAGTGGCAGGTAGCACTTGTGCTTTCTCACCTGTCTGTCCAACCCCTCTGGGAAGTGTGCCTGTTAAAGATGCTTGCCCCCCAGGTTTTCATTATCCTGGGATTAATTGGGAAGAGAGAAAACGGCGTCCACTCCTGTGCAGGCTGCTTTGGGCACCACGAGTGAAAAGGGTTCTAGCATTCCTTGAGGTTTTGCTTTCCCGTGAGGGTTTTTTTGTCCTCTGGTCCTTATTGATCTGTAGCTGTTTTTTATCTTGAGTAAAAATAAGCACTTTTTCTTCTCCTCTTCCTGGGCTAGGACTGAAAAAGACAGTCTGTACTTCTGTTTGCAGGCTTTGTGTTTCTGTAGAGAAATTGATCTGCTGAAAGACAGGGTGATTATTTTTCCCTCCCTTTTCCTTATCGTGTTAGGGAGTCCTGGAGAAGGAGGGCTGGAAGGAGTCTCTGCTGATCTTGGCCCCAGGCCTGAAACTTGTTCATGCCACTCACATCTTCCTATGCTTTGTCACCCTCTTCCCTCCTCCAGTTTTCTTTTTTTGTTGTTTAATAGCTAAATTTAACTATGAACAATATTTTTATTCCTACAGAGATATGGATCCGATGGCTACTGTCCATGTCCCTTCCCCACCAGGTTGGAGTGAAGCAGGCCTTCACCCTGGTTCTCATAGCGTCCCGCTGCTGGTAGTCGCAGCCCAGACTCCTTGATTCTGAACCTCTGGGGGTGGGGTCAGCTTAGAGATCCCACTGCCGGCTCCTTCCCACCCGCAGCTGCCCAGCCCCTACTGCCTAGGGAAGCTTGCTCCTGTGTCCCTTAAATACTCAGGGCCTTTTATTAAGCAGGCACCATAGACTGGATTTTAGATGAGAGGGGAGCAAACTGTTGTCAGGGAGTAGATACATTTAGGTAAAGGAAAGGCACTGAAACAAATGGTTACGGGGCATTGTGATCTGAACTAAACCACAGGAGTGTTCTAGGTTCCAGGGAGGGGAAAGGCAGGAAGAAATCCTGGGGTGGGGAGCCCCACATAGCTCAGTGCTGCCTCCAGCATCTGGGGAGAGGGTTATGGCTAGAAATGCAACTGGTGAGGAGTGGAGGTAAGAATCACTAGGGCCGGGTGTCCTGGGCTAAGGAGCCTTGAGACTTCATGCGCTGCAGGATTGCTTGGGGGTGTCCCCCTGGCAACACTGTGCAGGAGGAATCCCATGGGGAGGACAGGCTAGAGGCAGGTGGGCTGTTGGGAGTCTGTCACCAGAGTCCAGGTGAGAGGGGAAACGGGCCTTCTGCTGTGGCCATGTGACTTGGGAAGGGGTGGCTAGAGTTAGAGGAATAGGAGGCAGAGACCATGGGGCTGGGCAGTGCAGGGGAGAGGGCAGGTGCAAGTGTCAGGTCACTGAACTGGAGCAGCTGGCAGTTGAGGGCACTCAAATTAATGCTCTCCGCACACCATCCTGGGTCAGAGCACCTTCCAGAATGTTGTTCCCAGACCATAAACTAATACCCTAAAAACCTTTTCTGGCATTTCCTAGTTTCTGAGATTGACTGTGAGTTACAGTGACTTTGTTTTGTTAAGCATTCGTTTTGCAGAAAGCCACCTACTTGGGGGCTGAGATACGGTTTTGCCCATGTGCACTTTGCCGTCCTCGACTCCCAGCAGAAATTCCTGGAGCCCTGGCCCTGCTGGGTCTGCCATATCCTGAGCGTGGTCCCACCTGTCCCCTCAGGACACTGCCTGCCCTGTCTTGTGCCTGTCTTGTCCACTGGATCTTTCTTGGGCCTGGAAGTTTTGTTCTTTTCTTTCTTTTTAAGAAGTCTTCAGGCCAAGGCCAATCCTAGCCTGTGTTTTCAGCTGATAGTGTCTTGATTTCTGAGCAGTTGCTGGCCAGTAGCACAGCTGAGCTCTGTGGAGGTTAAGGCTGAAGGGTCCCTACTGGGGGAGCCTGTCCTCCTCCTCCCAGGCATCCTTCATCCTGCTTTGGTACCGCCCAGATCTGTAGGGCAAACACCCTGCTCCAGACATCTTCCCTGTGTGTGCCCTCTAGGACAGTTGTGATGATAACAGATACAGGTGTGGCCCCTGTACTCAACCATGTACTTGTACTTGTTTGGCCCAGTGGGCAGACTCCTCTTCTTTCCCCTTTTAAAGCTTTAAATCACAAAGACAGTGAGTACTTCCCGGTTGAGAGCTGAGTGGTGGCAAAAGGCTGCCCTGCAGGACAGCCAAATAAACAAAGCTGGAATGTGCAGAACCCGCCAACCGCACAGGTCCAACCGCACAGGTCCCGTTCCTCCCAGAGAGGAGGACAGGAAGCCTTGGGGATGGCTTCCTCAGGACAGGAGTAGTTCAGCAACAGTCTCCTGCTGACCTTCCTGACTGCGGATTCCTTTTCTAAATCTGTGAGTCAGGGGTGACAGGGTGGACCCCACACTTCCCATAGGCCTGGAAAAGCCCTTGTTTAACTCCGGTTTATTCCTCCCCACCCTCCGAGCTGCAGAGAGGGCAGACGCTTCGGTCCTAAAGAGGGGCTCCATCCCCCAGTCATGGGGGGGGGATCCCAGTTGGTTTCCCTGTCTCCTTTTCTTATTTGTGTAAATTTATGGGGTCTAAGTTTAAGTCTCCTACACTGATGTATTGGTAGTCAGGGCTCTTAGCGTCTGTCTCTGTCTCTGTGGCTGTAGTGACGTGGGCCGCTCTAGCTGAGTGCATTCTTTCTCCCCCCACTGCACTCTGTGCCTGTCACTCCCTCACTCCCTGCTGGCTTCCCCGGGGTGGGGGGGGGTGTGTGTGTGTGTGCAGAATTTAGGTAAGTGAGAACATGGCAGTGTCTGTCTTTCTGTCCTTTTCTTGTTTCTTTGTTGTCTGATTTCAAAGGCTGCTACTTTTGTTTTTTGAGTCCTGAGGTTATTTTCTGGCCTTGACCTTGCCTCTCCCAGGAGGGGGATATTGTGGGGTCACAGAAAGCCGAGTTCTGGGCCCTGGGCTCAGGAGGTCCCTGGAGGGTGGGTGAGGCTGCCACTTTACCCGGCTTCTGTTCCACAGGCTGCTGCCACTTTGGCCGTCTGAACGTTACACTGTCCCAGTGGTTCTGGGTTTGGTATCCAAGTTAAGGAGGTTTCCTGTTCTATCTCTGTAGTAGTGACCTACTACCATAGATGAGGGCTCACAGGCTCCCTTTGACATCCTGAGTATAACAAAAGGCTGAGGCCCTCAGATTTAGTAGACTTCTTAAAACGACCTGCTTGCTGGCGGGGCACGGGTGTGTCCTGTGATGCTGTGGCCTTGGTCAGCTTCATGAGGTGAGGGGGAGCCTTTTCTTTGGCTGCTCCTCCATCTCAGCCATGTAAATATAACAGACTGATACATTGAATAATTCTGTGTCCAGGGTGGGACTGTGGCCAGATGCCCTTTACTCTTAGAATAGCATAGCATGAGTACTGGCCACAAAGCCTCTGTCCAGCCGCCCTGCCTCTTCAGGTTTCAGCCTGCAGAGGCCGGCAGAGCTGTCTCCAGGCAGATCACTACTTGGTTCCAGCGGGGCGTCTCTGGCGGCCATCAGATCAGTCGACCCTGACACATGGGTTGCTTCTGGGGCTTCCCACTCTGGATTTAATTCTTGCACGTATTTCACAGCCCATTGGGTCAGTGTCTTAATTTTATTAATTCTACCCTGATAAAGATCGACAGTTACATGATGTGACAGTCTCCAGGCTGAGGATGGCTGGATGGGCTTAGGGAGCTGCTGAGGCCAGAGACCCAAGAGATCCTGGGTTTGGAGCCCCCCATGGCTTGAATTGTACCCACCAGCCCTGGCCTTAGGGCCAGGGAGCCCCGAGCTTTTTGGGTGGCTAATAAGCCACCCGCCTTTATTGCTTTTGTTTCTCTATTCAGAAATTCACTGCTTTAGCTCACCTTAGCCTGCGGTAGAACACCCCGAAGAGGCTTATTGGCCCACATAAAAGCCAGTAATACTTCTTACATCTCTAGAAACTGGTATTTGGATAAAACCAAAATTTTTTTGAACCTTTGTAACTATTTCCAATAGCTGTTTTTTTTTTTTTTTTTTTTTTAGAGACAGAGTCTCACTTTGTTACCCTTATTAGAGTGCCATGAAGTCACAGCTCATAGCAACCTCTGGGCTTAGGCGATTCTCTTGCCTCAGCCTCCCTAGTAGCTGGGACTACAGGTGCCTGCCACGACACCCGGCTATTTTATTGTTGCAGTTTAGCCGGGGCTGGGTTTGAACCCGCCACCCTGGGTATATGGAGCTGGCGCCCGTCTCACTGAGCCACAGCGCCGCCCCAATAGCTGTTTTTAAAAGACATTAAAACAACTTCTTCAACTTACCCTTCCCTCATGGCTTGTTTTTGTTAACAGCCTTCCCAGGAGAAATGGATGTCACTGTTAGAGTTTGAGTTGGAAATCAGAGAGGGGCATATGTCTTACTTCATTCTGAAAGGAAAAGCCTCATGTCTTCTTGGGCATAAACTTTCTTACTGGGAGCATTTTGTTTGGTGTGTTGGTATGTGATGCTCCGTGGGGCTGCCGGGGTATTTGGTAGGGGTGCTCTCAGCGCTCCCCGGGACATTTGAAGATGATGGGGGACATTGTCATAGCCATTTAGAACAGGGCTTGGAATGCTTGGCTGTAAGCCTGCATTGTTTTGGATGGAGACTGCTGAGTACGAAGGACTTCACCTTTGTTTTTCCTGCCCTAGGTCTTGTAGTCTCTGAGCAGCAGAGTCCAGGTCATGCCTGGATTCATAGACTCAGCTGTGTCTCATGCCTTTGTGTGACTTCCCTTCCCCTCTTTCAAGTACACTACAGGGTTGCTTTCTGGAACACAGTGTTTTTCTCAAGGAAATACATTTCAGACTGTTGTGTGGCCTCCTGGATGGCATTTTGTAGCTTTGCCAACGGAGCAGTCACAGAGTGGTGGACACTCACTATGCCTTTCTTTGTCTTGTCTCATTCCTCTTATCCCCTGCAAATTTCTGGATCTCAAAGGCCACTGGGGAAGTGTCCCAGCAGAGCCTCCTGTTGCGTCTCCGACTCTGCTGTTGCCAGTGCAGCCTGGGGCTGCACATGGAGGAGCGTCTTGCTGGTGAAAGGTGAGCCTGCAATTTTTAGGAAGTCAAGGGTGAGAGCCAGGCCAGATTGTGTTAGGTGGCTCCAGAACACACAGTGCTGTGGAGATAAGGCAGACTGTGTTCTCTCGTGGAGCAATGCTGTTCCCTTAGAAAGCAGTATGACTCTGGGCACCAGCCTTCCCAAGGTGGCCCTGGAAGAAGAATTTCTAGTTCTTGAATTTGCTCGGAATTGCCTTTCCCTGGAGGATCTGCCCTACTTGCACCCACCGCATGGTCCTGGGGGAGGGAAGCAGAGCTCCTGCCACTCACTGGTGTCTTTTGCTATGGATGAGCAGAAAGAAGGCCTTGTAGAGCTCAGGCTGGCAGGCTCCTTTTCAGTTCTTTGACTCGAGCTTGGACCCATAGCTTATAAATACATCCAACACTGGACCGAAATCTCAGTCTCGAGTCATTCAAAGACTAGGGCAAGGTTTTTCAGGTTGTAAATTATGACCCACTAAGCAGATCATGATACTAATTTAGGAGAATGGCATCCTTCTTTAAAAGAAAAATTATCTGAAAGAGAAAATACTAGAGCACACCACACATGGAAAAGTAGGTAGTCTTTCATGACACTGCATATAGATGGATGTGTGTGCATATGTATATATTGTAAAAATACATGGATATGTGCTGGATGTTTACGTCAAACTTATTTCTTACTATGGGTTTTGGCCGAACAGTTTTGAAAGCTCCTGGGATAGTACATAGCCAAGAGGGAAGAAGAAAGAGAAGCTGTTAGGGAACTGAATAACGGGGCTGATCACACATACACTCATGTTTTGCATGAATGGGACAATCTTCCTCTACCTGGGTCCCCAGTCAGGCGGCTGCCTTCCTGTTCCCCCGGTCATAAGCGGCAGGGGTTGTGTGTGCCACCACCATCCTGGGCTCTGGGCACACTGCTGGAGGGGTTGTCTGCTCACTTTCCTTGACCCCCCCCCCTTTTACTTTCTTGGGCTTTGGCTTCTTACCCCATTTCCTGTGTCTGTGGACTTCTCATTGGCTCAGGTTTGGGGAAGGTCACTCCATCTTCCGGGCTGTAAGTATTTTTGTCCACCACGAATAAAGCATGATACTTTGTCCGTTGCCTAAACTGTGTTCAGTACTCTGAATACACTTTTTTTAGATTGTATTTTTTTTTTAATTTTTGTTAAATCATAGCTGTGTACATAAATGTAATCATGGGGTACAATGTACTGGTTTTATATACAATTCAGAATATTTTCATCAAACTGGTTAACATAGCCTTCATGGCATTTTCTTAGTTGTTGTGTTAAGACGTTTATATTCTACACCTAGTAAATTTCACATGTACCCTTGTAAGATGCACCATAGGTGTGGTCCCACCAATTACCCTCTCTCCACTCATCCTCCCCCCTCCCCTCCCCTCCTTCTCCCCTTTCCCCTTCCTCTTGGGCTATAGTTTGGTTATAGCTTTCATATGAAAGCTATAAATTGGTTTCATAGTAGGGCTGAGTACATTGGATACTTTTTCTTCCATTCTAGAGATACTTTGCTAAGAAGAATATGTTCCAGCTCCATCCATGTAAATATGTAAGAGGTAAAGTCTCCATCTTTCTAAATTAAGGCCGTGTAATCCATGGTGTACATATACTACAATTTATTAATCCATTTGTGGGTTAATGGGCACTTGGGCTTCTTCCATGACTTAGCAATTATGAATTGGGCTGTAATAAACATTCTGGTACAAGTATCTTTGTTATAATGTGATTTTTGGTCTTCTGGATATACACTTAGTAGAGGAATTGTAGGATTGAATGGCAGGTCTCTTTTTAGTTCTCTAAGTGTTCTCCAAACATCTTTCCAAAAGGAATGTATTAGTTTGCATTCCCACCAGCAGTGTAGAAGTGTTCCCTTTTCTCCATATCCACACCAGCATCTCTGGTTTGGGGATTTTGTGATGTGGGCTAATCTTACTGGAGTTAGATGATATCTCAAAGTAGTTTTGATTTGCATTTCTCTGATGATTAGGGATGATGAGCATTTTATCATGTGTCTGTAGGCCGTGCACCTGTCTTCTTCAGAGAATTTGCTCTTTAAGTCCCTTGCCCACCCTGAGATGGGGTCACTTGTTCTTTTCTTGCTCATACATTTGAGTTCTCTGTGGATTCTGGTTATTAAACCTTTGTTGAGACATAACCTGCAAATATCTTCTCCCATTCTGAGGGCTGTCTGCTTGCTTTACTTACTGTGTTCCTGGCTGTGCAGAAGCTCTTTAGTTTGATCAGGTCCCGGTTGTGTATTTTTGATGCTGCTTCAATTGCCCGAGGGGTCCTCCTCATAAAATATTCTCCCAGGCTGATTTCCTCAAGAGTTTTCCCTGCACTTCTAGTATTTTTATAGTTTCATGTTTTAAGTTTAGATCTTTAATCCAGTGAGAGTTCTGAATACATTTAAATGAAATAAAACTAAATAAGATAATGAAAATAAATAGGACCAGTGCTATGCCTGGGACAAACTCAAACATCCACTACCTGTCAGCTCTCTTTTCGTTACTTACAGAAGTATTTCTGTATTCAGATTTGACACATGTGCATTTAAATAATCATTTATAAGGGCTTGTCCTTTAACATTTTAAAGGTCTTTCTTTTCCCACCTTTTTTTTTTTCTTTTTTTAATCACAGTAAGTCCATTTTCATGTGTTAGGGAAAGAGAGAAAACAAAATCTGTAGTCCTTTCTATGCAGAAACAAGCTTTACAGTGACCTTGGTGTTGATGTCCTTAGTCCTTTTGGAAACTGATTCGTAAAGAACATCCAGTTTTGTCTGAGGAGGCCTTCTAAATTTGCCAGTCATCGGTCTTCCCAAAATACCCTCTGGGGCCCCCACCTCTGTGTTCTTTTCTTGATTCCAACCCAAAGGTCTCAATTGTGAAAAGTTCCTTTTGTCAGACATGGTGCTCTCAGTCTGTCTGGCCAGGCCCTGTGCTGGTCCTTCTGAGATGGATTACAGGCATTGTCCTCACTCCAGGCCCCCGGGGACAGCCTCCCAGGGGCTCTGCTTGGTAGCATTTATCAGTCAATCTCTTGCCTTCTCCAGAGTCTGGTGGAATTGATATATTCATAAAAACTACTGGTAAGAAACCCAAAAAACAAACAAACAAAGAAAGCTGCTGGTGCCCCTTCCTCTTAGGGACTTTCCTGCAGATTTATTGTGTGGGCCTGTCTGCCTGGATGTCTGCTTTATAATGACTCAGAAATGGTTTCTCCTTTCACCCATTATTTAGAGAGAATAATAAGTCTCTGTCAGATTAGCTTTTGAGGGGCTCAATGCTTTTTAAAAAGAGCTTGCACAATTAGAGTGTCTGTTGTGGTGTTAGGCCAAGAATGTAGCCCTGCTGTGCAGTAGGAATGTACATTCTGTACATTTTAAGTATTTTACTGTTCAGTCCTATCAGAGGTCAAGCTGCCATATACCCTGTGTCAAGACATAGGCCCTTCGTCACACTGTGTGTAAGTTTATTACCGTGTGAGACACATTCTTGTAAGAGAAGAGCCTCCAGCCACCAGCCTTCTGAAGAAACAGTCTGGAGTCAGGTGGAATGTGACCGCACAGCCACAAGTGAGGTCTTTGGGCCTTTACTTACAAATTCTGCCCTTTCTGAAAATCACATTAAGGGTGTTCCTCCAGTAAAGAAAGACAACCAAGCCCTAACTTACACACCTCTTAGTGTGACCCTGTTTGGAGATGGGGATATTAGCACAGGCTCTAATCTAATGAGACTGGTGTTGTAAAGAGGGGATTTTGGAGAAAGGTTGGTATTTACCAGGAAGGCACTAAGCAGAGATGCTGGGGGAAGACACCACCTACAATCCCAGGGAGAGCCTGGAGCAGAGCCTCCCTGTAGCCCTGGGCACACCCTGATTCCAGACTTCCAGAACTGGGAGACAGCAGATCTCTCTCTGTAAGCCTCCCAGTTGGGGTACTTATGGTGCCAGCCCGGGCAAACTAATTCAGGGAGTGCCCATCAGGTTGTCATAATTCACCTTATAAAATTGGTAGTACATGGATTTACCAGCTGGCAGGGCTGTCCAGGGCCCTCATGGTTCTCATATTTTAACACCCACAGTGTGAAGACTTTCTGTGACTTTGCAGGGTCTTTTCCAGGTAGGACCTTGGTCTGGGACTTTGGTTTCCAAACTTTAGTGTCCTCTCTGGCAGGGGTGGCCCCCACCCAGTACACCCGTGACTTTACTCTATGTGGTTTCTATGGGAGTATTTTCCCAGGTGCTTGGGGTCCCTCCTGTTTAAGGGTGTTGCTTTCTCCCATATCTGTAGAGCAGAAATCTCAAGGCAGTCCCTGTTTGGGTCCTGGCTGGAACTGTAGGAGCCACACATGCTAGGCCCTACCTCTGCCTCTCTCTCTGGCTGCCTTTGGCATCCTGTCCAGATTTTCTCTCTGGCTCCGGGTCAGGCCTTGCCCACTGACCTGCAGAGACTGGCCTCTCCTTAATCATAGCCCATCTTAGTGGTCATGCAGCAGGGCTTTCTGTGAACCGAAAGTTGGGATGCAGTTCAGCCTGTAGCATGTTTTAGAACTGCCTTTAATTTAGAGGTTCGAGATAATGAAATTGTAGCTTGTTCCAGGATCTTCACAAACAGATCAGGGATGGTCAGATCATTGAAGGGTCTCCTCCCTGAGGCTGATAGTGATGGGGTAGGACTTTCCCAATACAGTTCCACAGGCAGCTTTGTAAGGAGTGGTGATTTTGCCATTTGAAGACTATTTCTAAGAGAAGGCATTTATAAATCCAAAATTGGATTCCCCGGTGAGTAGCACAGATGAAGGAACCCATAGAAGATCATGAATTGCTTGTCCTGGCTAGGAGAGAGAGAGAGATTATACTGGGGGCCAGGTCAGGAGGGTGCTATTAGTGCTACTAAGATATTCAATGTAATGTCCAGACAACTTGCTTAGGAGTTCTGAGCAGAAGATGAGAATCCTGCTTTAAAAGGGCTAATTCTGGCCGTGTTCGATGGCTTATGCCTGTAATTCCAGAACTTTCTATGCCGCTGCCTTCCAGCCTGGGTGACAGAGTTGAGACCCTGTCTCAAGAAAAACAGATGGATGGATAGATGGGTGGATGGGTGAGTAGATGATCTAGAGAGGCAAATTCTGTAGTGATTTACTAGATGGAAAGGGGAGGAAACCATTGGATCTAGATCATAAAAACTATGAGTCAGTGCTAGGGGCCTGAGCAGGGGCCTTGGGGGCGGGGGGGGGGGGTGCCAGGGCTTGGTGATGAGAGGCAGGAGGGAAGGCTGAGGAGCCTACAGGCTTAGAGGAGCAGAGCTTTTGTTTCTTTAGGGTGGGGGAGCAAATTGTGAGTTCAAAATGCAGCTGGCTGTGTGTGGTGGTATTGTTGGGCTGGAGTCAGGAGAGGGTGAGAACCCTGGGATGGGAGCAGAGTAGAGACAGGTGCCAGGACGCAGCTCCTGGGTCTTGGGGAAGTTCATTGTGGGAAACAGACCCAGGAACAGCTGGTAGAGTCAGGCTGGTTGGGCTGCTTCCTGGTAGCTTCCGGTTACAGGCTGAGGTCTGCTAATGTTATTTTAGGCCTCGCTTCTGGCATTAGCACTGGTTTGCACCATCGTCCTAGGGAAGTCACCTGTCCCTGGAAGGATATTAATTGGCTGGTTAACTCAAGAAACTCTTCATTTGTTCCTGAAATCGTTGATCTTCCTTCATAATGTCATCAGGTATTTTCTACATGTATTCTATACACTGGGTATTTAATGATTGCTTGTCATGGGTCAGTTTATAGTAATTGGGGTGGGGAGAGGCCTGCACTTTGCCCCTTACATATCATATTTTCTACAGATAAATTGCCTTAACTCTGATTGTCTTGCTGGGGCAGAATATGGCCTGAGGTTCTGGCTTTATAAAGCAGCGTAGGACTCTGGGTGGTGGCACTCGAGTAAGTGTCGTTTGCCTTCTGTAGACACTACCTCCCTTGATTCCAGAATGCCGTCTCACATTCTGATCCATGTCAGTCAATGCCTACAGCATAGAAGATGAAAAACAAAGGTGTGGGAGACCGGTGCTCTGGCCTTGAGGAGCAAAACTTGCTGTATGGGAGATAAGAAACAGGAGCTGTTTCGAGAATACTTCAGTTCTCTAATCAGAGAATCGATCAAGTGCAATAAAGGGCAAGGTCAGACTGGGCTGGGTCACAGGATTTCGAGAAATTCTCTCTTAGGAGATAACACTGGAACCAGAGCCTAACAAATATGGAGAAACCAGAGAGGGAAAGCTCTTACTGAAGCTGTGCATTTTGTAGCCATTTGACCTGGGTTCAGATGCCACCTCCATTTACAAATATTTAAAAGCAGAGAAAACCCTGGAACTTACTATGCAGGGTAAAAGTGAGCATTAATTGAGATGTGTGTGAGTGATTGAGTGTGGTACCTGGCATGCAGTAAGCACAATTATAGCAAATGAAAAAGCTGCATTGTGTCCCTATATGCCTGGTAAAATGGATTTAGGGAGAAAGAATAAAATAAAAATATGAAAAACAATACTCCTAGTAGAAATGGCTTTAGGAAAAACGTGCAGGCGAAGATACAGAGTAACTGAGCTCCCACCCATTGTTGGTGGAAATGCAAACTGGTACAACCACTTTGGAAAACAGTGGGCAGTTCTTAATGAAGTTAACCATAGGCTCACACACAACCCAGTAATCTCACCCTTAGAGATTTACCCGTGGGAAATGGAAATTTGTATCTCAGGGTATTCATGACATCCTTACTCATATTTGCCAGAAACTAGAAGCAACTTCATTGTTGTGTACGGCCCATCCGTGTGCTGGAATGTTGTAGTCCATGTGGAATTCCTGCCCGCTGCAGAGGGACAAGCATGACAGAACCACATGGGCAGATCTCCACACACTGCGTGTGTAAGGAGCCAGGTTTCCAGGCCACAGACGGTGTAACTCTGTGTATGTTACATTCTGGGAATGGCAGAAAGCGGGGGTTGGGGAGGAGCTAACTACAAAGGTACATGGGGAGCTTGGGGGTGAGGGAGCTATTCTGTGTCTTGATTGTGGTGGTGGCTGTGTGACTGTATGCACCTGTCAAACCTCCCAGATTTGTACATGAAGAGAGTGATTTTTGATGTATGTAAATTATACTTTAGTTTAAAAGCTGGGGAAAATAATCATAAGCCAAGTTGAGGAAATGAGAAGGAGCATGTATGTGGAGAGCCTTGTGGGAACAGGCTGCCTTGGGCAGGGGTGAGGCTGAACGGGGCCTGGGAGTCTGCCCCTCTGGAGGAAAGGGGAGTATTTGCTCAGGGTGTGGTGTGACACACAGAGCCCTCAGGAGTCTGTGCAGCAGGGAAGCAGGATGGAGGTGGACTTTCATGGTGTGGCAGGGATGGATAGCAGGGAGATGAGAGGCCAGAGAGGCCAGCCTGGGGTGAGGTCTGAACACAGTTACCCCTGGAGGAGTTCTAGAGAGACTTAGGCCTCGAGCTGACATACATACACTGCCTTTTCTTAGACATGGGGAAACTAAGGCACAGAAAAGCCAACTTTTGTATTGGAAGAATGGCAAATGCATAAGTGAAAGGCCTCCTGAGACACATTATCAGCCTGTGGGCAGCAAAAGGCTGTTAGCCTGTGATGCCATTACTGAGTGGAAGTGGCTGGCGGGGCCCAGAGCCCAGCTGCCCTGCCACACAGAAGGGCTGGGGGTCACTCTCCCTCCATGTACACCCGCGGGCTTGTGAGTCAGCAGCCTCTGGATCCAAGTTCCTGGGTTTTATGCCCTCTTGTCTCCAGGGCAGATAAAGTCTCTGCACTGTCAGACTGGCAGTGAGCTGGACAGATAATCGACAGAGCCTTTGTTCATTTACACATGAAACTGTGAATAGCTGGCAACAAGGTCTGAGCCTGGGCCTTGGTGTTTCTGAGAGATACCCGAGCCCCGTGCGGCTTTGGACGTCAGTGACCTCACTTATTTATTCTTCCATCAGACGTTTGAAGTGGGTGAAGGGGCAGGCGGTGTGTGTCTGTGATGTCAGACACACTTTCAGCACTTTCAGATGAGACAGGCAGCAGTGGCTGAGACAGGGCACTCCACACACCCTTAACCTGTCATCTGCACGTCGCTTTTAAGTTCACCATTGGCCGCAGCCCTTTGCTGCTGATGTGAGGCTTTATTCACCCGGGATGTGGGGTGAGGTTTCTGTCACTCTCCCCAACACGTTTAATGCCACGGGACTTCTTAGCTTTGCACCTCTGTTGTTTCTCTGTCAAATGTTCGTCACTCCCCTGATTTACTAAGAATCAGGGGAAGGAGCATTCCTGGTTAGGCTGGGCCACCTGAGAAAGCACCCAGCTGTCTGGCCTCTTTCCCAGGTCTCTGCGTGGCATTCCCACTGCTCCTGAAGACATGTAAAGCGACTGGGTCACAGTTCCTCAGAGGGAGGGGCCCACGTTTTGCTCTGACCTTGGCTCGCAAACGCCATACCAAAGTCTGGGGGCAGCTGGGGAGGTTTCGGGTATGCAGTTAGGTGGTAAAGACCCCATTCCAGTGTGGCTCCTGCCCCTTACCTAGAAGGAATGGATGCATGTGCTCAGAGAGGCCAAGAAGAAGCATCTAGAAAGACAGGCTTTATTGGGTTTCTCTGTTCAGTCTGTTACCTTTTTGTTTTTTGGTCCCATCATATTTTTATGTGACTTTCCATACTTTGATGAATCTAAGCATAAAAATGGACAAGTTCCCCTGTATCTTTTGGGTCTTGTTTTGAAGGCCCCTATGTATACATGTTAAATAAATTTGCGTGTCTTTTCTTTTCTTTTTTTTTTTTTTGATTTAACACTAAATTTTATAAAAATATGGAACGCTTCACGAATTTGCGTGTCATCCTTGTGCAGGGGCCAGCTAATCTTCTCTGTATCGTTCCAATTTTAGTATATATGCTGCCAAAGTAAGCGCTAAATTTGTGCGTCATTTCTCTAGTGAATCTGCCTTTTGTGAGTTGATTTTTTAGTGAACCTTCAGAAGGCTGAGGGGAAGTCCCTCTTGACCCCTGCTATTCTAAGCCAGTGGTTGCATGAATCTTTGGCTTACAGAGAATAAGGAATCAGCATTAAAAAATAAGTAAACTATGTCAAAAGGGACTGTCAAGTTCCCAGACCCTAATGTGCAAACAGATGAGATCCAAGCACTACGTGGGACAAACCTCCTGGGGCCAGCACATCTTGGTGGCCAGTGTCCACTCCTGACTTCCATGGACTCCTGAGGTCGGAGGTGCAGTGAAAAGAAGTCTTTTGACTAATCTTAGCTCTGCCACTCATTAGTGACTGTTTCTGAGTAACTCAGGTGACCTCTTGTGCTTTGGTTTTCTCAGGAATGAAGGGGAGTGAGGTGACACTTAGCAGGTAGCTGTGGGGCTCGGTTGTGTGGCGAGCCTCCTGTGTTATCAGAACCTGAGTAGGTAGCATTGTCATACATGATACTTGTTTAATTCTTCTATCGTTGCCCTGCGTGGAGAACGTGATTCTTACTGGTGTGAGCGCCAGAAGTTGAATTTTCCTTCAAAGCCTGAGCTCCTCACAGCAAATCACCTTCTCCTCAGCTTCCCCATTAGCATGAAATGAGATGAAGTATGTGGACAGGAGAAGCCACCATGGACAGCAGGTATCAGTAAGAGACTAATTTTCTAAAGTTGATAAGAGAAAATAAGAGGAGGAATGGGCATTTCTCATGTACTGAGCGAACACTTGTGGGCCACACTTATGCCAGTCCCTGCTTGTAGATGACCTTATTAGATCGAGCCTGCCTAACGACCTGGGCGCTGGGTCAGTCAGTCTATTCCAGAACTGGCCTGGCAGGGGGGATAGAGCCTGGACTTTGGCTGGTCATGTCCTGATGTGACACCCAGATACACGACCTATTTGCTATGTGCCCAAGATTCTGCTTTTTGGGGTCTTTCTTTCCTCATCTTTTGAATGGGGGCATTAACACTGTGAACCTCAAGAATATTGTGAAGAATAGATCCATAACATGATCTGAAGCAGCATACGTATAGCACTCCTCCAATACCTGGCACATGGGAAATCCCCAGAAAATGTCTATTCTGTGGAGGGGTGTCACTGTCATTATTGCCATGTTCTGTGTTGGGGGGAAGAGGCAGTCAAACCGGAGGTGGGTTGGCACCTAGAGATGTATGCTTTGGTTTCTCTCTTTATGCGTATGGTCGCCTGTGAACTTGCCAGCATCCAGCACGATCCCCTTTAAATATTTAGCGCAGACTGTGGCCATAGCATATAGGCTCACTTGGTCTTCCATTGACTAGTTTCTTGGAGAAGACAAGAGATTCAGCAGAGAAAGTGATGCATACAGAAGATACAGGCCCCTCAGCAGGCCTGTTGGAGCTGTTGCCTAGGCTCTTGGGCGAGGCGGAAGGGAGGGGAGCCTCCCTGGATTCTAGAGACATGCTCTGACCTCAAATCTTTAAAGCAGGGGCCGATCGCACCTGTTTCTCAGAACAGGTCCTCTTCCCCCTGTGAGTTTCCCCTTTGACTTGGGGTAGCATTCTGGCCTCCAGCAGGTGTGCTCATCTGTCATGATGCCATCATGATGGGAAATACTGCATAGGGCCGAAATCCCAACTTTAACATGTCTGTGCTAAATTTCTTAAATTATTCATGAAGATAATTTTGAAACATGAAAGAAAGCTTAGGAAGTAGAGTTAACACTCATCATTCTCCACGCTAACACCATCATTTTTATTTCAGTACATTTCATTCCAGGCTAATCCATATGGATACATATTTTTATATAGTTGTTTCATTGTGTACATAAAAATTATCTCCTGCTTTTTCACTTAACATAAGCATTTTGTATGTGGCTATGTGATCTTTACAATTATACTTTTTAATGGTTGCATCATATTCTTTTAAGGGGATGTAATATAAATTAACCTTTTATTGGTAAATATTTTAAATTTCTTCTATTTTTTTCCCTTCTATAAATAGTGCTACAGTATTCATACACACCATTTTAGTCCTTATCTTGGGTTCGTTCATTGGAATAGATTTGCAGAAGTGAGATTTCTTGGCTTAAAGGTTTTAAGCATCTTTCTAGTTCTTGATGTTGGGTGCTTTCTGATAAGGTCGAACTAATTTATGCCTTGTCCTATGGCTCATAAATAAGACAGTGAGAGTGAGACACTTGCAGCCCATGTTGTAATGCCAAGTGTTGGGATAGTATGGTCTGTCTGTCTAGTGTTCTCTATTCTCTCATGTCTCATGTTGAAGGCAAAGAGTGGACATATTAAATAAGTGTTCCCGAGGTAAAGGATCTAACAGGTTGTCCCCATTGACACGTTCATCCTGTCTCAGGGCCAAACTCAACCAATTATTTGTGATGAGATAAAGGGGCAGAGAGGAGAATTTAATTGCAAATTTTCTACTTCCTTTCTAACTCTTGGTCCCCTTGGGGTTCTTGGTGTGTCCTTCCAAGACTCATTTTTTCTCCTGGAGATGCTCTTCAAGAGAGACTCAAGATTTGTAGCCATTTCTGACTCAGTGAATACAGATGTGGCTGAGGAAGGAGCCACTTGTATGGCAGTTCGGCCCTGAGTAGGAGGGTTTAATCAGAGATCACAGTGTAGGATGGCAGCACAGCTCTGTGAGCTGAGGCCGAGAGGGGAAGTGGCTTTGCCTGTGTATTGACCCTGAAGTCAGCGTGTGGCCAGGCATGGGGAGGATTCCTGGTGGTGATTGTGTGGAGTGAGGTGGAGGAGCAGGGGTCTGAAATTTACAGGTGGGTGGAGAGGTGGTGCCACACGGCTGAGGACGAGGCTGCCTAGTGAGGGTGCCACCTGCCTGTCCTCGCTGGCTGCTCGGCTGCCTCAGCACCTCTCCTCCCACTTACTACACTGTCTCCTGGGAAGAAAACTATTGTTTTATTTTTAAATACAATTGATTTTTACAGAAGGCACAGGGGAAAGAACTTTCTAAAACACCTTTGGCGTGGGTAAAAAGACATTTTCTAGTCCAGTTTGCAAAAATTTATCATTTCTCTAAGAGAATCTGCTTTAGTCAGAGTGGAGAAGTGTGGAACAGGAGGTGGAGTTGCAGCTGGGAAGGGCTTTGTCTTCTGCCCCCAGCTGCTCTCCTGTTCTCTTTTCATAACGCTTTCCCAGTGAGTTAAAACTACATTTGTCAGTTGGTTGTTGTGTCACATACACTTTGGAAAGTAGAAGTTTATAGGTTATGATAGAATATAGCTGCAGCTTTCCTCTTCCTCTTGTGAGAAGACGTAAGAATCGTTCCCCCCACTACTGTGGTTGGAGCACCCACCCTGAAGAGTTAGAAACAAAAAATAGCCCTCCTGTTCCTCTATAGATCACTTTATAGTGAAAATGCTTAGTCACGAAATGTCTTTAGCAGGAAGCTAAGTCTATTCTTAAAAATTACCTTTCAAGTAAATGGTATTTCAGTTTTAAATTAATTACTTTTAGAGGCTGAATCTCACTTGGTCACCCAGGCTGGAGTGCAGTGGCCAGAACATTACAATCCTGAACTCCTGGGCTGAAGCAGTATCCAGCCAAGCCTCAGGAAGACCTGGGACTACAGGCACATGCCACCACTCTCAGCTTGTTTTTTAAAAAAAAAACAAAAAACATATATATATATATTTGAGGCAGGGTCTTACTGTGTTGTTTCCCAAGCTGGTCTCGAACTCCTGGCCTCAAGGGATCCTCCCACCTTGGGTTCCCAAAGTGCTGGGATTACAGGCACAAACCACCACATCTGAATATAGTTTAGTTAGTTTATACTGTCTTAGCTTGGCAGTGTGCTTTTTACCTCTTAAGAAATGGGCTGTGGAAATATAAATTATTGCATCTTTCTGAGCTACTTGGCAACCTGGCTTTTTTTTAGAATTTGAGTCTTGCTATATGGACTGGTTGTGGTGGTAATTACTAATAGTCATCCAATAACAGTGAGAAGTAGAGAGTTGATGAGAAGGGAATCAAGCAGTCATTCAGATGATATTTTTGGTAACTTAATCTGCCTTTGAGCATATGGTCTAGTCAGCTGAAATAATTTCATAGTGGTAATATGTATTTCAGTAAAGGGAGATTAAAAACAGCCTATTTATTTTCTTTTTTCTCCTACAGTAATATTTTTATATCTCTGTTAACAAATACAGTGTTAGCCACTTAAATTATATGAAGGCAGACTTGGATGGTTTAGCAGTTCACGTAACGTTTATTCTCTGTTATGTAGTTTGATGGGGGTGTGTATGTTTATTTTAGAGGTGTTTCATGATTGGAAAATGTTATAGGTGGTAACAGTCTTCATATTGGGTATGGAGAAGAGGTCATGTGAGATGAAACACTTTTACTGTACAGATTTGCCCCTTTGTGACCCAACTTTGGGCCCCTCCACAGCACCCCACGTGAACACCATCTGGGTGGAGTAGGTTCTACCTCTTGGCATGATCTGGCCTCATCTCTGCCATGTCAAGTCTTCAGGCATATGTAAATACAGTGGTTTTAGAATATTCTAAATATTCACTAGTTCTTTGCAAATCCTCCTCTCAGAGGTGGAGTCTTAATTTTCCACCTTCTACCATCTGTGAGCTGGACTGGACATAGTGAATATACTGGCAAAGTGACTGAGTAATTTCCAAGCCTGGGTCCTCAAGGCATGCTGGCATCTTCCAAGCTCATCTCTCAGTCTCCCTGGACTCTTCCCATCCTTGCCCTGCTTCCCATAGTCACTGACTCTGGAGGAAGCAGCTGCTGTGTGGGGAGGCCTGACCCAGCCCCATGGACAGGTCTGTGCTGAGGACCGGGCCTGCTGGCAGTAGCCATGCCAGCAAACCATTGTGGAGGCAACCAGCAGCGCTGACCACATCTCAGCTGCAGCCTCGTCAAACACTGTAGGCCAGAACCATCCAGATTCCCGATTCCTGGGCACTGTGGGAGATAGTAAATGTCGACTGTTTACACTACAGCTGTAGCTGACGTGATTTGTTTTGTAGCATTTGATAACATAATAAGTCATGCAACCTTTCTTTCTTTCCTCATCTGGAGGGTGAAGGAACAGCACCCTGTTGATGGTGATGGAGTAGCATTGGAGAACTGGTACCCAGCACTCTGGTCCACGTGGCACAGCCAGGGAGGGCAGCAAGCAGCATCAGCCTGCTGCATGTTTCTTGACTTGGGTGGCAGAACATCCTAGACCTCAAGTGAAATTCCCCCAAGGGAACGCACTTTCCCGGTCTTGTTTTCCTGAAGCAGCTGTCCATCTGTGGGCTTGTCATTCTGCGTTCAGTGTCAGTATTCCTCTGAGGGCAGCAGAGATGGTTCTCCATCCTGGGATATGAAATGAGATCACAGGCTTTGAGTTCCCTGCAACATTGCCCCCACAAACCACATCATTATTGCTCTGATCTCAGCAGTTCACACTTGTCTGACACTACATAATTTTCCCCCAAGAAGGGAGATGGTGTGGGCAGATCAGCTAATAGCATAGCCTGGTACCAGTGGGGCAGGCATGGCCTTCTCATGCATTTGCATCTGGTATGTTTCCATTATTATTGGTGCTGACTCTGGTGAAAATAGGTCTTTGAAATGTATACAGACGTACAGGGGGACTGCTGTGATGAAAAGCATCCATTGCAAAGTGGGCAAAGCTGGTAAAGTCAATCAAAGTAAGCAGGGCGAGGACTTTCTTTTCCAGCCGTGTGTATTACTGAGTAACTACTCTAAGGCACCACCACAGCACTTGGTGCTGTGAGGATATAGGAGGAGCAGGGCAGCTCTTACCCTCGAGGGCCCTGGGGGGTCCCCTTGAATGTCAGATGTTTGTGGAGTAGGCAGCAGACGTAAGAAGTCACCAGGTGCTGACTGCACGCGGCGCCCACATGGGAGGGCCCTGGAGGCCGAGGCCCTGCACACAGGAGATTCAGCTCCTGATCTTAGAGGCGTTAGACCCCAACTCCTACCACCATTGGCAAAGCCATGGCTGGAAGCCCAGGCCAGGGCTCCCTTTTGTCTCACGGGTCCCTGCAGTGCTGGCCTCTGCTGCTGCCCTGCGTGCCCCTCCCTGTGTGTCCCTCGCTCCCCTTAGCATGGCTCCTCTTCCTCCTCACACGGGAGCAGGGCGTTGACATAATTTGCAGTTTCTGCTTTGGGAGTCTAGAACAAAGCAGGCCTTTTGAGTGACCTCCTAGAAATGGATTCTTGGTTTTTCTTGACATTTTGAGATTCAGGCTCTGGTAACTTGGTTTAAGTTTCCTCTGCTGCTGCCCTGCGTGTCCCTCCTTGCGTGTCCCTCCGCTCCCCTTAGTTTCCTCTGCTGCTGCCCTGCGTGTCCCTTCCTGCGTGTCCCTCCGCTCCCCTTAGTTTCCTCTGCTGCTGCCCTGAGTGTCCCTCCGCTCCCCTTAGTTTCCTCTGCTGCTGCCCTGCGTGTCCCTCCGCTCCCCTTAGTTTCCTCTGCTGCTGCCCTGCGTGTCCCTCCCTGCGTGTCCCTCCGCTCCCCTTAGTTTACTCTGCTGCTGCCCTGCGTGTCCCTCCCTGCGTGCCCCTCCGCTCCCCTTAGTTTCCTCTGTGCCTTTCCACACTCCAGATTGTGACTCCATCTGTGTTGCAGACGCCCCTTCTTAGTATCTCTCTGTAGCCTCAACATTTCTAAACCAAGCTCTACTTTATTTCCTAGTGCTGCTCCTTACACTTCGCAAACGTTGGTCTAAGATTTCTCCTCGGCGCATGTCACACCTGTCTTAGGAGTGCTGGAGTCAGGCACCTGCGTGCCACCTCGTCACTCCCCTGCCTGCAGCACCAGCCCTCCGAGCCCTGCCCTGTCTTCTCGCTGCCTCTCGCCATCTCCTGGGCTGCATCACCACTTGGCCTCATGGTCTCTCTATTGTCCCTTTGAGGTCTGCTGCCACCCCATAGCCAACAAGATGTTTCTAGGACGCAAATCTCAGTCTATCCTGCCGCGTCTGTGACTTCCCATAGAAGGCCTTCTCCTTGTTACCTCCGTCTGGAACACCCCTTCTCCCCTTGTCTTCCCCAGGTGCCACCTTCATGCACAGCTTTCCCAGTTTCCCCACACCATGGGGGTCCCCGCATGCTGTGGCATTGTGCCATCAGGTGCTTACACAAGCCTGACCTCACCTGCATCTATAAGGACTACTTTCTTACTATCAGGCGAAGGCCTTGGGGCCAGGTAGGGAGGGGCACATGGGATGAGATAAGCCCTGCAGACCTGCAGGTCCTGCCTGGGCAGTTTCTGAAGCCAGTGACTCCCCTCAGCTGGATGGCAGGGATTTATCACCAAACATGTTCTCAGAGGAATGGCCCATAGTTGGTCGTTTTACTTGACCTTTGGCTGTTCAGTTGGAAGAAAGGAGATGGTATGGTGGAGACCACGGACTGCAGCACCCAGGGGCTTGGATCCAGCCTCTCTGTCATACTTTGAGCACCTTGGCTTCCTCACTCCTAAGATAGGGGGCCAGTGGCACTGCAGGGTGTGCATGGCTCCTCCTCCTCCTCACACGGGAGCAGGGCGTTGACATAATTTGCAGTTTCTGCTTTGGGAGTCTAGAACAAAGCAGGCCTTTTGAGTGACCTCCTAGAAATGGATTCTTGGTTTTTCTTTGAGATTCAGGCTCTGGTAACTTGGTTTAAGTTGTTCGGGTCATCCCCGTTCTGACTTACAGAAAGGGCCAGGTTGAGCTTCTTACCAGATGTGTAACCTGTACAAATTGCTTGACCTGCCTTGTCCTGTGCGTCCTTGCTGTAGATAGGATTTATAAAATGCCAGGGTGAGCAGTAGGCGACACATGCAGCACAGCACAGCCTTCCCTGGCCTGTTGCTTTGCTGTGCTCCAGTGATGTGGGTGGAACATCATCACCTGCGTTCGTTTTAATGACGGGTATGGTTGGGAGGAGGAAGGGAGGTGGAGGAATATTATAAATGGGCTAATCAGTCTCATTTTCAGGAAGAAAAAAATGTTTATTTTCTGAAAAAGCATTGA
The DNA here is from genome assembly GCF_000181295.1 of Otolemur garnettii. Taxonomy (NCBI): domain Eukaryota; kingdom Metazoa; phylum Chordata; class Mammalia; order Primates; family Galagidae; genus Otolemur; species Otolemur garnettii. Next base: position 7,315,665 of record NW_003852440.1, on the reverse strand, counting down.
TGATTGACCCAAAAATACTGATTCAGTGAACACCTCAGAAGATGAGCGAGAGATGCCAGACCCTTACTTAAATGCAAGGTTAGATGATTAGCTCCGTTAGCCAGGATATGTAGGAGGCTAAAAAAAAGTTACAAGCAAGCTGCATAATACAAAAATAATACTTTAATTAAAACTCTATGTTGTGGCTTGGCACCTATAGCACAGTGGTTGCAACACTGGCCACATACACTCAGGCTGGAGGGTTCAAACCCAGCCTGGGCCTGCTAAACAACAATGACAACTGGGGAAAAAAAAATAGCTGGGCGTTGTGGTGCCAGTGGTCCCAGCTACTTGGGAGGCCGAGGCAGGAGAATCGCTTAAGCCCAAGAGTTTGAGGTTGCCATGAGCTGTGACTTCAGGGTACTGGACTGAGGGTGACATAGTGAAACACTGTCTCAAAACAAAAACAAAAACAGCTCTCCATTGTGTGATTCTGGTGACTCCGTTCCTCCTGATGTATAGTACTCACACCTACTTCCTTACTTTGCACTTAGGCTGCATATTTGCCAATTGTAAATCGTTGGCAATTGTAAATTGAAAGTTTCTTTATACCAAGTAATTGCAGAAACCAAATTATAAATATCTTCTCACATTTTTTTGCAGCAAAAAATATTCATATTGGGCTACAGGTGCATTTTAAAGCCCATGTCACCACGTGAGATAGTACCGTCCAGAGTACAGGGGGCGCTTGCAGGCCTGACAGAGATGTCAGGCGGGGCAGACTCAGGAGCAGAGCTGCTCCGCTCCCCAGCCCTGGCAGCTGCGGTACCCTGCCTGCCATCTCCATGGCAGCACTGATGTGACAACCCAGCTGTGGTGCCTCATTGCGGAAGCCACAAAAGGAAAGGGTGGCGGGGAGAGGGAGGAGGTTTCGGCCCAGCTGCTCTCTACTCAGAGTTAAAATGCAGAATGACTTGCATTTGGAAAAACTGTGTCATTTGGTTCAGGCCCTGAAGATTACCCTTCTTGCAGGTCTCACTTTACATTTTAAATGAAGAGCCACAATGTCTCCAGCAGTTAGTGTTCACGTAGCACTCAGCCTGTCCAGAGGAGGGCTTATTGAACAAACCCAAGGAAGACAGACTGGGCCCTCCCCTAGCCTGTTCCCTGGGGAAGGATTACTGCCACACATCATCCTAACAGCATCTGCTCAGGAAAATGGCCAGTTGACAAAGCTTGGCTCACAGAAATCTGGTGGGAAAATTACTAGCCATGGGGTATTTCTGATTTGGGTTATATACAGAAGCTTTTCTTATTGTATTCACAGAAATCAGATTCCAAGTGGTTGAAAAACATATTTAGCTCTGTGGTCATGTAGTTGTTATTTCGTTTGACTTAGTGTTGATAAATTAGAGTAAATTCTTTGCCCAGATGAGCTGAATAAATTCTGCCAGAGCTTATATCTTATTCTGGTTTCACATCAAGTCCTTAGTATGCAGCTCTGTCTCATTGGCAGTCCTAGTAGTGTGAGCCCTACAGAAAGCATGGCGTCCCCTCCACCTCTCCTGGGTTAGTCAGTGGAATTAAATCATTTAACATCCTCTGAGGGGAGCTCAAAGGTGCCATTAGGGACAATCTGCTCCTAGGGTGTTCATAAACCATCTGAGATGTCTGAGAGCTGCCCTCATTTTAATGGGTTTAACTTAACCACTACTGAATTATATCATTTAATCCTCTTTCCCTGCCCCCCCAGATCCTCAGAGCCCTGGGAGTTTTCAGAGTCTGCCCTGCCTGTAGGCATGCAATGTGAGTGTAAACTGAGGAAGGAGATGCAGACCCTTGGGAAGGCCATCTCACACTTCCCTCTCCTTGCACTCTGAGTGCCTAACAAGCTCTGGGGTAGAGGTGGGAGTCCTTAGGACAAGGGGCATCCTGAGCCTTGGTGTGTACTGAGTGGATGAATGAGAGTGTGCTTAGAGAACCAGCCAACTCATCTGGCATCTTTGTTCCCCTCAGGAGGACTGGAATGAAATCAACCCCATTAAGAAGAAAGACCTTCATCACAGCAATGGAGAAGAGAAAGCACAAAGCATGGAGACTCTCCCTCCAGGTACTACCAGGGGACAAGAAACCATTCCCTGTGACCATTCACTGAATGGACTCAACACAGTGCTTAGGGCAAGTGGTCCATGGGGTAGAGGATGGATTTCATAGGCCAGCTAGAGACACTGCCCCAGAGCACTGCTTAGCTGACTTCTGTCAGGCCCACAAGTGGGTGGTAAAATTAATAATGGGAGGTGAAAGAGAAAAATTTGGTGAAAGAGAAAATAGAATAAAATACAAAGTACAGGATGGTGTGTACTAATTTATAAAATTTCTTTTACAGTAGTATTAGGTTCACAGTAAAATTGGGGGGAAGGTACAGAGTTCTCTACTCCACACATACCTAGCCTCCCCCACCATCAACATCCCCCTTCCCCCCAACTATTCCATCATCTGGGTGCACCACAGTTTTTTGTTTGTTTGTTTGTTTTGTTTTTTTGTTTTTTTTTTTAGAGGAGTCTCACTTTATTGCCCTTGGTAGAGTGCTGTAGAGTCACAGCTCACAGCAAGCTCCAGCTCTTGGGTTTAGATCATTCTCTTGCCTTAGCCTCCCGAGTAGCTGGGACTATAGGCGTCTGCCACAACGCCCGGCTATTTTTTTTGTTACAGTTTGGCTGGGCTTGAAACCCCCACCCTTGGTATATGGGGCCGGTGCCCTACTCACTGAGCCACAGGCGCCGCCCTGCACCATAAATTAATCCATTCACCTAGTGAAGAGCATCTTGGTTGCTTCCAAGTTGTGGTAGTTATGAATAAAGATACTATAAACATCCTGTTTCTCACAGACAAGTTTCTGTGTGCATATACGTTTTCAGCTCATTTGGGTAAATACCAAGCAGCATGGTGCTGGGTCATATGGTAAGAGTATGTTGAGTTTTGTGAGAAGCTGCAAAATTGTCTTTCAAAGTGGCTGTACCATTTTGCATTCCCACCAGTAGTAAGTGAGAGTCCCTGATGCTCCATATCCTCACCAGCGTCTGGTGTAGTCAGCGTTTTGCATTTTGGCCGTTCCAGGATGTGTGTGGTGGTATCTCACTGCTGTTTTTAATTTTCAGTTCCCCAATAACACATGATGTTGAGCATCTTTTCATATGCTTATTTGGCATCTCTATATTGCATTTTCTTTGGTGAGACATTCAGGCCTTTTGCCCATTTTTAATTGGGTTGTTCATTTTCTTATTGTTGAGTTTCAAGAGTTGTTTATATATTTAGGATAATAGTCTTTTATCAAATATATTCTGTAAATATTTTCTTCCAGTTGCTGGCATTATCTTCTCACTCTGTTAACAGTTCTGCCTGGTGTGTTTTAATCCTTTTTTTTAGGCACACACACATTAAGGATTGGTTATATCTTCCTAGAGAACTGACTCTTTTATCATTATGCGATAACCTCTGTGTCACTGAAAACGTTCTTTGATCTGAAGTCTGCATGTCAGAAATTAAGATAGCTATTCTCACCTTCTCTCTTTTTTTTTTTTTTTTTTTTGAGACGGAGCCTCAAGCTATCCCCCTGGGTAGAGTGCCATGGCATCACGCTCACAGCAACCTCCAACTCCTAGGCTCAAGCAGGTCTCCTGCCTCAGCCTCTCAAGTAGCTGGGACTACAGGCGCCTGCCACAGCGCCTGGCCAATTTTTGGTTGCAACCATCATTGTTGTTTGGCGGGCCCGGGCTGGGGATTCGAACCCACCACCTTAGGTGTATGTGGCTGGCACCTTAGCCGCTTGAGCCACAGGCGCCGAGCCCTCACCTTCTCTTAATTAGTTTTAGCATGATACATCTTTCTCCATACTTGTAATTTTAATTTATGTGTCTTTTTTATATTTAAAATGAGTTTCTCATAGACAGCATATATAACTGGTCTTGTTTTTTGATCTACTCCGGCAATCTCAGTAGTTTAGTTAGTATATTAGACTATTGATATGTAAAGTATTTATTGACATATTGGGGATTAGTGTTTACCATATTTGTTATTTTCTATTTGTTCCTTTTTCTGTGTTTATACCTTTGTCTTCTATACTTTTTCTGCCTTTTATAGTTTTAATTGAGCATTTTATATTTATTTTCTCTCCTTTCTTAGCTTGTCTATTCTATTTCTTTTATTTTTTAACTCTTTTAGTGGTTGTCTTAGAGTTTGCAATATACATTTACAAAGCTTCTTTCTTTCTTTCTTTTTTTTTTTTTTTGACATAGAGTTTCACTATGTCACCCTCAGTAGAGTGCTGTGGCATCACAGCTCACACCAACTTCAAACTCTTGGGCTTAAGTGATTCTCTTGCCTCAGCCTCCCAAGTAACTGGGACTACAGGTGCCTGCCACAATGCCTGGCTATTTTTTGTTGCAGTTGTCATTGTTTAGCAGGCCTGGGCTGGGTTTGAACCTGCCACCCTTGGTGCATGTGGCTGGCACCATAACCACTGTACTACAGCACTGAGCCAACAAGGCTTCTTTCAAATAACATTATAGTGCTTCACAGGTAGTGCAAGTATCTTATAATGACAAAAATACAGTAGAACCTCTGTAAGTTGACCACCCAAGGGACTGTAACAAACTGGTCAGCATACAGAACTAGGCCTTTTGTATTGATATATACATGTGGTATGTGTCCTGTTTATGAAAATTAGGTCAACTGAAGGAGACAATCAATGTAGGGAAGTGGTTAGCTAGGGAGGGTCACTGTATCCCTGATTCCTCCTGTCATCCGTTACATCATTGCTGTCATTGATTACACTTAGACCTAAGCATAGAAGGATTCATAACCAAATATACTTTTGCTATTATTATTTTAAACAACCTCTTAATAAAATAACTAAGACCAAGAGTGGTTGGCATCTTTATTTTACTTTTCGCTTATTCTTTCTTTAGTGTGCAGCCTTCTTTTGTGAAGATCCAAGTTTCTGACCTACATCCTTTTCCTTCTTTCTAAAGAGCTTCTCATAACATTTCTTGCGAGGCAGGTCTACTGGAAATGAATTCCCTCAATTTTTGTTTGTCCAAGAAAGTTTTTATTTCTCCTTCACTTTTGAAGATAAGTTTTGCAAAGTACAGAGTCCTCGGTGGTGGTTTTCTTCTCACTGTGCTCTCCTCTTGCCTGCGTGGTTTCTGTGGAGCAGTTGGATGGAATTCTAATGTTTGCTCCTCTCTACGTAGCGTTTACCTTTCTCTGGCTTCTCTCGAGGCTGTGTGTTTGGTTTTATATAGTTTGAATATAATATGTTTTAAGTGTACTTCGGGGGGACATTTATACTGCATGGTGTTCTCTGAGCTTCCTGAACATGTGCTTTGGTTTCTGACTTAATTTGGGGAAATTCTTAATTGTTGTTTCCAATATTTCTTCTGTTTCTTTCCCTCTTTCTTTTCCTTTTGGTATTCCCACGATATGTAAGTTACAGTTCATTTGTATTTGCCCCCCAGTTCTTGGGTAGACTGTTGGATTTTTTAAAATCCTTTTTAAATCCTTTTCCTCTTTGCATGTCAGTCTCTATGGTTACATGCTCGGGCTCGGAGAGATTCTTGCCGAGCCATATCTAGTCTGCTAGTGAGCCCATCAGAGGCGTCCTTCATTCTCTGCAGTGTTTCCATCTCTAGCTTTTCCTTTCAATTCTTTCTTAGAATGTCCATTTCTCTGCTTAAATTATCTATCTATCCTTGCATCTGTCTGCTTTTCCCATTTGAGCCTTTAATGTATTATGCATAATCGTTCTGGATTCCTGACCAGACGTTCCTGCCATCTTTGAGACTGCCTCTGACTCATCAGACTGTGTTTTGCCTGTTAGTGTGCCTTGTAATTTCATGTTGAAACAGGGATATGACTGAAAGTATCTGGTAGACAGGCCTCTAGTCGTGAGATGGTCAGTTGTGGGGACAGGGAGAGTTTTCTGTAGACCTCTGATTAGGCCTTGCTCCTGTAGGGAGCTGGATCCCTGGGCTCTGACTTCACAGTATACCTCTGCTCCCCAGGAGACAGGCAGGGGAGGCTGGAGCAGAGTATCCCCCCCCCCCCCAGGTTGAACAGGTGCCAATAAAACCAGTAGTTTAGTCTCAAATTAAATAGTTCTCCTGAGGGCTGGCCTTGTTAATAAGAATGCTCTGGCTAATTTCAGAAAGGTTATTTTCCGTGGTGAAAGGTTACTTCCCCAGTGCTCTCTCTGATAGCCTCATAGAGCTCCTAGAGGCAAAATGCACACAATCTGGGGACCCTCCCATGACTGAGTCACCCTGGAGTTTTATTGCTTAGGTTTGTCCATAGGGAGCCTCCTGTAGTCTCCAGTTACAGTTTGGGTTTTTTTGCCCTCTAGGGAACCCATAGAGGTTTTACAGTGAGTTTCTGCCCCAGTAAACTGTGATTCTTTGATTCACCTTTCTGTTCCATTTGGGGGACACCAGCTTTTGTTTCTCTGACAGATCTAAGATACATCCCTAAGAGGAGTTGGTAATTACTTACGTTGTTCAGTTTTTCACTTTTGTGAGGACCGAGTTGATGACTCTAAGCATTTTACGTGCCAGCCACTAAACAGAAGTGTTTGTGAAGTGTTTGTCCATCCAGGGTCCTCACCGTGGCTGAGCAAGCATCACCCTGGGGAGTGCGAGCCCTTTGCCTGTGCCCTCCCCATTCATCATCCCAGCTGTCCCCAGAGGGAGAGGAGGCTGTGTGTTTGCAGGATGAGTATTAGGCCCGCCTCCCTGTCGCCCTTTCCCTTCCTGGGTGAGTCTTGAAGCACAGTGCTTTCATATGTAAAATAAGCATTACCCACGCAGTTGGGAGTATCTGAATGGAATATTTAGGTAATAAATATTCCTTTATTATAATAATAGGAAGCTGGGCTGTACTTCTATTGTGTGGAGTAATTGAGAGATTGCCTATGGATTGTCTTGTCTTAGGAAAAAGCCCGCGTTCTAATGGGTATTAAGGCATAATGGAGAGAGGGAGGGAGAAGCCCTACTATCCTAGATGGGCCATAAAGAGTCACAGTTTATTTAAAATCATCTCACTGTGTGCACTGACTCTCTTCTTGCTTTCATACCCTTAACTATTACATACAGTTCATTTTCTTATCTTCAAAGAGATAGGAATGTATCGATTTGCTTCTTTTTATGAGTTATTACTAATAATTTTTGATGAATGCACTATGTCCTATTTTGCCAAAGGGCTTTCTCTTTTTTTGTTGAGACCATTCTTCCTACTAAAGTGATTTTTTTCTCTAGAAATTATTTTGTTACAGTTAAAAAATATATTTTTGAGTGGCGCCTGTGGTTCAGTGAGTAAGGTGCTGGCCCCATGTACCAAGGATGGCGGGTTCAAACTGCAACAAAAAATAGCCGGACATTGCTGCAGACACCTAGTCCTAGCTACTCGGGAAGCTGAGGCAGGAGAATCTCCTGGGCCCAGGAGCTGGAGGTCTCTGTGAGCTGTGATGCCATAGCACTCTACCGACGGTGACTAAGTGAGACTCTGTCTCTTAAAAAAAAATAATAGTTATATGTATTATATTTAATAATTATATATATGTTATATATATGATATTTATTTTCCCAAGCATGATGGACATGGTTAGAATTTTATGGTCTGCAAGAAACCATGGCATGGCAGTTTCCAGTGTGTAAGCTGGTTGTCAGGAAGCTCAGTGCTGTAGACAAATGGGTAGGCAGATGCAACCCTTAGTTGAATATTTTTATTCAGAGCCAGATCTAAGAGAGCAGTGATGTTCCAGGGCAGGCTCTTCAACCTTGTGACCACACACACCATGAACACAAGTGTTTTTAGATTATCCCCCGTGTGTATCACAACACTCACCTATGCACACATTGCTGTGTGAATATACTTATACTTTCTTTTTCTTTTTCTTGAGATAATCCCACTCTGTCCTCCTGGGTAGAGTGCTTTAGCCCCCAGGAGTTTGAGGTCACTGTGAGCTATACCACCAAAGCAATCTTCCTGCCTCAGCCTCCCTAGTATCTGGGACTACAGGTACCCACCACAATGCCGGGCTAGTTTTTCTATTTTTAGTAGAAATGGTAGCTCGCTCTTGCATAGGCTGGTCTTTAATTCCTGACCTCAAGCTATCATCCCACCTTAGCCTCGCAGAGTGCTAGGATTATGGGCGTGAACCACAGCCTGACATATTTAAAATCAGCTTTGTAAAGAACAAGGGAGATACTTACTTGTGACAGTTTCCTTTCAAATCTGCCTCCTTTGGAGCCTGTTGCTCTTGGGACTGCTATGGTCAGAACCTCCCACATTATTGTTTAACTTTATTCCTAGTCCCTGTTCACCCCACTTTGGGGTAGAATCTGGAATTTGGGTAAAGTATACCACCCCAGTTATAGTCCTAGCTGGCAGTCATGGATTTGTGACAGGGATGATGGCTTGGGAGCCACAGATGAGGATTAGGATCACCAGTTATATTATTTTTTAGATGCTATCAACGTACTTTCTGGTCTCCCCATGCATTCACAGCCCTCATCCCACACATCCGCTCTCCTGTGGAAGGACTTCCACTTAACTCCACAACCCTGGCTTCTACTTCAGCAGCATTCATTTGAAACCACTGAGTTTTTTTTTTTCAGAGCTGGTTTTCAGAATGTTGTCTTCAAATAAGGTATTTATTGGTTCTTTTTTCGTGTTTTGGAAATCTATCTGATGGAGCTACATCTCATCTTATTTTTTTCCCCTTAGTGTGGATGAAACTCTATGGACTGAAAAATAGGTTTTGTCCTGTGATAGTCCCTGCCGCCCCCTGCTGTCTGGTTTCCTCCTCTGCGTCCCTGACTCAGGCAGGAAAGGCACTTGTCAGAAGGACCTACCTGTTCAGGTGGAGCTGGAAGGGTGACATTCGGGTGACATTTGTGGATGAAGTGCTTGTTAGGGGACTCTCCAATTTTGTCACTGTGGTCTTTTTTTTTTTTTTTTTTGCAGTTTTTGGCCAGGGCTGTGTTTAGACCCGCCACCTCCTGGATGTGGGGCCCGCTCCCTACTCCTTGAGCCACAGGTGCCGCCCGGTCACCGTGGTGTTTTAGAACAGATTTTCTTTTTGACTTTATGAAACCTTAGTATCATTCTCATATTCATTAGTGACCGCCTGTAATGGGCTGAGGCTGGGAGTGTTAGTGGGGAAACCCAAACTCTGTAAATTAATGTAAAGAGGTTTATTCTGAGATGAATGTTTTATGACAGGCCCAGAGCACATGGCCTTAAGAGGTCCTGAGAAAATACACTCATGATAACTGGGTCACAGTTTGGTTTTATACATTCATAGAGGTAGATTTCAGATAAAGACCCATGTCAGTACAGGGGGGTGTACATTGGTTTGGCCCCAAAAGACAGAACGTCTCTTTGGAGAGGCTTGGAGGATTACAGATTATAGGTAGGTTTAAAGATTCTTTAATTTGTAATTGGTTAAAGAAATGAAGCCTTATCTAAAGAGTTAGAATGTTTTTACTTAAAGAAGTCGGGGCGGCTCCTGTAGCTCAGTGGGTAGGGTGCTGGCCCCATATACCTAGGGTGGCAGGTTCAAACCTGGCCCTGGCCAAAATGCAATAAAAAATACCCGGGCATTGTGGTGTGTGCCTGTAGTCCCAGCTGTTCGGTAGACTGAGGCAAGAGAATCGCCTAAACCCAGGAGTTGGAGGTAGCTGTGATGCCACCACACTTTGCCAAGGGCGATGAGGTGAGACTCTGTCTCAAAAAAAAAAAAAAAGAAGAAGAAGAAGTTGTCTGTTAATCAGAGACATTTATCAAAACTCAAGTGATCTGTTGAGTAAATGATGGCCTGCAGGTGTGATTCCAGCTTTGTCTTGCACAGCTTCGGCCTGTTAATGAGATACAAAGGGTATCTCCAAGAAGGGAGGGGCAAGCTGAGGCGCCTGCATCTCTCTTCTCATGGCCACCGGTCCAGGTTGAAGGCATTCCTGGAGTCCCCTTGGTTCAGGCAGCTGAGGGGGGCGGGGGTTAAGATTTTATTTTAGTTCACAGGAGATATGTGGATTCTCTGTGAGGGCCTTCCAAGTCCTGGGCTGTGTCTTCATCACACTCCCCCTCCCCACATTTTCTTACCTGAGATAGTTGCTTTCTCAAAACAGAAGTTGCTGATGTTCGGAGAGGGGGGTGGGGGGAATGAATGAAATACAAATGGCATAATGTGTAATAGAACTTAAATCTAGTGTGTGAATCCCACTGATCCTAACGGGGACTGCTAAGCTTTTCTGCTCCCCACGTGCCGGAAGACAGAAGTGCTGAAGCACCTATGTGATCACGCAGCATTGCAGCAGCATCAAGGAGAGAAACATTCCCTGACCTTTTCTCTTCTAGGTGATTTACTCGATTCTGGCACTGAGCTTTTGTGAAAAATTGTGGTAAAATACATATAACACGAAAGTTATCCTTTTAACCATTTTTAAGCCTTCAGATGAGTGACATTAAGTACATTCACAGTGTTGCACGGCCATTGCCACCTTCCACCTACAGAACTCTTTCCGTATTGCCAACTGTGGTATGAATTGCACCCATGAGATACCAGCGCCACCTCTCAGCCCCTGTCCCTGTAGATTTGAGTGTCCCTCATGTAAGTGGAATCATAACACTTACAATCATAATACAGTGTTTGTGCTGTGTCTGGCTTGCTTCACTTAGCACAATGTTCTGGGTTTATCTGTGTCATAGCAATTGTCAGAATTTCCTTCCTTTTATCTCTGTGAAGCATATGCCCTGTGAGACACATCATCAAGGGCACAGCCAAGTGACACCTGAGGGAGGCTAAGTCCATGGGTGTTGCCAAGACCCAGGCCGCAGGCCCAGTGGTCCTCACACTCGACAGAGGGAAAATAAGCTGTTTCACTTATCCTTAAGGAAGCACCTCTTGAAAAATAAGAAATATGTTTAGTTTAGAAAGTTTAAGAAATTCAAATAAACAATAATAAAATTATATTCACACATCCGGACAGTACTCCCCTCCCCATCCAGTGTTCCTCCAGAGTGTCAGCGAGCTCCCCATGGCTAAGAGGCTCTCCTTCCCTTGGGGGCACTGAGACCTAGCTTGGGGAGGTGTCTGGCCTGCCACATGATTTCTGAGCATCAGCTCCTGGGCATTTGGCCTCTGTCTGCCTGTCCTAAGCTTTATCCCACATTCAAAGTCTAGTCTTTCCATGAATTTATAAAATAATTCCCAAGTTGTCCACAAGGTAACATTTCTGTAGGCTCCCGGGACTCACTGAACCATCTCCTCACAAGCGCCCCTATCCCTGCAAAGCCCCTTGTGCCATCTGGCTCCCTTATGTGGGAGCACCTTCCTCTTGAGGCCTGGTTATTCCTACATGCGAGGCCAGCTGCTTACGCTGAAGTTCTTACACATCCAACCATGGCAGTGTGTCCTGCACAGGTGACACACCACCACCTTCTCGCGTCTGTACAGTTTTAATGGCAGCAGCAGATCCATTGTCATCATCTCATTCAACCTGCTCTGTGTGGTAGGACAGAGAGAGGGTTTCCAGCCTGCATCCTTAGAGATGAACCTTCCTATGTCCATAAGATTCCCATAAAATAGATTCCTAGAAGTGAAGTTGCAGGGTCAATGTCAATGCTTTATTAAAACATTTTTAAAAATATTAATTGCCATTTTGTCTGTCATAGGTAGCCAGTGTTAAAAAACAAATCTTACTTTGTCTTTCTCCCATTCCAACAAGTGAGAAGGCAGAGACCAAGAGCTGAGATCAGTAGCCAGAATGTAGTGGAGCTTTCAAAAAATAGAATGACCTGAAGCTTTCTTAGTAGATACGTCCAGAACCAGGCAGGTAGCCTCCAGCATTCTCTGTAGTTTCACCTCACTCCAGAAACTGTTCCTTTGGTTCCAGGCAGAGGGTTTTCTGGGTTGCTGATAAATGAGAGGTAGTCCAGGTGCCAGGGATTCCAAGGGTGAGGTGGGCAGAAAGCAGCATCCCATGAGGGACACTTGAGCAGAACAGTGAAATAAATCTATGAAACTGATCTTTTAAAGAGTTAACACCATAAGATAGCCATCTTCCCTGAGGAGGATGTGAATGTAGGTACCTGCATTCTACAGAGAGAGGGACCCAGGTTCTCAGAGGCAGAGACCCAGGCCTCGAGGCCAAGGGGACGTGGCTGGCACTGCCACCTGTGAAGGTTCTGGGCAGGTGGGAACCGTGCAGGAGTATGGGGTTGCTTTTTGGTGCTTCAGTGAAGTTTTGCTCACTTAAAAGTGAGTTGTCAGGCATGGTGGAAGGAACATAGGTTTGGAATAAGAAAGACATGAGTCTGAGTTGAGGTTCTGTCATTTTGTAGCAGTGATATATTGGATAAGTGGAACCAGTAGCAATAATACCTTTTGCAGGGTTAGAATATGGTGTGGGCGGGATCTCATAGTAAGTGGCAGACTAGGTGGCCAATGATTAATAGATGGTCCTTCTCTTCTGTCCTTCTGTGTAGTGGCTTTGATTTTGGGTAATAGATTTACTTAGATATTTTGAATACTATTTAGAATGAAAAAGGAGGTTAGGTGAGAACATAAATAACAAGCTAAATTTATTATGGTTAGACCCTGTAACACATAGGAAGAATGGAAAATTTTTATTTAAAATTTAAAGAAGAGGTATATGAAGATTGATGTACAAAGAACTATTAACTTTTAAGACTGGTATTTTTAAGTTATTTTGATAGCACACAGATAATTTTAAGTAAACAAAGAGTATTTCTCCTGATACTCTCTTAGATTTTCTTTTAAATAGCTTTTCATCACTTTGAATTTCCTGTTTATTTCATCCTTAATAATGAATATGTAGGATTCCTTATTTCAGGAGACTGTTTATCACAGGTGAACCACATTTCCCGTCATACCAGATATCCAGTAACAAATAATAAGGCATAATTCGCGAGCCTTTGTAATTGAAATGGATATACTTGTTTGTAATCCTGGCCTTGCCCTGGGCTTCTTTTTCATGGTGTAACATTATGAATCAGGACTTTTTAGAGCAGTAGTTCTTAACCTTCCTAATGCCGCGATGTATTTTCATTGTTACAAAGGGGTCACGACCCACAGGTTGAGAACTGCTGTTTTAGAGGAAGAATATTACGGACCTTTTTCTTTTAAGAACAGTAAAATTATATCCAATTGGAGATCAACCAAGAGGTGAAAATAAATCTGAGAGCCTTATCCTTTGATTTTAAATATACTCTCTCTCTTCCTGACTGCTTTCCCAGAGGTTGCTCTGTTTTGCTGAGGTGGCGTCACACACGCGTAGCCGTCTTTGCTGAGGAGGCTTTGAATGCAGGGTAGAGTGTAAGGTGACACGTGAGCAGAATCCAGAGTCTCCCACAGCCTGAATCTACAGAGACGATGCTCGCCATGTGACACGACCCACGTCCAGAATGCACTTCCTGCTCTGTGTCCCCTTGGGTGGCAGGCACCAGGTCCAGAATGCACTTCCTGCTCTGTGCCCCCGTGGGTGGCAGGCACCTCGTCCAGGGTGCACTTCCTGCTCTGTGTCCCCCGTGGGTGGCAGGCACCAGGTCCAGGGTGCACTTCCTGCTCTGTGTCCCCTGTGGGTGGCAGGCACCAGGTCCAGG
>NW_003852440.1:7301672-7301989 GCF_000181295.1 Otolemur garnettii | reverse complement strand
CTTCCTGCTCTGTGTCCCCCGTGGGTGGCAGGCACCAGGTCCAGGGTGCACTTCCTGCTCTGTGTCCCCTGTGGGTGGCAGGCACCAGGTCCAGGGTGCACTTCCTGCTCTGTGTCCCCGTGGGTGGCAGGCACCTCATCCAGGGTGCACTTCCTGCTCTGTGTCCCCCGTGGGTGGCAGGCACCAGGTCCAGGGTGCACTTCCTGCTCTGTGTCCCCCGTGGGTGGCAGGCACCTCGTCCAGGGTGCGCTTCCTGCTCTGTGTCCCCCGTGGGTGGCAGGCACCAGGTCCAGGGTGCACTTCCTGCTCTGTGTCCC
>NW_003852440.1:7290887-7301522 GCF_000181295.1 Otolemur garnettii | reverse complement strand
GTGGGTGGCAGGCACCGCGTCCAGGGTGCACTTCCTGCTCTGTGTCCCCCGTGGGTGGCAGGCACCGCGTCCAGGGTGCACTTCCTGCTCTGTGTCCCTGTGGGTGGCAGGCACCGCGTCCAGGGTGCACTTCCTACTCTGTGTCCCCATGGGTGGCAGGCACCAGGTCCAGGGTGCACTTCCTGCTCTGTGTCCCCCGTGGGTGGCAGGCACCAGGTCCAGGGTGCACTTCCTGCTCTGTGCCCCCGTGAGTGGCAGGCATCACATCAGGGTGCACTTCCTGCTCTGTGTCCCCGTGGGTGGCAAGCATCACATCAGGGTGCACTTCCTGCTCTGTGCCCCCGTGGGTGGCAGGCACCGCGTCCAGAATGGACTTCCTGCTCTGTGCCCCAGTGGGTGGCAGGCACCGCGTCCAGGGTGCACTTCCTGCTCTGTGCCCCCTTGGGTGGCAGGCACCAGGTCCAGAATGCACTTCCTGCTCTGTGTCCCCGTGGGTGACAGGCATCACGTCCAGGGTGCACTTCCTGCTCTGTGCCCCAGTGGGTGGCATGCACCTCGTCTAGGGTGCACTTCCTGCTCTGTGCCTCCGTGGGTGACAGGCAACCTGTTTTTGCTCAGGAGTGTGTGTCTGGATGTTCTGATCTGTTACCAAAGGACCATCACTCCTGGAAGTTACAAAGATCACATTTCTGCGTGTGCTTCTGTGCCCTGGGGTCTTCATATGTTTCTGATGGTGTTAATTCTTTGAAAGATTAGTTTCATAGACTTAGCGTGTTGTTTTTTCAAATGTGAGGTTTAGTAAAAACAAAAATTTTAAGAAAGAAGTGACATTATTTGGAAAGGTAACATTATTTTAAATTAACATCTGTTTGAACAACGCATGCAAATGCAAGCAGTCCCCTGATTTTTTTATTTATATATTTTATTATATATTTTGTTTATATATTTTATTTTATTTATTTTATTTTTTTAAGTATATATATATATATGACATTCTCACTTGGTGTCACAGCTCACAGCAACCTCAAACTCTGGGACTCAAGCGATTCTCTTGCCTTCGCCTCCCAGACTAGGTCTCTGACAGGGTCTCGCTTTGGCTCCAGCTGTTCTTGAACCTGTGAGCTCAGGCAATCCACCCACGTTGATCTCCCAGAGTGCTAGAATTACAGGCAGGAGCTACTGCACCTGGCCCAGTCCCCTGATCATAAAAGCATCTTTTCCAAAAGCATCTTAAGGGTTGGTTATTAGGAGCCTAGAATGAAGTTTCTCATGGGAACAGCGTCCTGAGTGGATCCTAAGACCCCCTCATGAGTGAGATACACTGTACTTGGATGTCGGCCACAGAGTTGATGCTGGCAGGGCCTGGGTTCCTGTGCCCCACACCCACTCACAGGTGCAGTGGGTCGTGTTTGATTACTGTCATCAGCCACTCTGCCCGTGAGATGCGGTACTGCACTCCAGACTAGATGGGGTGGAGAAATTCTAAAACTAGACTAGGAAAGAAGACATTTTGAACAGATAGATAGAGCTCGAGGGCCTGGTGGGTAGGTTAGAGGAGGGAGAAGCAGCTCTGGCTCTGAGGAGGTACTAAGCTGCAGAACCTGTGCTGCAGGGACAGCAGTGTGGTGCGAGAACGGTACCACTGGGGCGGCTTGCCATGCCAGTCAGGATGGGGACAGGAAAAATGAAGAAGAAATTGCTGGGCCTGGGGACTATTGAATAACCCAGGGAACAGTGGGTGGGTAGTGGCTGGGACAGGGCAGTGGGCAGGATGTGTCCTGCAGAATGGACCAGGAGACAGCAGCAATGGGGCATCATCATGTAGCACCAGATCCCCCTTCTCCAGCAGGGTCCTGAGTAGGGATTTTCCAGGCCAGCGTAGGGCTGGGCTCTTTGGGCAGAGGACTATGGTCATTATTTCCGGGGCTACAGGGATAAAAAGGGCTCTGTCTTTTTTTCAGCTGGTCCATTGGTCTGAGGGCGCAGGGCAAGGCCCATTCTTGCTTCCTCTCCCTGTTAGCCTGGCCTTCCCTGGACTGGCCTCTGCTCACCATCAAACAACAGTACAGTGCTGAGGTGGACAAGAAGGGAAGGCCAAACACCACGGGGCCTCAGGTCTCTGGGAGCAGTGTCAGAACAAGCTGTAATGACAGCCAAGGGTGTGCAGGGGGCTTGTGTTTGCTGGATCCTGCCATCCCAGGTCCTCCTCATTATCAGCTGGAGGCTTTCCATGGGGCCTTTTCTGCTCCAATGCAGAAGCCACACCCACGTGTCTGTACACTTGCTGGGGGTGGCATTTACACTGTACCATGTGTTCTGTCCAACCTGGGGAAAAATGTGTAAGACCTTTTTGACAGTGAATTTGCCCAGAATCGCATGGCTGTCACAGGAGGTCATGTGTACTTCCTCAGGAATGCATATGTGATCAGGAGCAGAATGCCAAGAGGTCCCTCAGGACTCTTCTGCCCCTAGCATTGGGCGGGAGGTGGGGTTCTGGGTTTCAGGGAGTTGAGAAGGCAGAGTTCCACCTAGGAGCTCCTCACCTGTCTTATCCTGAGCAAAGGACTGCCTGGAGGCATTGTGATTCTCACTGGCTGGGTGGAGTGAGGAGCAGGGGAAGGGGCCAGGGAGGTGCTGGTGGCGTGCAGGAGTGAGGTGAAACTTACACCTGCACACACTCCTGGTTTCCTCAGACCCAGGACCTCTAAGACAGTTTAAAACAGCAAAAATGAGAGACTTGAGGGTCTAAACCATTACGACGTGGCCGGCAGCGCACTTCATGCTATGGTAAGTAGACCTGGCACCAGAAGTGTCTATCCTGATGCCATTGCTGGCACCCAGAGCTGCCGAGCCGCGGCCCCTCCTGACCCCACTTTGGAACTCCTCCCACATCTCCTCACGCTTGCCCCCTCCCCGCCACGGGGAGGGGGGAAGGGTGACACTTTTTATTATGTCAGGTTTTGTAGGGAGCCGCAGATGGGGAGTAAGTGCAGGTGTGGACATGAGCTAAGTCACCCGTTGATTCCCCACTTCCCTCTCCTCACAGGCAGAACTTGCAGTGACAGCAGGGCTGTGAATTCTGCTCATCTGCAGGTTCAACCCACATCACCCAGGCAGGTGCCCACAGGGAAGTACTGGGCTTCCAGTACTTGCTGCTCAGGCGCAGGCAGGGACACCCTTGTGGGCACCACCTGTAGCCTGGCAGCTGGGCAGTTCTCAGTGGCCCTTTCCAAGCACGGAGCAGGAGCATGGAGGGGTGTCAGCGGGGCAAGGTGTTGGGCCTTATTCACTTGAAGTGGCAGTTAATTTGCATGGGCGTCAGAAGTGCGGGGATTACTGTTGTTGCTGCCCTTTCATTTAGTTTTTATGGTCACTGCAGAGGTGGGGGGTTACTTCGTACAGACCAGAGGAAGCCATGCTCACACTCAGGCCTTGGACTTGGGGCTCTGTGCTTCTCCTGTGTACGTGTCATCCTGGCTGTAGCTCTGTACCTGTGCTGGAAGCACCAGGCTGTGTGGGCCTCCAGCCCCATCACTGACTCGGGCCTTGTCTTGGACCCTCCATTAGCCACCTGTGCCCTGACTAGTGATGTGACTGATTTCCTTATCAGCATGGGAGGCAGACATGGGAGGGCTGGCAAGTTTTGCTGTTGAGCACCATTAAAAAATACCTGTGAATGCCTGGAACAGGGTGTAGGAGCAGGTGTCTTGCTCACAAGAAGATGATCCCTCAGAGGCGGCTGGGCCAGATTTGTAAGTGCTGGTGGAAGCTGTGTTCTTCCCAGTCACCTGCAGGATTTGGGCTTTTTTCTGATCAGCCTGGGGCATCTTGGACCCAGGTGCAGACCATCGCTGGCAAAGCAGTTGGCAGTGTTTGCAGATCCTGCAGTAGGGTGCTCTCGGTTCTGAGGGGGAGGGCCGGTCCGTGGTGCCAGGAGCACTAAGCTCACTATTGGGAAGGGAGGACTAGTCGCTGCAGGATGTATACAGGACTGCCAGCCCCGGAGACAAGCCCCTCGTGGGCTGAGTGCTTCTGAAAGGGTGTGGCTGTGAAGGTGGGAGGACTCGCACTGGCCACTTACAGTGTGGGCGAGGGAGCTGGGAATGTATGGGACTGCGGGGATTACCGTTGCTGCTGCCATTTCATTTCCAGCCCCAGGAGGTCAGCACAGGTTGCTGTCACATGGCTCCTCTTTCCTATAGAATAATTGTGTATAGGCTCTCATTTTTACAAAAGCACATTTCGGCACTCACAAGATCATATGATTCTTTCGTTGGTTTCAAAGAGTACTTGTAAGAGAAGTCTGTCCTCTGGAGATAAGTTTCCTCATAAATATCTGCATAACCTTATTTAATAAGCAAGCTGTTTCTCACAGCGCTGGATGGGGTAATGTTCCTTTTCTCTTCTCATCTATCTAAATACCTTTTCTCAAGTTATTTAAATGTGCATTTTGTCCTCCTGTCGTCTTTGGTGATAAAGTGAGTTTCTGCCTCATGTGAAATTTCATGTCTTTGAGGTATTTTCCACCAGCTGCTTCTACTTAGCTAAGTCCATTTTACTAGATTCTCATATTTTTTTTAATTTTAAAATCTCTTTAATTTCTAAAACTCCAAAGAGTTTAGAGAGGATAGAAACAAGATGACATATGAATGCTATTTTTTAAAAGTCAGTATATTCTGTCCTTTTCTCTGCTATTTTGACTGTTTCTTTCTAGCCTCTAGGTTACACTCTGAATCCTCAGTTACCTGTGTACCTGCTGCCCCCCTTCCTGCCCCCCACCTGCTGCCTCCCAGGTGTCCTCTGTGCACCTCAGAGTCTACTTTTCCCTTCCTCTGACTCTGAGGGAGCTCCTTGCCTAGCAATTCTAATTAATACAGAAATAACCAATTTTTGTAATGGTTCTTTAGCTGAGTGTTTTTGGATTCTGGACTGTGACCCATTATTAGATGGTGAAGGCGTTGTCGGGAGACACATCCACATAAAGGAATATGTCTGTTCATCTCATAGTGAGGGCTTAGTTGTGCATGAGGGCAGGTGTGTGCATTCTGAAAGCTGGTTTGTATGTTATAGTTTTAAACATGTTTGAAAGCCCCTGCAGTATTCTAACATACTGCAAAGCTTTTATGGAAGTCCTGCTGTTTGTAATTTGTCTCTGGTCGAATGGTTTTGTGCCTTGGGAAGATTGTCCGAAGGCAAGGTGGAGCCCACCCAGCGAGTCCTGTTGCAGATGTTCTCCTGTCAAAGGAAAGGGCCCCAGCTGGGCACCTCCACGGAAGCTCATATAGTCTTTGCTATTTCTGTGAAGTCTCAAAGGCTTTCTCCTAGTTTATTTGTACTCATTATGTCAAATCTCAGCTCAGTCACCCCTTCAGCACAGAACCTTCCTGAGCACCCTGTTCTGGACAAGCCTCTGTTCGATGGTTCCACAGAACAGTGCTTCTCGTCATCAGGGCACTTAGCTCAGGTTCATTAATACGTTTATTAGTATGGTCATTTGGTTCCTGTCTGTCTCCCGTCACCTAGGATGTGAACTCCGCAGGGTTGGTCTTGGGCCTGTTTTCGGTCAGTTGTCCCTGCGGGACGATGTGTGGCATAGTCAACGCCGGTGTACGCCGGAGGCTTGGGGCTTAGTTGCCCCACATTGATTGATATTAGACATCTTGCAGAACCCTATGCTGTAATCATGTGTTATTCCAGAAATGGGGTGGCGATCTCAGAGCACAAAGAGGGATACCGGTCGGAACATAGTCGAAGCCCTGGGAGTTCGGCAGAGGCCTTGTCCTGCGACCACTGCTGCCCTTGCACACAGACCACTCCAGCCAGAGCCCTCGTACCTTCCTCCCCAGCACCCCAGGGAAGCAGCAGCAGGGCAGGGGCAGGATCACAAGATGAGGTGCCTTTTGGGGGGCGATCTCCTCTCTGGCTCTGTAACGGGTGGGGGTGGGGCCCACCGCGGTTCCTTGTTCCATAGTTCCAGGTTCCTCAGTGCAGTCCATGCATATTTGGGACATTAAACAAGTTCATTAAAACCAGCTCATTTGACTTGTGTCATACGTGTTGCTGGTGTAGATTTTGTCAGAGATTGTCCCGACTCCGTTTGTGTCAGTCTGGAGGAGCTGCAGGTGGTGAGGAGGAGGGTCTGCATGCTCTGCAGCCTGGCGCCGGGTGAGGGTGGGGGCTGTCTTCTCATCTTTGAAGAGAGAGGGTAAAGGCGGGAAGATGGGAGAGACAAGGGAGGATCTGTCAGCATTTTTATGGTTGTCTTTGCATGGTGAACATGTTTCCAATAAGGTGTTTGAGAAATATTTTAGGTAGAAGAAAATGCTACCCCTTTGACTGGCTTCCATAGCCCGACACGGATCAGAGGCGTGCTGTCGGCCGGGACCAGGAGTGTGGGTGGTGGAACTGATTTCCTATTTGAAAGGCCAGGCTTCTGTGACTCTTAGTATCATTTCTACTGCAACCAGTTGTGATGAGATGGGGGTTTTGACCTCATAGGACAATTACTATAGGAAGCAGATGAGTTTTTATTTAGAAATTTACGCTTTAGTTTCAAACAAATCACAATTAACCGAATCTCAGTTTCCTTATCTCTGAAGTAGAGGACGGAACGCGATCGTGTGCAGGGGACTTCTGTGGGGAGGGCGTGTGGAGGCGCACACCCTGTCCTGTTGCCGTGTGGTCAGTCCCAGCTGAACAGCCCTGGATTGACTAGCGGCACCCTCTCTCCCAACTGTCCTGTAGCTGCTGGCAGCTCTGCCTCCCCCTCGGACCTGGTTCTGACTGCTGAGCTCCCTCAACATTATTCTAGTTGGCTCCGAAATGGCACCCCGCAGGGTCTTTGCACGGCAGTGCGCCGAGCTCGCCCTGACAGTGGTGCACCTGCCCCCGCTGCACCTCCTCCTGGTGGAGTGGCCTTGGCAGCCTCCCTGCCCTTCACCAGCCTCACATTTATTTGTTCACTTTACAGCCACTGGGGATTGTAGGAGCTTCATGGTGAACAGGATAGTTATTATTGTTTTTTTTTCTTTTTCTTTTATTCCAAATTTGTTTGTATCATGGCCATCAAGTCCTCATGAAAAAACTTAATTTCAGAGGATGAATAACTTGTCCAAGATCTTCTAGGTAGCAAAAGTGCTAAGAAGTGATTAATGGAAAGCTAGGATTGACACCAAGTTGTGAATTTTCTCTTTGCCCCTAACCGTCTTCCCTTCTACCTTTTTTCCTGTTTGGGCATCACCACCTTGCTGGTTCCTCTGGGTCTGCCTTTGTGTGCCACTGCCTCTGCCCCAGGTCCCTGTTTGAGACCCTGCAGAGCTGCAGTGTGTTCTTGGAGAACCTGGCACTCGGCTCTCGAGAGTGACAGCATCTGAGGGGTCCAGGACAGCGGGTCAGTGCATGGTCAGGCTGCCTGATGTCCAGGAAGAGAGCAAGTACAGCATGTGTGTCGGGGATGGCCAGGCTCCTGCTGTGAGAGTGCAGGCTGCTCACTTCTCCCTGCAGGCTGCTCACTTCTCCCTGCAGGCTCAGGTGTGGTAACAGCTGCAAGAAGGACACCTAAAGTGAATTCACCGAGGGAGGGTTGGTATCCTGTTCTTTGGGGATGTTTTTTGTATAAACATTTATTTTTGTGTTAGCTGGTGTCACAGGATGTGATACTTTGTTTAATTTGTGTGTTATCTTTTCCATCTGACCTGAGATGCTTTTTGGCATTATCATAATCCCTAGAAAAGATAAGCAGAGAACATCTCCTTTTATAGAGTATGGAAATGGTGCCGTAGTCATGGGTACTTGATCCTGCTTTGTGTGCTGGTTGGATGCCTGCACTTCATGCCTTTAACCTTTATGTTGGAAACCGCAAATGTTCAGCTCCCTGTTCTCAGGCTCACAGATATGATTCTGCTTGCTCAGGGTGTTTGTCGTTTAAAATGATCAGACTATGGCTGTGGGCATTATTTCTTGAGTTCACACTTACTGCACTGTCTGTGATGAGCATTCTGGTCACATTTTTCCCATTCTCATATTTTCTGCTTTACATTTTTTAGGGAAAGTACGGTGGCCAGACTTTAACCAAGAAGCATACGTTGGCGGGACTATGGTCCGCTCTGGGCAGGACCCCTATGCCCGCAACAAGTTCAACCAAGTGGAGAGTGACAAGCTGCGAATGGACAGAGCCATACCTGACACCAGACATGACCAGTGAGTACCTAAGTCAGCGTCACTGGGTGGCTTCACCTGCTTTCACAAAAGCCAGGGCACTTTTCTGTGTCACTCTGGAGTTTTCCCTTTGCTCTGAGAGCCTGAACACGCATGTGTCTGTACAGTGTCATAAAACTGCAAGTCCTGAGCCATGTGGCCATCAGTGGACCTTCACTCCCAGGACGTGAAGAACGGTTCTGGACCAGGTTCTGGCCTCCAGGACCCCATCCTCCCCTTAGTCCCACCTCCCCCGACAGTGTGCAGGGACTGTGGGTTGCTGGCCAAAGTGTGGGAGCCCGAGAGAAAGTTATGTTGCTGACCTCATTGTTGATACCGGAATTTCGTCTTCAGTAGGTTCTTGGTCTTGGTGATTCAAAGAATGAATCCGCAGACCACAGATCAGTGGTAAGACCGAATTTATTTACAGAAAAGAATACAAAAAACACCCAGGCTCCTGGCAGGGAGAGAAAACCCAAGTCCAGAGAGAAAAGTTCTCTCTCTGTCTCTGTCTGTCTGTCTCCAGGCTCTTTGTCTAGGGGTCTATACAGTCGCATGGGACCCTCTGTAGTTACATTTAGCGTGTCTCGGACATGAATGAATGGCTACAACCCTGTTCATTCCCAGGTGTAGACAACTGACATGAAATTGACCAGGTCTAGAAAATGGGGGTTCCCTGTTCGGCCATAAGTGCAAGGGGAGGGAAACCTAAGGTGCTGGTGTCTCCCCAACAGTTATCTGGCCCCTCCAGCTACTGTAGCCTCCTGCGGGGGTGTCCCCTGTCTCCTCTCCAGCCTGCTGGTTCCTGTTCTTGCTGCCACTACACCAGCACCGCCAAGGTGGAGGCAGCCGGTCCAGCTCCACCAAGCTGGCTGGCTGCCTCGTGTCCGGTATCATTATCACTTGTTACTTTTAAGATCTGTTCGCAAAAATAAACTTTTCCATATTCACAACCTTGGAAGGAAAAAATCTAAATTCCTGCTTACTGGGATGCTGAAGGTAGAAACATTCCAGAGACTAGAAAGGGGAGTCACCTGGCTGGCAGAGGACACAGAAGGGACAGGTGACGCCTGTCCATGCCTTGTACTAAGAGACTGTCTCTGTCCACATCCTTTTTCTTTTCCTTCTTTATAGATCTGGGACTTATGGGTAGATGCCCCCTGGGATCTGCCGGGCTCAGCTCAGGAGGTGCACAGGCATTTTAAAGAGTATTTGTCACCACTTAGCAGAAGAGCCGTGTTCACAACTTTTACTGTCACTCTGTACCTTCAGTCCTTGCCGATGAGAACCTTGATTGGGAGGTGTTTCACCTTGGCATTCTTAGTGGGTTGGTCTCATTTCTGATTATTAAAAATAAGGAGCTACATACACTTTGAAGGCAGCTGTTTTCCTGCTACTTTTAGAGTTTTTAATTTGTCAGGGAGAGGAACATGAGTATCTGCCAAGTATCAGGCTCTGTGCTTGATTCTGGACCCACTGGGAAGTGAGGTGAGCAGCTCCTAGGCTGGAGGAGCTGCTTCACATGAAAACTTGGGACCCAGAAGGTGGGAGGGTGAGGAAAGTGCAGAAGCTACATCCTGGGTCGAGGGCTTCCTGGAGAAGGCAGCGATTGCTGGGCGTGACTTTCAGGGAGTTATAAGGAGACCAAGACGAGAGGGACAGTGTATATTCACACACGCTGTTTTGTTTTATAGGTTAATAGCATAATTCAAAAGAGGCTTTTTCTCATCTCTCCTACTTTGAGGGAACTTTATGGATAGTGAGGTCCCTGCTGCCTGCAGGGGTACCTCTCTGAATCCCTTTCTCTGGGTTCCAGCCAGCTGTGTTCACTCCTAGCAGCTCATGTGTAAGAAGTGTGTTTCTCATGGGCATGAACACACAGTACATCTGAGCATGCATCGTAGATCATGTTCAGTCTCTCACAGTTCTTATAGAGCCACTCCAGAAGATTGCCTTTAATTAATGTTTACTATTGTCTGTTAATTTCTTTGTTGAAGGCAATTTCATTTATTCAGTCTGTAGGCTGTGCTACTGGTTAACTGCTAAATACTGTGTCTAAAATAAGGGTTTAGCTGGATGTTGTGGTGGGCAAGCACCTATAGACCCAGCTACTAGGAGTCTGAGGCAAGAGAATTGCTTGAGCCCAAGAGTTTGAGGTTGCTGTGAGCTACAACGGTACAGCACTCTACAGAGAGTGACAAAGTAAAATGCTGTCTCAAAAAAAAAAAAAAAAGAAAAACAAATGGAGTGCTGACCTGGTATCTAAGGGCCCAGCTGAGCAACACATGGGCTTGGGATTCCTTAGAAGTCTCGAAGCCAGAGCTTTGTGTGGTCACAAACGTGTACATGGGAACATTCCCCTGGAAAGCTGTGTGGGTCGTGGGCATATGCACGTGAACATTCCCAGGGAAAGCTGTGTGTATGGTTGCCAGTGTGTAC
>NW_003852440.1:7286912-7290469 GCF_000181295.1 Otolemur garnettii | reverse complement strand
GTGCACATTCCTAGGGAAAGCTGTGCACTGGGTTGTGGGCGTGTGCACATGCGCATTCCCAGAGAGAAGGTCCGGCACTGGTTTTAGTTGGTTGCAGGCCTGTATGTCCTCACTGCCCCCACCTTCATGCCTGCCAGGCCAACTAGCTTATGCCAGATGCCCCCGGGACCACTCTGTGATCCTCACAGTCCTGTCAGGTCGACTTGAAGGTTGTCTGCATTTCAGAGAGGCAGCAGTGGCACCTGGAATGTTAATGACCTGCCCGGTGATTGAGAGCTACTGATCAAAGACCAGAACCATCAGTCTAACTAAAAGAAGAGAAGTCACATCTAGCAGAAGCAATTGTGAAAAATCTGCCCTGGTCCATTGCTTGGAGGTGGTCCTGGGTTTTGTTTCACCATTTGGGTTAAGAGCTAGTTCCCACTAAGGTTTTACCTCTATATACTCGTTAGAGCTGAGAGAAAATGATGTCCTTTCTGATGGCCCACGGAAAAGTGGGCTGGGTTTCTCATCTGCCGCCTCCATGGCACACTCCTATGAAGGCCTCATATGTATCTACATATATTTTTCTCAAAATTTTTAAAATACGAATCTGTCCAAACAGATGTTTGGATATTCATCCCATGGTGTGGGATGTGCTTTAGGTGGGTTTAATTTTAGTTCCAGCCACTGTGTCATTCATTTGCATGTGTTAAAGGGGCAGCTGGGATGCCTTCCACATTTGTTGGATTTTGGCTAAATTAAAGTCTATCCAAAGTCAATCAGATGCCTAGAGCTGAACCAATTTGATCTTGAAGTGTGAGCTCTTCTGAATAACTCTTCTTGCTGAATATTAAGTTACCGATTTGAATTTTCCCCCAATATATCTAATACAGAGTTGTTAAAAGAATTTGACATTCTTATATAGAAATCTTTCTCTTTTTATCTCTGCAGTTTCTTCTTTTGTGTTTTGTGTAAATGTATGGAGGGAAATGCTTGTGCAGTGGAATTCAGTCTTCAGTTGTGATAAATCTGAAAGCAGTGCAAGTGGAGGGTCACTAGGCATGAGAACAAGGTTTGGGGAGTCACAGGGGCCCTCTGAAATAGTGGACCCTCCAGTTCTTCTTCTTCTTTTTTTTTTTTTTTTTTTTGAGACAGAGTCTCACTTTGTAACCCTCAGTAGAGTGCTGTGGTATCACAGGTCATAGCAACATCAAACTCTTGGTCTCAAGCGATTTTCTTGCCTTGGCCTCCCAAGTAGCTAGGACTTAGAGGCACCCACCACAATGCCCGGTTGTTTTTAGAGACAAGGTCTTGCTTTTGCTTAGGCTGTTCTTGAACTCCTGAGCTCAGGCAATCCACCCATCTCAGCCTCCCAAAGTGCTAGGATTACAGGCCTGAGTCAGTGCACCTGGCCAGGAACACCCAGTTCTTAATTCTGTGTCTGCCGTCTGTAAGATGTCCTGACAGTACACCATCTATAACCTGGGAGGATCAAACACAGTGTGTACAAGGGCCTGTTCCGCCTTTCCTGAGATTTTTCTCAAGAGCCACCTCAGCAAGGTGTCCCTGAACCACCTTCTGTAGGAGTATGGCCCCCCAGCCCCACTTAGAACTCTCCATCCCACTGCCCCACTTGGTTTTCAGTTCCTATCACCTACACTCCAGGTTTCACTTCTTTCTTTTTTCATCTGCCTTTTTTCATCAGAATAGTGAGTTGTTACTGCCGGGGTCATTATTCACACACCCGCAGGCACTCAGTAAACTCAACAAATTTTTGTTGAGTGAGTGATTTGCTTAGCACTGCGCCTGGCATACACTGAGTGCTCAATAAATCATTAAATAATATTAAGAATCATGAAAGAATAAAGGAGAAATGAAGGGGCCATATTTAAGCAGTAGAGGTCATCTGAACTCAAGATGAACCACACTTGTTTGTGTTCTCCCAGGGCTGGGAAACAAGGCAGCTGCAGTCCTTTAGGGCAGGGGTCCTCAAACTTTTTAAACAGGGGGCCAGTTCATTGTCCCTCAGACCGTTGGAGGGCCGGACTGTGGGCCCCAGGACCAGTCGGCTGCTAAGTAGGACAGGCAAAAACACCCAACGGGCCGGATAAATGTCCTCGGCAGGCTGCATGTGGCCCTCAGGCCGTAGTTTGAGGACACCTGCTTTAGGGATAGACAAAAGGGATTGAGTTCAGAGGCTTGCAAAGAAATACACAAACAATTCTTGGGCTACGTTTTATTTACCTTTTAAAGTATATAAAAATATTGTGCCGAGTAGAAATATTTATGTTGGACCAGGAAGCATAGAAAAGCCTAGTATGAGTGAAGCTCTTAATATCACGTATAGGATGGGCTCTTGGACATACGAGAACGATAGTGGCCCATGCTACTCTTAGAAACACAGTTTCTTTTTTGTGTGTATTTTAAAATTAGATCTGTCATACTGATATATATAATTTGGGGATACATGTCATATTTTGTACACAGTGTAATGATCAAGTCAGGGTAATGGGTATCCATCACCTCTAACACTTTTCTTTGTGTTGGAGAAAAAGCCTGCCTACTTTCCTTCCCTCCTGCCTCCCTCCCTCCTCCCTTTCTTTTCTTTCCTCCCTCCTTCCCTCCCTCCCTCCTTCCTCCCTTTCCTTTCTTCCTTTCTTTCTTTCTCTACAGAGTTGGCCCTAGGTAGACTGCCATGGGATCATCATAGTTCACAGCAACCTCAAACTTTTGGGCTCAAACAATCCTCTTGTCTCAGCCTCCTGAGTAGCTGGGAATACAAGCACCTACCTCAATTTTTCTATTTTAGTAGAGAGATGGGGTCTCACTCTTGCTCAGACTGGTCTCAGACTCGTGGTCTCAACCAGTCCACACTACTTGACCTCCCAGAGTACTAAGATTATAGGCATGAGCCAGTGCACCTGGCTAGTTTCTCAATTTAAGAAAAAAGAAGTTCTTATCTGCTTCACTTTGAGATTTCAAGTAAATTATCAAGACTTAAAAAGTGTATTAAACGGGGGGAATTCTGAAGATGCTTTCCAATCTGACTCGTTCCTCCCTGTCCCTATGGGGAAGCAGTTGCAACTGCCCAGGCAGAAGGCACTGAGGCTGGTGAGTAGTCGCCTGGGACACACCCGAAGGTGGAGAATGGCCTGAGGGGTGGGGGGACCAAGGGTCATGGCTGAACCAAGTGCAGTGGGTGTGGGGATCTGGACATATTAACGCATCTGTGTGGGCAGACCTCCTTTGTAGATGGGAGAAATGTGTCTGGGGTTCAGGAGAAAGGACTTAGCAGGAATGTAAGTTTGGAAGCGTTGAATGTATGGATGGAATTTAAAACCGTAAGACCAGATGTCAAACCCAAGGGAATGAATGCCAGTGGCATTCTGTGGATACCCAGTGCAGGACGGATGAATTCTCACAGAGGCGAAATTCTGCGGATACCCAGTGCAGGACGGATGCATTCCCACAGTGGCGGCGTTCTGTGGATACCCAGTGCAGGACGGATGCATTCCCACAGTGGCGGCATTCTGTGGATACACAGTGCAGGACGGATGCATTCCCACAGAGGCGGC
>NW_003852440.1:7286368-7286688 GCF_000181295.1 Otolemur garnettii | reverse complement strand
CAGGACGGATGCATTCCCACAGTGGCGGCGTTCTGCGGATACCCAGTGCAGGACGGATGCATTCCCACAGTGGCGGCGTTCTGCGGATACCCAGTTCAGGACGGATGCATTCCCACAGAGGCGGCATTCTGTGGATAAACAGTGCAGGACGGATGCATTCCCACAGAGGCGACATTCTGTGGATACCCAGTATAGGACGGATGCATTCCCACAGAGGGGGCATTCTGCGGATAAACAGTGCAGGACAGATGCATTCCCACAGAGGCGACATTCTGTGGATACCCAGTATAGGACGGATGCATTCCCACAGAGGGGGCATT
>NW_003852440.1:7271665-7285265 GCF_000181295.1 Otolemur garnettii | reverse complement strand
CCTCCCAAGTAGCTGGGACTACAGGCGCCCATCACAACACCTGGCCATTTTTTGGTTGCAGCCATCATTGTGGTTTGGCGGGCCCAGGCTGGATTCGAACCCGCCACCTTGGGTGTACATGGCTGGTGCCTTAGCCACTTGAGCCACAGGCGCGGAGCCACACCTAGTTTGTTAAACTGTTCTCTTTTAAGTAGCTTTATAAAATAGGTATGTGTTTGTTGTGTACCAAAACAAGTCACACCAGAAGGTTAAAAGGAGTTTAACATTACCTCTTCTGGTGACTGTCCGTCCTCGATGTGTCTTATGCCCTCTTATAGTTAGATGTATGCAGTTTTATATCACAAAACGGTGCTGCACTGGCTGTTTGCTCTCTTTTTCATTCACTAATACGTAGGAAACATTTTCTACAACTGTTAAATATATCCATTTTATGTTGATTTAGCTAGTTCTGAATAAATATGGTGATGGACCTGGAGGCTGTTTCTGTTCTTTTTAATGCTAATAGTGTTGGGGTGAAGTTTTTGAATAACTTTTCAAAGTTCACTCTTTTCAAAGGAAATACTGTTTGAAATGGTATATTATTCCTTGGGTCTGAGAATGTGCCCGAATTTATTCAATATATTGCTGAGTTTGGCTACTGCTTTATTTTGCGTTTTGAATTAAGATTCATGATTGACATTTTTGTGGCCAACCTGCCTGCTGTTTTTTCTCCTTCCCTCCCTCTCTTCCTTCCTTCTTTCTTCTGGCTTTGGTTTCATGATAATACTGACTTTGTAAAATGAATTTTAATACAAATGCCTAAATCTCTTTAGATGCTTAGGGAAATTTTACATGCAAAGGAATTGTTTGTTACTTGGAATTCACTTATAAAGCACATCTAAATTTGGAGCTAATTTCAAAGTATCCTTTGATGACTTTTAAAAATTCTTTCATGAATATTGACATTGGGTAAGTTTTTCTATGTATTACTTGAATTAATTTGACAATTTATATCTGCCCAGAAGAATAAAATTCCCTTGGATTGTCAGATTCGTTGGCTTAGTGTTGTATGTCTGTGCTCTTAAATCTTTATTAATTATGAACTTCTCTGATTTTTCTTGTTCAGAAATGCCAGTGATTTGTCTCAGGTTTCCCTACGCCCCACCCCTGTTCTTTCTTCCTTTCAAACTTAGAACCAAGTACTGGAGTTACACATACCCCCCTTCTAGCATTTGTCTGCTTTCTGATCCATCTCTGTCTACCTGTGTTTTAGGATTTTCTTCTCCGCTTTCCTCTACGCTGCCCTTGCCCCATGAGAATTCAGGTGCTAAGTGTTGATTTTATGTCTGTCTGTTTTGAGTGCCCCTTTGGCTGAGTTTCTTAGTATGAAATCCAGTATGATAATTTTTGTTACTTCCAAACTTACCAAAATATTATTATTTCTCACTAGTTTGGAATTCTACTTTTGGTTTCTTTTTTAATACAATGCTCATTTAGGAAAGAGTTTCAAAATTATAAGAAATTGATTTTTTTCTTTTTATCTGTTTAAAGTCATTGAGTTTTCTATTCCTCATTGAATTCCCATAACAACCCTATGTGATGGGGTACTGTGATTCTGCAGATAAGGAAATAGAGTCAGAGAGGTTGCATGACTTAATTAAGTAGGCAGTGGTGAGGTGTACTGCAGCCTGCCTTAAAAGGCTACAGTCTTTACTTCTGATTTCTATAAATATCTCATGGGCATTTTTTAAAAGTCTAGTAGTATTTATAGTTGTGTCAAAGTTCATAATGTACATGTTAAGCCAACCAGAATGATTACATTCAAAACTTCAGTATCGTCTACATGTCAGAAGAGTTTGAAGCTTCCAAACAGTGCAAGGACTTTCTACTTTTATAGTAGTTGCTTTATCTATTTTAACATTATGAGGGGTATAGAAGGTATATTCATGGATTATATCCGTATTAGCATAAAATTACTGCCTCACATTGCATTGAACACTTTCCTTCTTTGTCATACTTTTTACTTGGTGTAAATGTTAATCTCTTACTTTAGTTTGCTTATTTTTGATGTATTTTTGTATTCTATAAGCTTTCATTTTGTAGATGCCATTTTATTTTAGGTTTGTCTTTTGTAAACAACCTAATAGTGTATTTTGATTGTTAAGCCAATCTGATGATCTGAAGTTTAATACACTCTTAGCCATTTTCATATTTGGTCTGTCATCTGATTTTTTATGTAAGTTTTTTTTCATGCTTCATTGCTTTTTCCAAAAAGTCTTCTTTCCTCTCTTTTATGGACAGTATGCTTTGTTTTACTTTGTTGGTCTTATATTTTCTTATTTGCTTTGTTCTCAATTTAGTTAAGAAAATTTGTTTCCCACTTCTAATTCAATTAGTAGCAATTTTTTATTTATAAAAATTCAATAGAAAATTTGTCAATTAAAGAGGTATTGGTTTAATGCCAAGAAAAAAAGGATACATATTTTTAAATGAGTAATTAATATGCTTTACTTTCTTTCATCTACTTTTCTGGTTTTGTTGATAATACTCTGGCATTAAACAAGATTGTTGATGTTAAGTATGAAAACATAACTGTCTTAAGAATTTTTCATTACCATAACCATATTGACACAAGGCTGTCAGACTATTGCTGAAATAGTTCTAATGCTTTCTCCCTTTTGAATTCCCCCAAAGTTGAATTTTTTTTTAACTTTTTTTTTCTTAACACAAGATCTTCTAAATGTTTTTTAGGAGGCTCGTGTGACCAAAATTCTTCCTGAGCCTTTGCTTGCGTGAGAATTCCTTCCTGTTCCCTTCATAGGAAGGGCAGATTCACAAGCACAGAATGTGTATATCAGGTCTGCTTTTTCCTTTAATACTCATACGTATTGCTTCATTATTATCTGTTTAGTTTCATCAAGGAGAAGCCAAAGCCATCCTGATTTTGTTCATTTATTATGTTTTATAGTTAGGATACTTTAAGCAAAAAAGACAGTTTGTTAACTTAATAACAAGCCTCCGTCCAGGTGGCTTCCCTTGGATGGGGAGCTCTTTCTGGCTTTCCTTAGCACCACCTTCAGCGTTCTGGTTTTTCAGCCTTTAAATGGCCACAAGGAGGCTTCCATAGCTTCACGCATGTGGTCACTTTCAAGGCAAAAGCAAAGAGGCCAGAAATGGTTTTTTCTTGAGTGGCTTTCTGTGCTTACCAGCAAAGCAAATCTCTCCTAGAAATTCCCCCAGGACTTTGTATTATAATCTGTTAGCCAGAACAAACAGTGAGGGAGGCTATGGCCATGACTGTCTTTTTTTTTTTTTTTTTTTTTTGAGACAGTCACCCTTCGTAGAGTGCTGTGGCGTCATACTTCACAGCAACCTCAAACTCTTGGGCTCAAGCGATTCTCTTTGCTTCAGCCTCCCAAGTAGCTGGGACTACAGGCACTTGCTACAAAGCCTGGCTATTTTTAGAGACCAAGTCTGGCTCTGGGTCTAGCTCAAGCTGGTGTTGAACCTGTGAGCTCAGAAGATCCACCCAGTGCAGTCTCCCTGAGTGCTAGGATTACAGGCGTGAGCCACTACGCCCGGCCTCATGAGTGTTTTAGGGCAATTGGGACTTAGCCCTGGAGCGTGGCAGTTTTTCCCAGCAAAATATGTAAGAAAGGAGCAAGAGGGAGATGATTTCTGTGTTACCAAGAAGGGTGCACACTGAAGGCATTGCACAATGGCATTGTAGCGAGACTCAGAAGGAATAAACATATACATTGTCCGTGTTTAGGGGCCACGTATCGAATGCCTCATCATTCTATACCATAACATTTCATTCTGTCATCAATAAGAAGTTGATTTTTCCCCCCAAGATGCCAAAAGAATGTTGTTACGTTTGACACGAACAAAGTTGAGGGGCACCAGATGCATCACCATGGATCTGCTTGGAATGGGTGTGAATGGGTCATGCCAGGACACAGTTGGGCGTCCTGTCCTTTCTGTGCGTTGTCAGTAGGCTAGGACCATGGAGGCTGCAGCAGTGACTCTTCTACATCAAGTTTACATCCTTACACTTAGACCACCCGTCTGCCTTTCACCTTTGGGAAGAAAGGGACCCAGTGCAACCTTTGATTACTAATAATAGTAGAACTAATCAAAAGTTGATGTTTCCACAAGGCCAAAATGTAGAGCAATTAACTATACCCACAAAAAGAGCTCTGCATCATGGCCCTTCATGGAACGTCACTGTTTTTCCTATCAGAACTCAGTGGCTACACGAACTTCATTACACTTGGCCCAAGTCTTGGTGGAAGAACCACATGAGTAGGATGGAAAAGGAAGTCACCTTCATGAGTAACCCTTCAGAAGGGTACCCTTAAAGATTAGCCCGTAGAGACAGTAGGAGTTGATGTGTGCAGGAGGAACCCGGAGACCTGAAGGCTGGGGGAGTTGGTATGTCTGATCTGGACCCTGGGGCCTCTGTCCTCAGGGGACAAGCAAAGGGAAGCAAGGGAGTGTGTACTTCATATCGCCTGGGAAGCATGTGAGCTCCCACCCAGAGAAGGCAGCTTGTCCCTGGCATCTGGAGCAATGAAAGTTTCAAGGACAGTTGTTTCTTCTCTCTGAGACAAGTCCAGCCAAATGGTGAGTGGGAGTTGGTGGCTGAAGTGTCTTTGGTGGGGGTTCCGGGAGAGCTCAGACGGCTTCATGCAGTGCTGTTGAGCTGATGGCTGAAGTGTCTTTGGTGGGGGTTATGGGAGAGCTCAGATGGCTTCATCCAGTGCTGTTATTTTCTCAACTTTCAATAGCTCTTGACTCTTGAAAATTTTTTCAGCTAAAATTTAGTGTTGGTAAAAGTGGAGACAATGAAGAGGGATGGTGTTCTTTGAATAAAGAATAGTTTTACTCCAGTGAATGGCGGCTGGCTGAAAGCTTTAAGTGGAAACCTAATGTTCTCCTTTCTTGGGTAGAGAATACTCACATATTCTGGGCAGTGGTTTTTGTGGGCAGTGGGGGAACGTGGAGTGTTTGGGAAGCGGGGCATCTGTGGATTCTACGAGTGCCTGGAGTGCCTGTGTGATTTTCAGTCTGGAAATCTTGGCTTTTCAAGGGGATTAGAGAACTTCAAACCTTTGATTACTAATAATAGTAGAATTAGAGGAGCGTAGTAAATAAGATAGGCTGGAGTTCCTTGTGTCCCAGGGAAGGTAAATATTTTGTTTTAGCACTCTTGTCTCCTGCGTAGTGCAGAATGCAGGAGCCCACAGTGTGCGGCAGGCTATTTTAGAGCAATAATTTCAAAGTGAGACAAAGCTAAGGTGATTAATGGGGCTTACTCAAATCTCCAGCCAACCAGATTTTTTTTTTTTTTTTTTTTTTTTTTGAGACAGAGCCTCAAGCTGTCCCCCTGGGTAGAGTGCCATGGCATTACAGCTCACAGCAACCTCCAACTCCTGGGCTCAAGCGAGTCTCCTGCCTCCGCCTCCCAAGTAGCTGGGACCACAGGCGCCCGCCACAACGCCTGGCTATTTTTTGGTTGCAGCCGTCATTGTTGTTTGGCGGGTCCGGGCTGGGGATTCGAACCCGCCACCTTAGGTGTACGTGGCTGGCGCCTTAGCCGGTTGAGCTATAGGCGCCGAGCCAGCCAACCAGATTTTTAAGAAGCTCAATTTCACAGGGGTCCTACAGATGTTTTTTAATGTCTTGGGGTTTGGTTCTCTTTAGTTTTGAAAGCGCTCTGTAGAATAAATTCTGTAGCTATTGGGACTAATCAGAAATGAGTTGATGGAGTGGAATATTATGTCATTGTCACTGTTCGGAGGATTACTCAGAGTACGTCTTAATTAAACGAACATTATACAACAGCTAGTTAGCTTTTTCTCTTTTTTAAAATCTTTGTTTCCCTTTCCAATTCACGTTCTATCCAGAGGCCTGCCTGAGCTTCCTAGAGACTCCATGGCAACACGCCAGGAAAATGTGAAGCTGACCAGGGGGGCCAGGGTGGAGGTTCAGTGAGGGTAGAGATCTGTCCCTGGTCCATTTGGGACAGGGAACAGGAGGGCCGGCTTCCAGTGCCCCCATCCTCACTATGGTAGATCCAGATTCTGGTATGGGCTAGGTAGGCCATGCTGGGGCCTTAGTCTGTGGCTTGGCTTGTACTCCTCAGGTTTTAGGCCACAGCCAAGGTAGAGTTTGATGACCCAGGCTGGGCCCCTTCATGTGTGATGACCGTAGGGGTCAGGCTGTGGCAGAGAGAAGGAATGGGAACCAACACCTGAGAGTCTAAGCTACCCTGGGTAGGGAACAAAGACGTGTAATATGGTCCAGATCAGAGGTCCACAGGTAAGTCCAAGCCTCCCTGGGTGCATCTTCTGATGGCTCCATTTTAGAGAACTGTTGGCAACACTGATGCGTCTCAGTCTTGTGCATGTTTCTTAAAATGAGATCTGGTTGAGCGCTGCAGCTCACACCTGTAGTCCTGGCTCTCTGTGAGGTTAAGGGAGTAGATAGCTTGAGCGCAGGAGTTTGAGACCAGCCTGAGCAAGAGTGAGACCCTGTCTTTGCTAAAAGTAGAAAAGCCAGCTGGGCATTGTGGCAGGTGCCTGTAGTCCCACCTACTTGCGAGGCTGAGAAAAGAGAATTGGTTGATCCCAGGAGTTTGAGGCTGACAGGGTGACAGAGTGAGATTCTGTCTCCAGTAAATGAATGAAGAAAATAAAGTGTGAGGACAACTTAAAATTCATATTTCTGGGTATCACCCAGACCTACTTAAGCAAAATGAAAGAGGCAGATTGGCATCTTGAACAAGAAACATGTGCCCACCCTGTGCCTACCATGTGCCCAGCTGGCAGGAGCCTTGGCTGCACAGCAAAGACAGCGTGGACTTTCTGTCCACACATGAGACAGATCAGGCTGCGGGACAGTCACTTGAGACAGTAGACCTGCCCTTTTCTTTTTTTGAAATGGTAATGGAGTGAGCATTTTCGGTGGGTGAGGGCAAGAAAACAAAACTTTCAGGGCCCAGTGAGTTACCAGCTCTGTCTAATCCTTTCTCCCAGTGTCCTGGGGTGTTTAAACACCCGGCCTCCAGCCTCACATCTCCATATAGGAGCAGGAAAATGGGCCGGAACGGGGAGGAATCTATTTTAATCTGTTCTTTTGACTTGAAACTTTCTGGCCTTGCTGGCTTTGCCTAATGTGTCCAGGGCTGTCTTGGCTAACTCACATGGACTGTAGGTGCGCCCAGAGAGTTGAGGATTTTCAGGTGCTGGATCAGTTGAAGAAAGACTGGCAGCTGCAGGGCTCCCTGGGCTGCTCTGTCTTTCCAAACGAGGGGAAGGGGCAGTACCTTGTCACTCTCATTCCAGAGTTAAGGCGCCGACACTGCAGGGATATCCTTCCCGATTCACTCACTCTTCTCTGGGTTGAGAGTGGGACTGCCTTTGTTTCTCCAGCTGTGGAATTTGCTCAGATTTACCCCCATTTGTTCCTTACCTAGGGGGGCTCAAACCTGCTCTGTGACTCAAGTGGAAAAAACAACAGGGTAAAGGGACAGGAAGCAGGAGGAAGGAAATAATGAAGATCAAAGAAAAAACTAATGAGCGAGAAAAACAGGAAGCAACAGAGAAGATGGTAAAAAAGCTTCATCTTAAAAACGATGCTTTAAGAATACTGATTAACAAAAATTGAGAAGAAACATGATTCACAAGGTTAAATAATATTAGAAATTTAAAAAAAAAACCTAATCAAAAAGTAGGGAAAGATTAGGAGCAGGTAGTTAACAGAAGAAGCAACCCAGTCAGCTCGTAAACAAATGGAAAGATGTGTGGACTTGCTGTTATGAGGGGAGTAACAGTTGTAATGAATGATAAGGCTACTTAATACCAGTCTGGTTAGCAGAGTTTTACAATGTAGTGATATGTGTGTGTGAAGGAATGGGGGGAGTGTGGAGTCCTAGGAGTGGGGGAGAGAAAACAGGTGTAGCCAGTTTGGGGAGGAGTTGGCCTCATCACCACAGCTGGAGAGGTATGTGATCCCTGACCAGGAGGCCCACCTGAGGGCAAATACGATGTGAAATGTTCTCAGGTACTTGAACACAGTGTCCACTGCTGCACTGCTCCCAGCAGAGAGAAATGGAATATCAACAGGAGAGGGATTCCGTGCAACGTGTTCCTGCAGTGGAGAGCAACTTGGAGTGAACATGGGTGAAATGCAGTTGAGGTGTATCAAAAGATACAGCAAACCTTGGCTCGGCTCCCGTATCTCAGTGGTTAGGGCTCCAGCCACATACACTGGGACTGGCAGGTTCAACCTGGCCCAGGCCTGCTAAACAACAGCAACAACAACAACAAAAAATAGCTGGGTGTTGTAGGGGTTGCCTGTTGTCCCAGCTACTTGGAGACTGAGGCAAGAGAATCCCCTGAGCCCAAGAGTTTGAGGTTGAGGTAAGCTGTGATGCCACGGCACTCTACCCAGGGGGACAAAGTAAGACTGTCTAAAAAGTAAGGCAGCAAATCTCAGCACAGTCTCATCCATATTAATCTTGGGTATATGCAGACCAACATGACATGTTATTTGTGAATATATATACATATAGTTCACGGGAAATATCCATAGGAACAATGAGGTGCCAAGTTCAGTGTAGTGACTGCCCTTGGGGAAGACATGGATGGGGGTAGGAAGAGACTCTAATTATTACCTGTCATGTGTCATTTCATTTAAAAATCTGTAACAGGCTCGGCGCCTGTGGCTCAAGCGGCTAAGGCGACAGCCACATACACCTAAGGTGGCGGGTTCGAATCCCCAGCCTGGGCCCGCCAAACAGCAATGACAGCTGCAACCAAAAAATAGCCAGGCATTGTGGCAGGCGCCTGTGGTCCCAGCTACTTGGGAGGCTGAGGCAGGAGACTCGCTTGAGCCCAGGAGTTGGAGGTTGCTGTGAGCTGAGATGCCACGGCACTCTACCCAGGGGGACAGCTTGAGGCTCCTGTCTCAAAAAAAAAAAAAAAAAAATCTGTAACAAAGGCCAATGTTGCAAAATACTAATATTTGACAAAGCAAAGCAAACAGTCCATGGGTGTCTGTGTGGTGTGTCCGTGTCTCACGTTTGAAATCCATAGACCCTCCACGGCTCCACCTCCTTAAGTTGACCTAATTTTCGTAGACCACACATGGTCATATGTACGTATCAGTACAGCAGGCATAGTTTCTTATGCCAGCTGCCTCTGCGTGTTGACCAGTTTGCTGCAGTCCCCTGGGTGGCCAACTCACAGAGGACCCACTGTATTTCTCTCTCCCACCCACACACACAGTGATGTCAGTAGCAGTGAGGTTGCCTGCCAAGAGGCCACAGGAGACTCATCCCCTTGGTGAGTTTACTGTGGTGTGAGAAATGACGCTCAGCTTTGCAAACCCAGAAGCTTTGCTTTGTTTTCTTTCTCTGTTTTTCTCCTGCTTTGCTTTGTTTTCTTGCCAGCAAATCAAAATCTGATTGTCTCTCAGGGGCAGACTCCAGATCAACTCACAGATTGGCTGAATCTAGAAGGCCAGTGCAATAATTTGTAAATGTGCAGCGCAGCAGCCTGAACCTTGAGGTACTATGGCCTTGTGTGATCCGGAGTTGTTTTCCCTTCACTGCTACCTGGGAAGCCGTGGCTTCTCATGGTAAATGGAGGCTCGCACCATACACCCTTCCTGGGCCTTGCGCTGCTTCTTGTACAATCAGTGTCTCTGTCTCGCTCCTTTTCTCTCTCTCTTCTCTCTCCCATTTACCTGTTTCTTCTGCCCTCACCCTTTTGTCTCCCAGCTCTGCTTGCAGCCCTAGGACCCCTTAACCCTTTGACTGTGCTATTTACCACTCCGAGGTGCTGTGGCCTGGATGAGTGTTTCAGAGACTGTTGCAGTGGCTATGACAGCTTACTAGAGAAAGCACCACTCTGACCTCCATGCCCTGAGGGCGATCACCAGTGACACAAGCTGAAGGCCCTTTTCACACACTTGTATTTGATATTCCCAACAGTCAGACAAGATTACAAGGACCCTTTACCAGATGAGGAGTGATCCGAGTTGCCTCAGGTGGCACAAGGCAACCAGGGGCCCTTTGCAAACAACACTGGACAGCTAAGGTATGAGTTGGGGGGGGGGGTGGAGGAAGCAGGAAACATTTCTGTATTCCTACCCCTGCCGGGAAACAGCCTCCTGTGTCACTGAACAGAAGCCCCAGTTTCCTAGTCTGAAGAGCTGCCCTTGATTATTTCATCCATGCCTTGATCCGTCCCAAATGTGACATCCTTGTCAAGGACAAGTCTTTCCCAAGACAGGTTCATTCTCTACCCTGAGAGGCCAGGGCTCACGGCTGTTCAGATAATCCAGGTTCTCTCTATTTCCAGCCAATCAGTTTAGATATTGATAGCTAATCTTAGGGAAATATAAAGCTGAACTAAGGATTTTTAAAAACAATCTTAATATGTCTATTTTTTTAAATCTCCATTATACTGGCCAGGAAGTTTGCAGGATAATCACATTAGCACTTGTGATTGTGAAAACTTGACTGAACTTGAGCCCACAAAGTCTGCCCTGAAGCCCTATCCTCAAATCCGGAGTCACTGTTCCCAGCATCACTGCTTCCAGCCTGCCTCATCCTGCAGAACAAAACTGACTCAGACTTCTGCTACTGAGTTCAGAGAAACTACAGTTTCTGCCCCATTCCCAAAGACAGCCCCAGTGTTGAAGTCCCTGGCCTCTGCTGTACTGGGCACTCTTGCTGGTTCTGGGGTAGTGAAGACTGGCAGGCTTTAAATACAAAATTTATTTCTTTTCTTTTTAAACACATTCTTTAAGCTGACCACCACCTCTACCACCACCACCACCCTTGGGTCAGTGAGAGTATTTACCATCTAACTCATAAAATAGTTCTTAGGCTTTACTTGTTAGGCCTCTTTGCCTTAAAAATGCTATTTCTCTTGAGTTTCCTGATTGCCAATTCTTAGCAAAACTTGATGCTTTATGAATATGTAGAGGAATTTTAATAAAATGATGTGAATGCAGCAGCCCCACACATTCTGAAAAAATGTTTTCAGGGCCCCATTAGCCTTCTAGATACTCAGAAAAATGCGGCTTCCTGCAGAGAAAAGGGAAGTGAAAGAATAGGACATGATTGGGGTCCTTCCGCGCGCTGTGATTTAGTGTGGAAAGTGCTGCCTTGTGTCTGTTTTAATTCTTGCACACACCCGCCTTCCGTGGATCTGCCCGGCCTGCTCCACGGCCTGTTCCACTCAGCACTTCCCCTGGGCTAAGGGGGACCTGATTGCAGAGCCTCAGTGCCTCCCGATGAGAAGCCCTGATTCCATTAGCATTGCAGGTTGGCTTCTAGGCTGCGACATTCTTTGGTAATTTGTTTATGGTTGAAACCTTGCAGAGTCTCACTTCTTTAATCTAACGATCTGCTAATTCTTAAAATTGGAGAAAAATTAAAAAGAAAGCAAAACTACCCTATCAGTCTGCTTGTCAGTAATGAGGTATGATATTAATTCCAGAATGCGTCCCCCCCCCCAAACAGCAGTGGCTAGTATGTTATGCAGATTTCTCATGATTGATTAAAATAGTAACTACAATAAATAAAAGAAGCCCCTTTTGTCATTCTAACCTAATTACTTTTTAATTGGACTCCTTTTCTTGTTTATTTTCAGAGTATGCTTCTCTGAAGTAGCCATGGGGGGAAATTGGTCTGTTGAACAAAAATTTTTTCTCTTGGTTGGAGTTGCCAGTCACCATTCAATGGGTGTGTCAGTGTCTCCGTTTGTTTTTAGCCATGGTTTGGTCCAACGATTATTTTTTTAAATTTATCACCTTTTCACTGTGATTTCCCACTTAAAATAGATATTATTTCTGATTCTACCGAGCAGATAATTCATGGCTCTGGTAAGCAACATTAAGAGCTAAAGAGTAAAACAAATTTTCATTTACTATGGAAGGTACAGCGATGAAGGGAATTTCTCCCTCCCCTTCTGAAGGTTTGAGTTTTTGCTGAAATAAACTAACAATTGACAGATTCCCAGGAAAAAAGACATACAGATTTATTAATGTGCATATATGCATAGGAGCCACATAAAATGTGAGGCTCAAAGAAGGGCCAGAAGGTTGAAGTCTTCTCCATTGTTAGTGGAGGGGAGTGGCAATTTGAGAGGAAAAGCGAAGGATTGTTAGAGATGTGTGGCTGAGAGAGCAGAGAACAGCCTGGGCAGGTGGCAGCAAATTCTGGGAAGGTGAGGGGTGTGAACCATAGTTGTCTTATTCAGATACCGTCTCTTACCCTACAGCCCTTGGAGGAAAAATTAGGAAGGTAGGTGAAAAACTTGTCCTCGAGTGGTGTCCTGAGGTGGAAACTTTTCCTTTCCTGCCTTGCTACCTATGAGTCAGTCTTCTCTGCTTAGCTTAGATTTCAGCAAGGGGGTCCAAGACAATTACATGCCTTCTGGGTAAACTTCCCTCTGTCAGACAAGGGGACTTCTGTGAAAGGAAGGGGGTAGGCAGAGAGAGACCTTGGTTCTGAGGCTTATTCCTGAGGCCCTTAAGTCTCCTTTGTTCAATGCAGTCAGTGTGGCTGAGCACCATAATTTAGGGGTATCATTTTCTGAGCCTCAACAAAGGTTTTCTGCTTCTTTAATACCGGTGGCAGGTGTTTAACTGCTAGGGTTACAGGAACTTTCTCCAGGTGTGATACTAAATGCCAACATGGAGAGCCTGGGACAGGCAAACGTGTTCTTCCACTGTCTCACGGGCACTGGACGTTAAACTTGATCATTCAAAAACAGTTTTCCTAAAGCCAAAGATGTGCTAGCTGCCTACCCTAGCCTCTCTTCCAAGCTGTTATCGCCAGTGTCACCAGTTTGGTAACTCCATGGATGTCATCAAACCACAATTTGGCCGTTTTCCAGTAGTCCTCACAAGCTGTAAGCCCTGACTGGATGTGTTGATGTCCCAGCGTTCTCTGAGAGCATTGCTCTGTGATGCTGTATATGCACTTGAATTGCTCCTTGTGATAAATTCTGCCAGCCCACATCCTGCCTGTACTGGTAATTTCTGACACACGATACTTTAGCATTTTCCATCTAGAGCTGTCAGAGTTTTATTTTTATTATTTATCTTTTATTTTTAGAGGCAGAGACTTGCTTTGTCACCCAGGCCAGCCTACGGTGGCATCATCATCCTCCACTGCAGCCTTGAGCTGTTGGGCTCTAGCCATCTTCTCTCCTCAGCCTCTTGGGTAGCTGGGGCTACAGGTGGGCACCAGTGTACTAGGCTGGAGTTTCATTTAATATTTTTAAAAATAGCCATGCAGTGTTCTTTGGTCTTTAGTATTCTATAGAGCCCAGACTTGAGAAGTGCCCTGTTAAAATCTGCCTGTACGTTGTAGCCCCTGAACTGCCTTCTGCTCGTAGGTGATCCCAGGTCCTTCACTGCCGCTTACAGGGAGAGGAGGGTGGACAAGCTCAGACCACTTACAGGGAGAGGAGGGCGTGGACAAGCTACTGCTGCTTACAGGGAGAGGAGGGCATGGACACGCTCAGGCTGCTTACAGGGAGAGGAGGGCGTGGACACGCTACTGCTGCTTACAGGGAGAGGAGGGCGTGGACACGCT
>NW_003852440.1:7269761-7270429 GCF_000181295.1 Otolemur garnettii | reverse complement strand
GCTTACAGGGAGAGGAGGGCGTGGACACGCTCAGGCCGCTTACAGGGAGAGGAGGGCGTGGACATGCTCAGGCCGTTGGTTGCAACCTTACCCTGCCTCCTCCTGCACCGTCATCATCATCACTTGGGTTGATTGGCGGTAGGCTAGGAAGACGAGGGATGTGCATCCTTGTTGTCCAGGGTAAGACAGAGCAGTCAGCAGGTCCACTGGTCTCAGTGAGGACACCTTCTGAGTCCCACAATTAAGTGCTGAGTGCTTGCTGTAGGCAGCATAGAAAGTAAGAAAGAGCAGTGGCCCACAATTGGTTTTGCACCTCAGAAATCACTGCTATAACTTGTGAAAACTGTATCTCCAGAGGTGTATCTGGATCTGAGTAGTAATGGGATTTCACTCTTTTAAAACACACTCTTTTTAACATGTTAGAAAGATGGTTTTTCAGTATGTTACTTTCAACTAAAGTCTTTTCATCTCTTACAACCTGCCTCCAGTTGCGTTTTCCTGTTTGCTTATGTCCTGTTGGTGCTTCAGCGCAACACAGCCCACTTCTGCAGATGACCTTGATCCCAGCAGCCCGCCCTGGCTGGTCACTACTCAGTCTCTCTGGGACCGCGCGAGCCCTGGCTGGTCACTACTCAGTCTCTCTGGGACCGCGCGAGCCCTGGCTGGTC
>NW_003852440.1:7267227-7269423 GCF_000181295.1 Otolemur garnettii | reverse complement strand
TGGCTGGTCACTACTCAGTCTCTCTGGGACCGCGCGAGCCCTGGCTGGTCACTATTCATTCTCTCTAGGACTACGCGAGCCCTGGCTGGTCTGGGGTCATCACTCAGAGGTGACCTTTCTCTTCCTTCAGGTGTCAGCGGAAACAGTGGAGGGTAGATCTACCGGCCACCAGCGTGGTGATCACATTTCACAATGAAGCCAGGTCGGCCTTGCTGAGGACAGTGGTCAGGTGAGCCCAGGAGATACCACCCTACACACCTGTTGCATTTTATGGGAGGCATTACCTGTCAGGGACACTAGGCATGAGCTGTGTTCCAGTCACTGGCAAGCCGGGGCTGCCCGTGGGGGCTGCAGGCAGGGTCACCTCCCTGCTCTGCACTGGAAGTGGCAGATAGATCCTTCAACCAAGAATTAGGCCATAATATGAGAATCTCCCACCCCAAGTGATACCCCTAAAAGGACCACAACTTATATCTTTTATTTTTCCTCAGCGTACTTAAGAAAAGCCCACCCCATCTCATAAAAGAGATCATCCTGGTGGACGACTACAGCAACGACCGTGAGTACCTGAGTACTGAGATGGATCTAGTTTCATGGCGGCCCTTCTCCTGGGCCCAGCCTCTCTGCAGTGAGGGTGCTAAT
The DNA here is from genome assembly GCF_000181295.1 of Otolemur garnettii. Classification (NCBI taxonomy): domain Eukaryota; kingdom Metazoa; phylum Chordata; class Mammalia; order Primates; family Galagidae; genus Otolemur; species Otolemur garnettii. The sequence goes on along the minus strand of NW_003852440.1, from coordinate 7,268,781 downwards.
GAGACACAAGCTGGTGGAGTCAGATCCTCAGAGAGTAGAGGGGCCTCAGTGATTCCCCAAGGAGATACTCTACCCTCAGTGGCTGAGAATTGTGCGTGAGTGCAGAACTCTTTGTACACTCCAGGTTCAAAACCCTCTGCTTCTTTTCTTTTCCTAGCTGAGGACGGGGCCCTTTTGGGGAAAATTGAGAAAGTGCGGGTCCTCAGAAATGATCGGCGAGAAGGTAAGACTTTTTTAAATTGATTACCAAGACAGTTGAATTCTGACTTTTCCGAAGCCCAGTAATAATTTAAGAAGTGCTTTAACTGAAAGAGCAATAATTGTCTGGTATTTGTATCTGCGTCCCCTTACCAGCGCCGCTGAGGACCCCTCCCCAGCAAATACAGGGAGGACATGAAAAGCTCAACTAATTGAAATTATTTGTATATTGGAGCAAGAGTTCGAACTATATTTTCATTTATGTGTTTCGAAAATTAGCTTAAGTCTTTCTTTCACAACCTAGGAAGTCTTACCAATCCCTGAGTATAGTAAGACATTTGAAGGAAAACAAAGATTTAGCAATGAGAAGTTTAATGACTCCGTGCTCCAGGCATCTGATAAAGTAACTGGGATTCGAGTTTGACAGCCTGCTGAAAGTGAACCCTCCAGACAGGGAGAGAGTGCTGCAATTATATGCTCACGCAGGTTTGCAAATGCCGGCTCGAAACCTCATGTCAGTCTTGTCTGCTGGGGCTGAGCAAACCGAGTCTGTCTTCATTGGCAGTTATAAAAGAAACTCTAAAGGAGGAAGAATTACTTTGGAGGATCTGGAGAGGAAGCTCAAATCACAGCATAAACAACATCCAGCACATCACTGCTATTTAGGGAGCCTGGTGCTGGGTTCTGGTTCCTCCATAGTCTGGAGAAATTTCTCAATATAGAAAATTCAAAAATGTTTAAAACTCAGGCCACGTTTGCTCTTTGAGGGTGACTCTGTTGATCCAGGAGGGGTGATCAAGTTATTCCTTGATCAATGCAGTCTCTGCCTGCCATGTGTGTATGTGTGTGTGCGTATCCACAGCTGGACAGATGTGCCTGCCATGTGTGTGTGCATATCCACAGCTGGACAGATGTGCCTGCCGTGTGTGTGCGTATCCACAGCTGGACAGATGTGCCTGCCGTGTGTGTGCGTATCCACAGCTGGGCAGATGTGCCTGCCGTGTGTATGTGTGCGTATCCACAGCTGGACAGATGTGCCTGCCGTGTGTGTGTGTGTGTCCACGGCTGGACAGATGTGCCTGCCGTGTGTGTGCGTGTGTGCATGTGTGTGCGCGTATCCACGGCTGGACAGATGTGCCTGCCGTGTGTGCATGTGCACATCCACAGCTGGACAGATGTGCCTGCCATGTGTGTATGTGTGCATGTGCGTATCCACAGCTGGAGAGATGTGCCTGTCGTGTGTGTATGTGTGCGCGCGCGTATCCACAGCTGGAGAGATGTGCCTGCCGTGTGTGTGTGTGCTCACGTATCCATGGCTGGACAGATGTGCCTGCCGTGTGTGTGTGTGTGTGTGTG
>NW_003852440.1:7255687-7267148 GCF_000181295.1 Otolemur garnettii | reverse complement strand
CAGCTGTGCCTGCCATGTGTGTGTGTGTGCGCGCGCGTATCCACAGCTGGACCGATGTGCCTGCCGTGTGTGTACATGTGTGCGTGTGTGTGTGCGTATCCACGGCTGGACAGATGTGCCTGCCGTGTGTGTGCGTGTGTGCATGTGTGTGCGCGTATCCATGGCTGGACAGATGTGCCTGCTCTGTGTGTGTGTGTGTGTTTGTGTTAGATCTCATGCATTTAAGCATACACATAGTGCTTATGATGCTTCTCAATGACAAAGTAAATTAATTATGCTGAATATTATGGTAGTGTAAGAGCTACCTTCACATCAGTATTAGTGCTGTTGATTTTACTGTGTATTGATTTTTTTTTTTTTGAGTCAGAGTCTCACTATATCACCCTTAGTAGAGTGTCTTGGCATCACAGCTCACAGCAACCTCAGACTCATGGGCTTAAGTGATTCTCTTGCCTCAGCCTCCCAAGTAGCTGGGATTATAGGGGCCCACCACAACACCCAGCTGTTTTTTTGTCACTGTTGTTGGAATTGTCATCGTTGTTTAGCAGGCTCGGGCCAGGTTCGAACCTGCCAGCCCCAGTGTATGTGGTTGGTGCCCTAAACTTTGAGCTGTAGGTGCCGAACCTGTGCAATGATTATTAATGTAGCTATTTAGTAAAAGCACCTGGGGAATTTAAGACCATGCCTTGACTCCACCCACAATAGAATAAAAATTTCTGGATTTCTGCTGGTGGGGCCAGAGCATCTGCATTTTTAAAAGCTAATTAGAGGATTCTGATGTACATGGAAAGTTGGAACCTCATCCTTCTCATGTTACATACAGATGGAAATACTAAGCCCCAAAGAAATTAAGTGGTTATGCAGCCATTTGATGCAGTAGTTGGGCCAAAACCATGTTAATAATTTGAGTTAAGGTTTTTTTTGACATTTACAGAGATGATCAGATAGTATTTCTTTTTTTTTTTTTAAATCTGTTAACATGGTGAAATACATTGGTTGACTTTCAAATGTTAAACTAGCCTTGCATTCCTAGTATAAACCCCATTTGGTCACAATGTAGTATCCTTTTGACATATTACTATTTTATAGATTGCTACTATTTTGTTAAAGATTTTTACATCTGTATTCATGAGAAATATTGGTCTACGGTTTTCTTATAATGTATTTTTCAGATTTTAGTATCAGGATTATGTTGGCCTTATAAAACAAGATGGAAAGTGTTCTCTCCTATTTTATTTTCTGAAAACGTTTGTATAAAATTTTAGTTATTTCTTCCTTAAATGTTTGATAGAATTAACTAGGAGTTTTCTTTATGGAAAGAGTTTTGATAGCTAATTCAATTTTTTTTTTTTTTTTGAGACAGAGTCTCACTTTGTTGCTCTCTGTAGAGTACTATGGCATCATAGCTCACAGCAACCTCAACTCTTGGGCTTAAGCAATCTTCTTGCCTCAGCCTCCTGAGTAGCTGGGGTTGAAGGTGCCTGCCACAAAGCCTGGCTATTTTTTTTAGAGATGGGGTCTCGCTTTTGTTCAGGCTGGCCTCAAATTTCTGAGCTCAAGCGATCCACCTGCCACAGCCTCCCAGACTGCTAGGATTACAGGCATGAGCCACCGCACCTGGCCTTTAATTCAGTCCTTTGAATGGCTGGCTCTAGGCCTATTCAGATTGTCTCTTTTTGTGTCTGATTAGATAAATTGTGTCTTTCAAGAAATTTTCTATTTCGTTAAACTTTTCTTACTTATTAGCAAAAATGTTTATGATACTCCAATTATCTTTTTCATATTTATAGAATTAGTATTAATATAGCCTCTTTCATAATTGATTTTGGTAATTTACATGTTCCCTTTTTTTGATCTGCTAGTTTTAATCTTAAGAACCAACATTTGGTTTTGTTAACTTTCTCTGTTTTGTGTTTGTTTATTTTGTTGGTTTCTGCTTTTATCTTTATTATTTCCTTCCTTCTACTTCGAGTTTAATTTGACTTACTTTTTGTAGCTTTTTAAGTAAACTTATATTACTAAAATTTTTCTCAGAGATTACGTTTAAAGCTACAAATACCTGTCCAAGCACTTCTTTACCTGCATTTCACAAATTTTGATATCATCATGTAGTTTGAGATATTTTCTAATTTCCTTTATGATTTCTTCTTTGACCTCTGGATTATTTGTGTTCTTTATTTTCTAAATATTTATGCTTTTTTAAAATTGGAGACTGGGTCTTTGTTTGTTGCCTCAGCAACAAAGATTGCTGTGCAGTTCACCTTGACAGCAACCTCAAATTCCTGGGCTCAAATGATCCTCTTGCCTCAGCCTCCCAAGTAGCTGGGACTACAGGCACCCACCACAAGGCTGAGCTACTGTTTCTATTTTTAGTAGATATGGGAGTCTCACTGTGTTGTTTAGGCCAATCTCAAACTCCTGATCTCAAGCAGTCCTCCCACCTTAGCCTCCTACAGTGCTAGGATTATAGGTGTGAGCCACCATAACGGCCCATGTTTGGAGCTTTTAAAGGTATCTTTTGGCTATTGATTTCTTATTTAATTCTATGCATTCAGAGGACATATTCCAACATTTCAGTGTTTTTAGAAATTTTGAGTATCCTATGACCTAAGATATATTCTAAGTACAATTCATAGAATCCACATTCGTCTACAGTGCTGGGTGTGATGTACTACATGTATAAATTAAATCAGTGTGGTTGTAAGTGTTCAGACGCTTAAGTCCTTGTAAGTTTTTCTGGTCCACTTTTTCTTTTACTAAGAGAAGGTTGTTAAAATATGATTGAGAATTTATTTCCCCCTACTTACTCTGATAGCTTTTGCCTCATAAATTTTGAGGCTGTAATGCATATACGCATTTGTGAATGTCATTATCTTCCTGATCAATTTACCGTACTATCATTATGATATGTCTCTTTATCTCTGGCCATAATTTATGTCTTGAGGGGAGCACCTGTGACTCAGTGGGTAGGGTGCCAGCCCCATATACTGAGGGTGGCAGGTTCAAATTCAGCCCCGGCCAAACTGCAACAAAAAAATAGCCGGGCATTGTGGCAGGCACTTGTAGTCCTAGCTCCTCAGGAGGCTGAGGCAAGAGAATTGCCTAAGCTCAGGAGCTGGAGGTTGCTGTGAGCTGTGACTCTATGGCACTCTACCGAGGGCAACAAAATGAGACTATCTCTAAAAAAAAAATTAAATTAAATTAAAAAGAAATGTATGTCTTGAAGTCTTCTCTGTCTGATAACAGTACACCAATTTTCTTATGCTTTCTGTTTGCACAGTATATCCTATTCTGGCATTTTCTAATCTCCGTATTTATAGCTAAAGTATGTTTCTTATAGACAAAGCATAGCTAGATCTTACCTTTTTTAATTAGGTCTAATAATCTTTGCCCTTTTTAAAAATTATTTTTATTTTGTGTTGTTGCAGTTTGGCCGGGGCTGGGTTTAAACTCACCACCCTCGGTATATGGGGCTGACACGCCACTCACTGAGCCACAGGCACCACCCTAATCTTTGCCCTTTTTTTAAGAATATAAAAGTGTAAAATTTTATCTTCTTAGGTTTAATTCCATTTCTGTTCCCTGTCCTGTGTGCTGTTGTTACCATACTTTTTCTTCTGTGTGTATCTTAAACCCAGAAATACGATGTTGTGTTTTTGCCTCACATAATCAGTTCAAAGAAATTAAGAGAAGACTCTGTAGAGAAACTGTTAAACTTGTCCTATTTTCCGTTTTCTGTAGCTTTGTTTCTTTCCACAGACTCAGGTTTCCATCTAGTGTCATTTCCAGTTAGCCCAAAGGAATTTCTTTACAGTGGTTCTCAACCTTCCTAATGTCACGACACTTTAATACAGCTCCTCATGTTGTGGTGACCCCCAACCATAAAATTATTTTTGTTGCGACTTCATAACTGTAATTTTGCTACTGTTATGAACTGTAATATAAATATCTGATATGCAGGATGTATTTTCATTGTTGCAAAGGGGTCACAACCCACAGGTTGAGAACTGCTGCTTTAGAACGCTTTTTCTTATTGGCAACAAAATCTCAGGTTATATTTTTCAGAAGTTTCTTTCTCCTTTATTATTATAGGATATTTTCTCTAAATAGGATTCTCAGCTGACCATTACTTTTCTTTCGGCACTTTAAAAACGTCATTCCAACGTCTTCTGGCTTCTGTTTTTCTCTTTAGAACGAAGTCGCATTTCACAGTCGTTCTCCCGTGTGTCACGCTTGTTTCCTCTAGCTGCTATCTGGATTATCTTTATTATATGTTTGTTTTTTAGCAATTTGGCTATGATGTACCTAGAATTGGTTTTCTTGGTATTAATATTTATCCTGCTTAAAGTTTGCTGATCTCCTTGAATATGTGATTCCAGTGATTATTATTGGTTTTTTACTTCTTCATGTATTTTTCTGCCCCATCCTTAGACTCTAGTTGCACGGAAGTCATACGCGCTTGTACTGTCACACAGGTCACTTGAGCTCCTTGCCCTCAGGATTTTTTCTCTCTTTTCACTAGATCTGTCTTCACTTCACTGGTCCTTCTCCCTTCTCTAATGTGCTTTTAAGGCAAATACATGGATTTTTCATTTAGATCATTTCGATTTTGAGTTCTGGAATACCCATTTGATGCTTTCCCATAGTACTCATTTCTCTGTTGAGATTCTCTGTCTGTTTACTCATTCAATGCATTGTTTCCTTTGAGTTATTGAATTTGTTGTAGCAGCTACTTTTAAATCTTTATTTGCTAATTCTTACATCTGGGTCATCTCAAGGTGAGTTTCTCTTTTTTTCTCTTGGGTATAGACTACATTTTTCTATTTTTTTCTGATGAATCACCGTTTTTTAATTATGTAAAATCTCTATTTTATATTTTAAAATTGACACTGTGGACAGTACATCATAGAGACACTGGATCATGTTATTCTCTAAAGAATGTTAATCTTTGTTATACTGGGTAAACTATTGGTGATAACGTAAAACGTGTGACCTTGTCTTTGTGCTTTGCTAGGATGAATATATAATCTCATTCCTAAGATGCAGCCTTTATTCTTAAATGTGGCCTTTCTGGTGTTTCTGTGGAAGGACAGAAGTGTTCACCAAACCCTGCTAATGTGGCAGGTTCTAAACTTTGTGTCCCCGAACTCAGACGTTCTTTTCTGCCTATTACATTTCATGTTAGAGCTTATGCCTGGTTCCAGAGTCAGCTGAGGATGAAGGGGAAGTTCCCCCAGCTTTGGGGCTGGCCTCCTTTCTGGCACCTCCTCTTTCAGTGTGCAAGCCTGAGACGCTGTCCTGGACCCCGCAAGCCAAGAGGCTACATGCAGGAGACTGGAGAGTAACCTCAGGGGATACCTTGTTAACAAGGCCGGCAGTGTGATTTTCTTCTTTTAAGGGTTCATTCCCTCTCCTTGATGCTGACTTCCAGCACTTTCAGACAGTTGCTTTTTATATTTTGCTTAGAGATTATTGTTACCTGAGCCTTAGAGTTTATAATTGTTACCTGAGCCAGGATTTTCCCCATACACATTACTCTACAGTTACCACAGTAAGAAATCTTTAGTCCTTTCCCCTGCTCTAGCATTTAGAATCATTGAAAATCCATTTGACTGTGCAGAAAGGAACTTAAAACACTTGTCTTCAGTGGTTGTGAACAGTGGAATTATTGTCATACATAAAGCCCAGCATAAATAGCAAAAGGCATTTACGACCTCAGCATCCAGGCATATATAGTACTACTAGAAGGAATCTTTGTGTCATAATGAAAAATGCACGTTATTAGCAGATTATTAACTATATAAATTGTATAATTGGACCGATACCATAATAAATTTTGTGTAAAACTTTGTCATTTATGTTATTTGGCTTGTGTGAAGTCTTAGAGATATTTGCAACACTGTCACAAATATTACTGCCACTAAAATTGGCACCATTAGCACTTGAGGTGTGTAGGTGACACTACCTTTGCCCAGTTAATTAGAAAACTCTGTTGCTATGTCAGAGGAAAATGGTATTAAAAATTCCACATTAGTTTCTGGATAAAGGAGACTTCAGTTGTGTAAAGGCCTTTCGTAGAAGACTTTAGTTCCAAGAAAGTTGTCTTCCCAGTCATTCAATTAACTATTTCTTAGAAAATCCTGGCCAGGTGCAGTGGCTAATGCCATAATCCCAGCACATTGGGAGGCTGAGGCCACAGAATCACTCAAGGTCAGGAGGTAAAGACCATCATGGGCAACATTTAAAATTGAAAAATCAACTGGGTGAGGTGCATGTGCCTGTCATCCCAGCGACTTGGGAGGCTGAAGCAGGAGAACTGCTTGAGCCCAGGAGTTTGAGGTTGCTGTGAGCTGTGATGACGCCACTGTACTTTGGCCTGGGCCACAGAGAGAGATTCTGTCCCACTCAGTCAACAACAAACTTTTTAAAGTCCTGACGGAAATCTTTCTTGGTGGGAACAGGGAAGTTTGATCCTACCAAATAAGCTTGGGATAATCTCTGTCTGTGGCCAGCCATGAGGGAGGGCATTGACAGCACGTGCTGCTCCTGTTGTGACCCTCCTGGGTGTCATAGCTTCTCTTCCCTGATGTGCTTTTGAACTCGTTTTCACAGGCCTGATGCGCTCAAGGGTCCGGGGGGCTGACGCTGCCCAAGCCAAAGTCCTGACCTTCCTCGACAGTCACTGTGAGTGCAATGAGCACTGGCTGGAGCCCCTCCTGGAGAGGGTAGCCGAGGTGAGATGCTGAGGAGGGACAGTGGGATGGCGGGTCAGAGAAGGAGGCTGGGGCGTGGTCCTGGGAGAGAGGGAAGGAGGGAAACAGGCTGCTGGGGTTGGTGGGGCACGCTGGCTGGAGCCCCTCCTGGATAGGATAACCGAAGTGAGACCCTAAGGAGGAATAATGGGACTGCGGACCTGGGGGCCTGGCCCTGGGAGAGAGGCAAGGAGGCTGCTGGGGCTGGCAGGGCACATTGGCTGGCTCTGGTGTTCTTGATGCTGGAATGAAAAGAAAATGCCTCTGGGAAGTTTGTTCTGGGAGTGTCTTATTGGCTGCAGGAATCTCTCAGTAGGAGAAATGGTCAGTTGACAAATAGTGGACAAGGATCAGTAAAGGCAGATAAAAGCCCAGTTCATTTTTAAGATTGCCCCTTTCTTGGGACTATCTCCTACCTGCCTGCAACTTCGCAAAATGGTTAAAGCAGTATGGTGCAGCTGGTGGGCCTGTGGAGAGGGGTCTTGCTGAGGAAGCCGCCGGTGTGGTGCAGCTGGTGGGCCTGTGGAGAGGGGTCTTGCTGAGGAAGCCGCCGGTGTGGTGCAGCTGGTGGGCCTGTGGAGAGGGGTCTTGCTGAGGAAGCCGCCGGTGTGGTATAGCTGGTGGGCCTGTGGAGAGGGGTCTTGCTGAGGAAGCCGCCCGTGTGCTCAGACTGCTTTTAGCGAGAGGTCCAGGTTCACATACCAGGCTCCATGGGCAGGGGGCAGTAGAAACCACACAGGGACCAGTTTGGGCTGTTAGTGCAGTGGTTCTCAATCTTCCTAATGCCACGAACTTTTAATACAGTCCAAAGGGGTCGCGACCCACAGGTTGAGAACAGCTGTGTTAGCAGGTGACCCGAGCTACGCTTTCTATAACTCTGCCTTCTAGAAGCATCATTGCTGATATTACATTTGGCCTTTTGTTGTTTCTCTTGTCTTCTGCTGGGTTTATCGCCTTTCTTTCCTTTCTACTAAAGAAAGCACTTCCTTGGGGGTGATAAAACAAACTTAATAAAAGAAGACAGAAAATGAACAAGTCTCTCTGCCTAAGTGTAGCAGAATAGTAGATATGCCATTGCTGTGTAGCCACAAGCTGCTAGCAATTGTGAAAATCGTATTTACTACCCTTTATTGAGTTTAAACTAGTTGCGTTTTGTATATTAGCTCTTTGTTTCATTTTTATCTTTGGTTTTTTGTGGGTTTTTTTGTTTTGTTTTGTTTTTGCTATAGTTGTTTTTTGAGATAGGGTCTTGCCTTTTTGCTCAGGCTGGAATGCAGTGGCACAATCATAGCTCACTGTCTGCAACTTTGAATTCCGGGACTCACATGATTCTCTTGCCTCAGTCTCCTTAGTAGCTGGGACTAAAGGACACACCATCACACACAGCTAATTTCTTTTAATTTTTTGTAGAAACAAGGTTTTGCTATGTTGTTCAGGCTGATCTTGAACTCACTCCTGGGCTCAAGCAGTCCTCTGGCTTTGGCCTATGAAAGTGTTGGGATTATAGGCATGAGCCAGTGTGCCTGATCTTGGCATTATCTTTAATGCACACATTATCCCCATTTAACAGACAAGCAAACTGATGTTCAGTGGGCTTTAATAACATATCCAAAATCTTACTGGTGGCAGAGCCAGGACTACAGAGCAGGTTTTGTGAAATCTCGGAGCCCTTTCTCTCCCATGTGCACACACCTACACTAAGAAGAGCCCACCCGGAATCCTCTCCCCACCCAGAATCCTCTCCCCACTCGGAATCCTCTCCCCACCCAGAATCCTCTCCCCACCCGGAATCCTTTCCCCACCAGCCACTCTCCCCGGGGATGTCCCCTCTGCCGGGCTGTCTCCAGGAGAGCAGCGCCGAAACCAAAGCTACCACCGTGATCGGGAGTCACTGCTCAGAGCTGTTTCAATACTAAAAAGAGAAAGTTTTAAGGTTATTATCATTAATTTTAGTCTTATCAAAAGAAATGTAAAGCAAATTATAATTTTGACTCCCACACCTGGGACCAGACCAGCAGTTCTCAAACTGTGGGTCGCGACCCCTTTGCGGATCCAACGACCCTTTCACAGGGGTCACCTAAGACCATCAGAAAGCACATACTTGCAGTGGCCTTAGGAACCGAGATACCGCTCCTCTTTCCATCTCCGGGGTCTGCCCACACGCAGATACGCCCACATACGAGTACCCGGCATGATGACATCATCATGCTAACCCTACACCCCATTCAAATACAGGTGTATGTGAGTGACAGGGTTGGCGCCATAATGTACTTATACAGACCACTCACACATGTGTAGAGAGCAGCTAAAGTAGTAAAATTACAGTTACGAAGTAGAAACGAAAATAATTTTATGGTTGGGAGTCACCACAACATGAGGAACTATATTAAAGGGTTGCAGCCTTAGGAAGGTTGAGAAGCACCAGGCCAGACGGAGCCAGTGGAGGGAGCTCTCCTCTGCCCTGCTGTCAGAGAGCCACATGGTTTGTTTTTAGCTGTAAATTTGCACCTGGGTGGTGCTGGAACTTTACAATATTAGTGTGTTCCTAATTAGTATGTTCCTTACTGTGTTCCTCTGATGTATTGTGTTCTTAGCTCTGTGAATTCTGTTACTCAATTGTTTCACTAAATCTTGCATCTTGCCAGTAAGGGTTCTTTACACAGCTTGAGTACAACATTCATTGGATCTACTCTCAGCATGAGGCAGACTCTCAGTGTCTCTCAGCCGCACCAGTCACAGGGTTTTGGGAGCTCAGAGAAGCTAAAAGGCCTTATATTCACAAACTTAAGCCCACAACCATGGCAATGTAGCACAAAGGGATGACTCAATCTGGGGAGAAGATCACAGATAAGGCAGACTTAGAATCCGGAATTCTCTGGTTGATTTGGTTTGCCATCTGCTGTAATAATATTGACACTCTCCACATCACACACGCCCCCCCATGTATATTCATAGAAATATATTCCTGATTGTGTCATGTGGGCATTTTTGTCATCATTCATCTGCTCCTGAGGTTTACTGCAGCTCACAAATTGATAATAACTTCTGTTAAATCTAAGCTGAGCTTAGATTCTGTGAGAATGCAGGCTACCCTGTGGTTGAAATTCTGGCATTTGGGAAACAGAAGAGGACCCTGGAGACACATTGGCAGAGACACATTGGCATAGTCCAGCAGTTCTCAACCAGTGGGTCGTGACCCCTTTTTAACAATGAAAATACATGGTGACTTTAGGAAGGTTGAGAACCACTGGTGTCGTCCTTTAGGTGGCTGAAGAGATAGGTGAACTGTCCCAGGGCCACAGGTATCTTCCTCCATGGACTGGGTCCTGCTCCATATTCACTCCTGGCATCTCTTGCACAGACCATGGCCTGTCAGGTGGTAGCTTACAGTGAGACTAAATTCTGGGTTCTGGAGGGGGCTGGGTCCTCGTGGACTTGGGGTAGCAGGGGTGAGTGGTTTGCTGTCACTGCCTAACAACTAAGACCTTCTTGGGGGGCGTTTTTTTTTTGTTTTGACCCTACTACTTCTTACCTTTTCTTTATTTGTGTTTTAGGACAAGACTCGAGTTGTGTCACCCATCATTGATGTCATTAACATGGACAACTTTCAGTATGTGGGGGCATCTGCTGACCTGAAGGGCGGTAGGTGTTCATCATGGTCCCCTGTCCAGCTCGTCCTATCTACACCCATGTCTGATCCTCCCCCGCTTGCTAGGAGTGACAGTGACAATAGCATTCACACCGCAATGTGTGCACCCTGAGTGCAGAGCGCCTGTGCGCTACCACACAGGACCACGCAGAGGCTTGCTCCTCCCGGAGAGCTTGCTAGGCTTCCTGCCCTCCTGTGTGAGCCATGTCGTCAGTGAACAGAAAGGATGTCCTTTCTGATCAGAGGTGATGAAGTCCTGGTGTCCGGGATGAGGTGATGTCACAGCTGCCTCCATCCCCACAGCAGAGTGTGAAGAGCTCCACAGAGTAGAGGTTTTCTGGGGCTAAAGGGGCCAGAACTATCTTTGCCATGTCTGCCCATCCCAGTAGTTTCTCTGGCAGTCTGTATCTCCTCTTGGTCACCTAGTTCTGCGCCTTACACGTGTCTTGGTTGCTGACCCATCCTCCCAGCCCAGCCACCCACATCTTGCTTCAACCCCAGGCAACATTTTGTCTGAATAATTCCTGTAGATCCTCACAGCTTCCAAGGGTGACCCCTCAAACCCCTGCCCTCCAGAGCCCCAAGAGTGATCAGTCTCTTTACCCTCTTAACAATGATCAAAAGCCCAAAGAGCCTGTACATGTGTGTCAGCATGCACTGTGTTAGACACCAAAGCCCAGAAATCATTAAAACACAAGCACATGCCCCATTTTCCACTGGCGTGCAGCCCCTGGAAAACTCTGCCATGTACTTCTGATGGTGTGAGATACAAAGGCACGTGAGGCTTCTTTAGTGTAAATACAAAAGTAGTTTTGAAATCACAGCACCTCGAAAGGGTCTGTGGACTCCCAGGGGCTTGAGGACCACATCTAGAAAGCTGCTATTCCCATAAAAGTGGTCAGGCTTCTGGGTGCCCAGGAGTCACACCACCAACCCTGTCAGGAGCCACTGCTGAGTGCTATCTGGGAGTCACACCACCCGCCCTGTCAGGAACCACTGCTCAGTGCTGTCCCAAGAGTCACACCACCCACCCTGTCAGGAACCACTGCTGAGCGCTGTC
>NW_003852440.1:7244626-7255544 GCF_000181295.1 Otolemur garnettii | reverse complement strand
CGCTGTCCAGGAGTCACACCACCCGCCCTGTCAGGAACCACTGCTGAGCGCTGCCCAGGAGTCACACCACCCGCCCTGTCAGGAACCACTGCTGAAGGTGTTGCCCAGCAGTCACACCGTCCACCCTGTCATTGGCTGCCTAGGAGTCACACCATCTACCCTGTCAGTGGCTGCCCAGGAGTCATACCACCAGCACTGTCATTGGCTGCCCGCAAATCATACTGCCCGCTGTCATTGGCTGTCCTGTAATCACACCACCCACCCTGTCAGTGGCTGCCCAGGAGTCACACCACCCACCCTGGTCTGGCTGCCCAGGAGTCACACCACACGCCCTGTCTGGTGCCACTGCTGAGTGCTGCCCAGGAGTCAGACCACCTGCCCTATCAGTGGCTGCCCAGGAGTCAGTCATATCTTATCCAGCTCTTACGCTTTGTCCCAGTGTCCTAGGACGGGGCAGGTTGAAGGGGTAGGTTGAAGGGGTGGCCGTGCCCAGAGGGCTCTGCCACAGCTCAGTAATAAATGCTTTACCCTCTGAAACTCAGCACGTTTGCAGCCTTTCCTGTAAGGACTGAGCTGAGAGCCAAGAAGCCAGCAGAGGCTGCTCTCAGCAGCTGAAAGGTGTCACACGTTTCTGCTGTGTGCTTCTGTGATTTATTCATTAGAAATTAAGCTGATGGCTGTCTCTCAGACCTATTGATTCTTTATATCTGAAGTTGGTAAACTCTTTTCCAACTGTTCAGCACCCTAGTTTACGTAAATGAGGAGCTTTTATTCTTATCACCTAACATTTTTACCAATTAGAAGATGGACTGTTCCAGACAGACACTACACTGGGCAGAAGATCACCTGGAAGTCTAACGTCACAAAAGAGAAGATAGACCAATTCTGAAATTGGGTCTTAACCTTGGGAATCAGAATGCTGGGAGTATTTAGTGCTATTGGATCATTCTCCTGGCTGTCTCAGACTTTGGCCCTACCTGTCCCTTCTGGGCCCTGTCATCATGCACAGGCTGTCTCACCTCTGCTCCTCAGCTTCCCAGGCTGGGAAATGTGATGGTCATGGCAGCCGCATAGGGTGTGATGGGGTTAGAGCAGCAGGTGTAAGGTCAGCGCTGTTAGTGCGTGCATCCCCTACCCCCAAGGGCACACTCAGGAAAGATTCATAACAAGTGGTGAAAAATAAAGTGGGGATTGTTAAAGACAACAGACCCTTAGATAGCCAGAAAGGTTCCATTTTCAGACTCTGATTCTCCTGAGTGTTAGAAAAGCTGAGATCAGATGGCCTGTGTCTCTCCCAAAGCAACTGCTTGAGTCAGAGCCTGGGTAAAGAGCTGAGAGGCTCTGTGTGGGGTACAGGCTTCCTGTAGGTCAGAAGATTAGGGACCACATTCATGGAACGTTTTATGAAATTCCTTTAGGGGAAAAAAAAGCACAGATAAAACATTCCTAGCAGAACTTTAACTTATCTCTTTGAATCAAATTAGTAAATAATAAACATAGTAAGTATCAAAAAATAAAGTTAATAGTGCATCAGTTGGCTTTTAGCATGCTCTGTTAATAAAGCAGCCAGGATGTTGTTTAAAGCCAGCTTAGGGCCCTGCCTGACTTTCCTCTTTGAGCATTGCCGTCCCCACTGCCTGGCCCCTGGCCCACTCATTCACTCTTCCCCTGGCCTCTTCCACTTCACACTGAGGGAGCCCTAATATGTGTGTGACTAGCCCAGAAGTCTGAGGGGTCCCCACCTTCCATCCTCCCATCAATGTGGCTGTCTAGATAGACCAACCCTGAATTCAAAGCATCCAGGTGAAAAGTTCAAACTTAGGCGTTGCAAAAGCTTAGGATTGAAAGATAGATGGCCCTAGAGTAATAAAGTTTGGCTGTCAGACCTCAAACTATAAGTGCAGCACTAAAAGCCGCATATTTGACAAGAAATGGTCCTGATCAACCAGGTGGGGTGTGCTAGCTTGAAGTATGTAAGGTACCTTACCTTGTGAACCAGACCCTGACCTGAGGCCCTGCTAACACACAAACCAAGCCCAGGTACCAGGCCCAGGCACTCCCATCCTTGGTGGCCTGTGAATTCTGAACATGAAATGGGAGGAAGTGCATATTGTTCAGAAATCTCACCTTGTTGCCCAGTTTTACAACTTTCTCTGGCTCGTTACCTTCTGAAAGTTTTCACACTCCCACTTCTTTCTGCTCCATTCATGACACAACTATAGCTGGGGTTGCAGTCAAGAGGTAAGAAAGTGGTCAAGTTCGTGGCCCAAGGAACTGATAACACCCTGGCCCTTCTGAAGCCTTCTTTTCCCCACTGAGAGGCTGCAGATGCAGTGGCCAGTCTCCACCTTGGGTGCTTGCTTCCTTCCTCGCTCCTTGAAGCTGGAGCTGTGCACTGGCCTCGCCACATAGATCCCAGCCCTCCTTGCTGTTTGTGTCTGTTCTTCACTCCAGCATTAGAAAAGCCTGGTCCACATTTTGGGATGGGAATAGAGGATTTCAGTGTACACCCTCCCCTGCTTCCACCACTGCCCTCTGCCCTCTACACCTTCCTCCTGTTCTACTCTGTTTTGGTTTTGATCGAATGCCATCCAGTGTTGGATGTTTGTAAGCTGTGCAGGTAGGGTGTTGAAACAAATGGCCAGTCTGTTGTCAGCGTCCTGTTTCTTTCCCCACCACAGGTTTTGATTGGAACTTGGTGTTCAAGTGGGATTACATGACACCTGAGCAGAGAAGGGCCCGGCAAGGGAATCCAGTTGCCCCAATAAAGTAAGTGCTGGGCATCCTGCAGGGTGCCCCTCCCAGGTGAGACACTAGGCTCTGGCCCCTCTCCTGGGCCAGCGTTGCCCACAGACCTGCGTGGGCCATTTACCTGCTGCCAGGCCACAGAATAAGGTCCTTTGAGGTTCTTTTTCTCAGATGAAGTCCAGCGTACGTCTCTAAGGCATATCTGCCCACTGTGTGTTTATAATGGGCAGCATGTTCTTTTGCTGAGGGGGATCCCTGATCTCAGGGACCAGATGGGCTGGTGGGCCAGCTCAGGTGTGGGCTATCCCCACTGATTAATAGGTCACTGCTCTCCTGTGAGGCCCCATGCTCAGAAGCCCCTGCTTTAAGGCTCCAAGGCCATACTGTGAGATTTGGGGTCTAGAGTCAGGTGGTTCTCTGCCTGGGGGCAGTGGCGGCACCTGTTTGGAGCCAGTGCATAGCCAAGGAAAGTGGCATCTGCAGCGCCCACTGCTGGCTTGGATCTGCCTGCATCTTCCCATCATCTCTGATGTGAACAAAGTAGGGGGCTCAGTACACTGTGTGCCTGTATCAGCCCTTTCTCAGGGGACCGCCATGGGGGCAGTGGCAGGAGCCCCCCTCCTGAGCACTTCTGGAGTGTGCTTGGGACTTGGTGCCTATCTTTGCTTACTGTCTT
Organism: Otolemur garnettii; assembly: GCF_000181295.1. Lineage (NCBI taxonomy): Eukaryota > Metazoa > Chordata > Mammalia > Primates > Galagidae > Otolemur > Otolemur garnettii. Next base: position 7,252,120 of record NW_003852440.1, on the reverse strand, counting down.
TACAGTTACCCTGTAAGGAAACTGAGGGACAGAAAAGCAAGCACACACCTAGCCTGTGGCAGCTTGTCAACTCATGGCCCAGCACCGGCACTCGCTCCCTTATAGGGGAGGCTGGGCCTGCCCTTGGCACTGTGGGAGTGCCCGGGCAGAGACAGCAGGAATGCAGCAGTGTCTGTATGGTTGTTCTGAAGGTCAGCTCACCGGTGGGAAGTCTGGCCATGGCATATGGGTACTGGCAATCTAACTTTGACCCTCCTTTGCTCTCTCCTCTTTCTCTCCTTCTCTGTCTGCCTCTCCAGGACCCCCATGATTGCTGGTGGGCTGTTTGTGATGGATAAGTTCTACTTTGAAGAACTGGGGAAGTATGACATGATGATGGATGTGTGGGGAGGAGAGAACCTGGGTATGTACAGCCCCTCATCCTGGGACGGGGACCATGCCCGGGAAGGCAGGGTACCAGTAGATAAAAGTGTGAAAAGGCTTCAGAGTGACCGTTCATTGGGTATCCCTGACCCGTGCACGCGCACACACATACAGTGTACACCCACACAGCACCACCCCTCCTCTCTGACAGTGTCTTTCTTGGGCTGGGAAGTGGAGGGTGGGTGCTCTAGCACAGAGACAATCTTTGAAAGAAAGTGCAGACTCTTCCTTGTCCTTGAACCTGAGCACTCAGGGCAGGCCCACGCGAGTGGGGAGCAGTCCAGTGCTGGCTCCTGCCTAGCCTTGGAGCATAGAGAATGAGCCAGCAAAGCCTGCATTTTCCTGTCAGTGGGATCGACTGAATCATAATCGTGAAGGTCACTTGTGGGGGAGGCCTTGGTATTTCATCCCTTCTGGACTATTTTGTGAGCAGTTCTTATTTTTGTTTTGTTTTTTAATAACCCCAGCGCAACATGTTTTACTCAGGTTTAGAGGCGATGAAATTTTACAGGTTGTGGTCTGTTTTGGTGGCCTTGTATTTACTCTATAAAAGATGGAAAGACTCTTGTTTGTTTAGGGCTTGGGGGAGGAGCTAAATTGTGTGTTGTTTTTCTACGTCCTTTATTTCAAGTCCTTCTAGCTCTGAGCTAATGCTCTTTGGCTATTGAGTATTAACTTCCGCGCATCCTTAGGTGGGTGCACCCTGGGAGGACAGACAGCGAGGAGAGGGAGAGAAAAATGAGGCCACTGCCATTATTAGTAGTTTTTACTTATAACAGAGACTTTGATGTTTTTGTTAGTTTAAAAGACCCAGCCTAGCCTATTAGTGCTCTATTGTTTTATGATGTTAAAGTTAGCCCATCCCTGGCAGGTCTCTTTGCCTTTGTCTGATCTTGAAAGCTTCTTGAGACTCAGCCCGACTACACTGAGGAGGGGAGTGGGAGGAAAGTGAGTCAAACGCCTTTCGGGTTTTTATTTTTTTATTTTGTAATGAGGCATTGATCTTTAGGTAAGGCCTGGATTAAAGTTACTTGAGCAGGAAAGGCTATAAAATTACTAACCTTCTGAGATAATTCTGTGTCACCCTGTTCCACAGGCATCCCCTAGTGACTTAGTGGAAATCCACGGCCACCTGGCAGGCCAGTGCATCACTCAGGTGCCCATTTCTCAAAAACTGTGTGGTTTGGGGGAGTGGGCATGTTATTAGTAGAAGCATGGATTAGAGAAATAGAACGTCAGCCTGCATTATATGTCAAGATGTAGAAAGAATGTTGATTTATGTGTCTAAGGAGACATTTTACTCAGAGACCAGTGGGACGGGGGAGGTTTGCATTCAGGAGCTGGTTTACCATTAGTTTGGCCTTTATATTTATGTAGCCGTGCTGTGTGTGTGCTCCTGTGTAAGTTATGAGGGCAGGACCCTTCAAGCTGGAGCACATCCCTGCCCTATGGAGTTCGGGGCCACCTCCCTTCCCAGAGGGGCACTGACAGGTCATCCTTGAGGACTCCTCACCTCTGGTTCAGAGTTAGTAAGCCCAGGGGTCTGCGTGGCCATGTCTTGTGTCTTTCTCTCTCCTTAGTGCTGCTCCTGGCTTTTTCTTCTGGGTTCTGTGAGTCTTCTGGACTATTGTCCAGCCTGATTAGCCTTTGAATAAAATCCAAAACCACCTCGTGGACATGTGCCCCACCAGAATGACTCTAGTTTTCTGTTTCTGTAATTAAAAATGTAAGTCCTTACATAAATTAAGCAATTAAAAAGAAGGACAAAGAGCTTAACTGTAGCTCTGACAGCATTATGTGTCCTTAGTAACTTCCTGCGATTTTAAGGTGGCACTGAGCACTTCCAGACACCATCTCAGTTGATGGTTTCCTAATGGAATGTGGTCCACAGAGGTCACACGCCTCACCCAGGGCCTCAGAGCCAAGACACAAACAGTAACTGCCTGATTAAAAAGCCACCAAAGGGCCAGGGGCAGTGGCCCAAGCTTGTAATCCCAGCACTCTGGGAGGCCAAGGCGAGTGGATTGCCGGAATTCACAGGTTTGAGACAAGCCTGAGCAAGAGTGAGACCCCCATCTCTAAAGATAGCCAGACATTGTGGTGGGCGCCTGTAGTCCCAGCTACTAGAGAGACTGAGGCAAGAGAACTGCTGAAGCCTAAGAGTCTGAGGTTGCTGTGAGCTATGATGCCATGGCACTCTACCAAGGGCAACAAAGTGAGACTCTGTCTCAAAAATAAATTAATTAATCAATTAATTAAAAAAATAAAAAGCCATCGAGTTTTACCAAGTAATCGTCCTCCCAGTACTGTGTCCATGTGAAATCAGAGTTGAAGATAACTGTCATTGTGCTTGGCCTTGGAAACCTTCCACCACACCTCTGCACAGATTCCTTCCCAGCTTACCACACTCCCCATGGAGAAACCAGGGGCCTCCCTGCCCCCAGTTTTGAACATTCCATTATGTGGTATGTATTTAAATTTTATTTCCTAAAGTACGGACAACTTCTTACTCAAAGTCATGTTGAAGACAGAAAGGAAAGTTAGACGCCTTTCATGGCATGTACTGTGGTGACCGTGATCATACATTTTTATATTACTACAAAAGAGTTGATTTATTTGTTTTTTTGAGAAAGACTCTCTCTCTGTCCCCTTGGGTAGGATGTGGTGGCATCATCATAGTTCACAGCAACCTCCTACTCCTGGGCTCAAGCGCCTCCCAGAACGGTGGGGTTAGAGGCATGTGCCCCTGTGTCTGCCATGCAAGTAGATTGTTAGGGCCCCATAAGACCCGCACAGGCTCTTCCCTCTGCTTTGGTTTTTGGGTCAAGTAGAAACCCACCTCCTCTCACGTGTGTGGTGCTTCCTGCCTTCTGTGGTACAGTCTGGGCACCTGCTGCCGTGACCAGGTTGCCTGTCTAGAGAGTGTGACCGTCACCTGCTTTCCTGATCTATGCTGGTCTCCTTTTCTCTGATTGATTGGCATTGGTGGCAGTGACTGCTGACAGAAGGTTTTAGTCTTGCGTGCCCTACATGTCCTTAAGAGTATTAGAGGATAGAAGAAAGTGCCCATTTATACAAACCTTAGGAAGAAAGAAAATTTTTTGAACCTTTCCAAATACCTTAATTTTTCTGTTTAAACTCAGTTCTTGTGCTCAGTTGGACCCGTCACTCAGAGGTCGCTCACGTGATAGGAGGTGATAAGCACAGGTGCGTGGTCAGAGGTATCTGTGGATCACCAGAGGGGTGTTAATCAGCCGCGTGCAGGCTTCTACTGAGTATTGGTGCTTAGGGCAAGCGTGTGCTTACCTTGGCACAGGCAGTGCCTGGCACTCCCTTTCTCATTCCTCCTGCGTGTCAGTTCCATGCTGGAGACCGTGGACAATGGCAATCTTCTCGGGGAGTGTTCCTACCTGAACCAGTGGGTTACTAATGGTGGTGATTGGTCAGGTACCTAACTATCCATGGTCACTACCAGAATCCATGAAGCACCTATGAATTTTGCCAGGTGGCTTGAGGCCTGCTTATGCATAAGGATAAACATAATTTTTGCAGTTAAAGAGAAAGGATTTTTTTGCCCCTGGGTGGAAAAAGCCCAGATGCATACTGGTGCTTAGTCAACTTAAAATGAATCTTAGGTGAAGACAGCCTGAATGGGGTGTCTGTAGTTTCTAACATTAAAGCTCAATTGTGGGCATTGTTGGTCCTTGGCGAGGGCAGAGGGGACCCTGCATGACTGTGAAACAGCTAGTGAGGAATGCTGTGCAAGCATTTCACCATCTGAGAGTCAGGATGACATTGGGACATCCCCAGGCTCATGCCAAGAGGCCTTTCTGTTCAGAATACGTCAGGACTCACTCCTGTGTCCATATGAACCTAAAAACATTTCGCATGAGCGTGCTTTCTAGATTGTGCTCTGGAGACCTGGGTGTGTCCAACATCAGACAGCAAGCTCTACACTGTGTTCTGGAAACATTCCCTACTAGGGCCTCCTCTAGCAGCTCTGAGTGCGGGGTCCCCACATGGACAGTGGGGAGCTCTGCGCCCAGGTTGGCAGCTGCTGCAGCTCTGTACTCACCATATTGTGTTCCTCATCTCAGAGATCTCCTTCCGCGTGTGGCAGTGTGGTGGCAGCCTGGAGATCATCCCGTGCAGCCGCGTGGGTCACGTGTTCCGGAAGCAACACCCCTACACCTTCCCAGGGGGCAGTGGCACTGTCTTTGCCCGGTAAGTGGTGAGAGGATGAGCAGGACCAGAGCAGGGCTGACCACCCTGAGACAGGACTTGGCCTTGGGCTGCTGGGGAGCAGGTGTCCTTCAGTGGGTGTGTGACGTTCATACAACACAAGCCAATTAGTAATGGAGAGGAGCACACCCCTGACATGGCACAGGTGCACAGGATGTCACATGGGGAGCAGGCGGTCACATACATGCTTCCACATGCTCGATAGTCTCAGGCACAACTTCAGTGATGGCGGACAAACTAAGGGGTGGACAGGGCTTGGGGAGGGAGAGCACAGCTGAAAGTAGCAGTAAGTATGTTTGAAGTGGGGGGATTACTCTGTCTCTTGATTATGGTGGCAATTGTGCAAATCTTCGTTTGTGAATGTTCTTAGAATTGTATACCCTGAAAATGTTATAGGAAGTAAGAAAATGTGTTTTTGTACTATATCTCACCATTTAAGGCACATAAAAACAGTATTGTTTTAAGTTAATTCTGTCCTGCTGTAACAGAACACCATAGACTACCGGTAATTTATAATGGGCACACATTCAGTGTCTCAGAGTTTGGGAGGCTGGGAGGTTGGATATTGTTTGCTGGGGTCTTGCGTTGACCTTCGTGCTACATGAACACCTGGTGGAAGGGCAGAGAGGAGAGCGGCTGGGAGCCAGCAGGAGGGAGCCAGACACACCCGTCCACATGTGGGACGGTGAGGTTCCAGCAATGAGGCTGCAGCAGTCTTGGCCCTAAGCACATCAGAAGGTCTCAGCTCTTAATGCTGTTACAATGACAATTAGGACATTAGTTTTGGATGCGATAGACATTCAAACCATAGCAAGTACCACATCTTAACCAAAAAGACAACTTGCTGTGGAGCTGAGTTAGGGATGGGTAACAAATGTGTCTTAGTAGCAGGAGGATGCCACACGAAGGGCTTTCTGGACAAAAACTTGGCACATTGTTATTCTGTTGGATCAAATATTTTCTTTTTTTTTTTTTTTTTTTTAAACAGGAAGGTGGAAATCTCTTTATTTATGTACAGTGGGGGACCGTTGATGGAGCAAATATTTTCCTAGAGCAGCGGTTGTCAACAGTGGGTCCCAACCCCTGTGGACTGTTATTAAAGGTTCAGGCATTAAGAAGGTTGAGAACCACTGTCCTAGAGAATTCTATTAAATGCCAACAGCAAAACAGTGTGACAAGTCAGACCTTGGGGAGGTTACCTCTGGTTGGGGTAGACGGTGAAACACATAGCTAAATAAGGTATTTCAAATACTCTCAAATACTGTGATGAGACAGAATGGTGTCATGTGGCGGAGCATGACAAGGACAGTGGGGGAGGTTTGCAGCATCGAGGGCATGTGAAGAGACCCTCTGGGGTGAGAAATGGGAAGTTGGACCTGATAGATGGGGAGGAGGTGGTGAGGACCAGAGGACCTGGACTTCCTGCAGGAGGAGCAGGTACCGCTACTGAGATAAGGGTGTCCCAGCACGTCCATGAAGCAGGAGAAAGCTAAGAGTGGTTGGAGCCTAGGGACTAAAGGGGCAGGGGCGGGAGAGCTGGACAGGTCAAGGACTGTGCACCTTGGCAGGTCATGGGAAAGTTTGGGTGACATTTGATTCTGGAGGAAGCCATTGGGGATTTTAAGTGGGTGCCTACTGCTTTGTTTTATGCTTTGGAAAGGTCCTTCTAGCTGCTGGTAGAGGGTAGCAAGGAAGTGGCACTATGGTGAGGCAGTGGTGCAAATGCCCCTCTACTGAGAGTGCCAGAGGTCGGAGGAAGACGCCTCTGAGAGAAGACATAGGCATGTGCCCCATAACAATGTTTTCTCAATAAGGTTTGTCCCGTAACTTTGTAACACTGTATTTTCACTGTACTTTTTCTGTGCTTAGATGTTTTTAATACATCAGTGCTTCCCTTTGTGCTACAGCTGCCAGCAGTACTTAGCAAAACAGGCTACTGCACAGGTACGTAGCCTGGGAGCAATAAGCTGTGCCCCACATCCCAGGTGTGTGGCGGTGTGTGCCACCTAGGTAGTGTGCACAGTGACAAAATCACCGAACAAAGTATTTCTCAGAGTGGATCCCCATCTAAGCAATGCCAGACTGTGCCTGGAGTAGGTGTGTAGCAGTGGAGAGGGGTCAGATCTGGCTCCATCGTGAGGCAGGCAGTGTTTGCCAGTGTGTGGTGGAAACTAAGGAGGTCCATCCGCCCTGTGGGTGGGCGAGTGTGGTTACTCAGCTCTGCTGGCAAGTTGCCCCTGCAGGGATAGGAAGGGGGATGGGGGAGTTACTGTCTTATCTTTTATATAGTATTTTTAAACTTCTATTAAGTAATTACTGATACATATGTTACACATAAGTTAAATTTTTACCTGATTTCTAAGGAAACTTTAAACAAAAGCCAGAATAAAAAATAATGCTCAACCAAATTACATTCTCTAAAGAAGTATAGCTTTTCACGAATATTTTCTATGCTTTGATTTTGTTTTTTATTTTAAAAAAATGATATTATTTTTACTGCTGTTTTACAAACATCAATATGTGCTTTTTCCCAGGAGTAATAGGGGAATCTTTCCAGAAAGCTCTTAGATAAACATCCAATACCCCAAGTCAAAGCCGTTGATGTATCTTAGCAAACAGTAAGGTTTCAGAAAACAATGTATTAAAATACACAAGGTAGCACACTCTTTGTTGGAGGAGAAACAGTCTTAATTGTATTTCATAGCTGAGGAGCTTATATAGAGAGATGTGAAGAGGAAATTCACCCAGAGCCTCCGTACTTGGAGCAGCAGGTCTGTTGAAACACCTACTGTGGGCCTCCACCAACTTGTCTGAAGGACCGGGGGGGGG
>NW_003852440.1:7202029-7243444 GCF_000181295.1 Otolemur garnettii | reverse complement strand
CTGGATTAAAGATTTAAACTTAAGACATGAAACTATAAAAATACTAAAAGAGGCTTGGCACCTATGGCTCAAGCGGCTAAGGCGCCAGCCACATACACTTGAGCTGGCGGGTTCAAATCCAGCCCTGGCCCACCAAACAGCAATGACAGCTGCAACCAAAAAACAGCCAGCCATTGTGGCGGACGCCTGTAGTCCCAGCTACTTGGGAGGCAGGGGCAGGAGAGTCGTTTGAACCTGGGAGTTGGAGTTTGCTGTGAGCTGTGATGCCACAGAACTCTACCCAGGGCGACAGCTTGAGGCTCTGTCTCAAAAAAAAAAAAAAAAAATTCCTAGAAGAAAGTGTAGGGAAAACACTTGAAGTAATTGGCCTGGGAGAAAATTTTATGAGGAGGACATCCTGGGCAATTGAAGCAACATCAAAAATACACTACTGGGACCTGATCAAACTAAAAAGCTTCTGCACAGCCAAGAACACAGTAAGTAAAGCAAGCAGACAGCCCTCAGAATGGGGGAAGATATTCAGAGATTATGTTCCTGACAAAGGTTTAATAACCAGAATCCACAAAGAACTCAAACCTATTAGCAAGAAAAGAACAAGTGATCCCATTTCAGAGTCAGTAAGGGACTTGAAGAGAAACTTCTCTGAAGAAGGCAGGTGCATGGCCTACAGACATATGAAAAAATGCTCATCATCCTTAATCATCAGAGAAATGCAAATCAAAACTACTTTAAGATATCATTTAACTCCAGTAAGATTAACCCATATCACAAAATCCCAAAACCAGAGATGCTGGCATGGATGTGGAGAAAAGGGAACACTCCTACACTGCTGGTGGGAATGCAAATTAATACATTCCTTTTGGAAAGATGTTTGGAGAACACTTAGAGAACTAAACATAGACCTGCCATTTGACCCTGCAATTCCTCTACTAGGTATATATCCAGAAAACCAAAAATCACACTACAACAAAGATTTGTATGAGAATGTTTATTGCAGCCCAATTCATAATTGCTGGGTCATGGAAGAAGCCCAAGTGCCCATCGACCCATGAAGGATCAATAAATTATGGTATATGTACATCATGGAATATTATACAACCTTAAAGAAAGATGGAGACTTTACCTCCTCCATATTTACATGAATAGAGCTGGAAAATATTCTTCTTAGCAAAGTATCTCAAGAATGGAAGAAAAAGTAGCCAATGTACTCAGTCCTACTATGAAACTAATTTATAGCTTTCCAATTATAGCCCAAGAATATGGGGAAAGGGGAGAGGGAGAGGAGGGGAGGGCGGAGGATGGATGGAGGGAGGATGATTGGTGGGACCACGCCTATGATTCATCTTACAATGGTACGTGTGAATCTTTCTAAATGTAGAATATAAATGTGTTAACACAATAATTAAGAAAATGACATGAAGGCTATGTTGACCAGTTTGATGAAAATATTTCAGATTGTATATGGAACAAGCACACTGTACCCCATGACTGCATTAATGTACACAGCTATGATTTAATAAAAAATACATATTTTGGATTTCAGAGCATTCCATATTTTTGCATTAGGGATTCTGAACCAGTAAAATGCGACATTAAGTGTATAAGTACCATCTAAATACTTGGAAAAGCAAGGGAGGCCTCAGTAAAGGCACCACTGTATCTTAGCACCTGGATGACTGCTGGTACAGGTGGTACCAAATAAATATCCACATGAACCAGCCAATATGTGAATGAAAGGAGCTAGTGCTGACTAGCACACTATAGTCGTTATAGATTTTTTGTTCATAAGACAAAAAAGGATTGCTTTGCATTTAGGAATTATGAAAGTACTTAAACACCTAAGGGTTTAAGTGATTTTAAAACACATGTGCTTGGAATCATAAAGGCCATTAGGGTTGAAAGGAACCTGGGACATCCTTGAATCAGAATCTTTCATTGTCCTCATGGGTAATTCCAGTTGCCAAAGGGCTGAAGTCACACCTCTAGGTAGTTAAGGCATAGTCCTCAGCAAGACCCCAAAATTCCACTAGGATATTTAGTGGCTCTCCTGAGAAATAACACTTATGATCCAGTAACCCCCAGTACTTTACTCCTATCTCTCTTTATGTGTGTGTACATATATATACATATATATCTTTAGTTTACAGAGAGAATGTAAAAAGTCTTCAATCTCATCACCAGACCAGACTGTGTCTCAGCACTCTGCTGTTGGTGAATCAGTCTCCCCATCAATATCTACCATGTTGCCCTGAATATAAGACACTGTCTTATATTATTTTTTCTCAAGAAGACACACTAGGGCTTTTTTTCAGGGGATGTCTTATTTTTATTAAGTATAATACAACAATCTACAATTCAAATACAGTTCAAATACAGTTAAGTCATCTTCTTCTGGAACCTGACAGAGGGAGCCAACCTTGTTGGTGGGGCTGGTGCTAGTGATGCGTGAACTCCTTCCCCTAGCCGTTCACACGTGCACAATAGGATGCCTGTGACCACGGTTACCACACGTGCACCTGCGCAAGTGTGAATGGCTCTAAGAAAGGAGCTGTGGCAGGTAAAAGATATTCCAGTCTTCCTTATCACTCCATGACTGAAGTGCATGATGTGGCTATGCAGCGTATCTGTGCAGATAGCCACGCCCATCACTAGGTCTTATTATTGGGGTAGGGCTTATAATCCTGCTAGGGCTTATTTTTTGGGAGATCTTATTTGGGGGGAAGCACGGTATCTCTCTCTCTTTTGCTTGCTCACTTGCTCTCCTGCCTCTGTAAGAGGCATCTGTTGTGCTGTTGTGTGATCTCTTTTATTGTCACTGAAGTCCCGGACCTTATTCCTGTCAACACAGAGGATGGACACCTGTGTTTTGGTGGTCATGGAATATTCCATTTATTTGATCACTTCCCTATATTTTGTCATATAATTTCTTTTTTTTTTTTGTTATTATAAACAACATTGGAGTAAGCATATTTTCACATTTTTTAATTCCTAGTTAATTATTTCCTTGGTAAATTTCTAAAAGTAGAGGCAGTTGGTCAGGCAGGGCATCTTCATTTTGTCTTGTCTGTCTCTTGAGTGGCATTATACATAATGCAACATAATTTACTTCATTGAAACAAAAGGTATGTATATAATTTTATGTGATGGATACAGGCCCCAAACAGGAATTATTTTAATAATTTGAAAAACTTGCCATTTCAAAGGGACCTTTATGGTGGAGAGAAAGACTGACTTTTAAAAGCGAGCCTTGCCCCCCTGCCATGTTTACTTTGAAAGAACAGGGTGCCTGCACTCCGGGCTCATAAAGGCCAGCTGTGCCTGAGTGTCAGACTGCCTGTGCCATGGCCAGGAGCGGGGAGGCAGGAGGTCCACTGCACTGACACTGCTTCCTGGCCACTGGAGCAGGAACTATTGGCAGGACACACTGCTGATGCCTGTGCACGCAGTAGCCTTTAGTGTAGGCCATACATCCTAGAGCGGCTTGTCCCGGAGGCTTTGCTGGGAATCGTGGCTTTCTCCCCATCACTGTGAGATACAGGAAGGAGCTTTTCTGCTCTTCCAGCAAAGCCCATTCTGTGTGCTGAAGCACAGCACACTAGGGGTCCAGACTGGGCATGGAACTGCCACCCCTTCACGTTCTATTCCTGTTCAAACATGATTCTCTGTTGGCTCCGGTCTGCAGAAAAGAAAGCAGTTCCAGCAGTTACTCGTGCCTCACTGAACTTCTCCCCACCGCTGTCTGCTACTGTTACAGCCAGGATGTGACAGGCTGTAGGGATCCAGTGTGTCCTTGCTGTGCTCTCCACAGCCCTCTGGATATGTAATTTTGACCTGCTTTGTGAAATAGCCCTAGTCCTTTCTTTAAAGTGCCTGCTTGTGCTGCGGTTTTAACTTTGACTCTTGCCCCTTTGTCCATCCGTGTGTGGTGAATGGACAGATGACAATTCTGTTGGTCAGTGAGAATCCACTGAGCACCCGCAGTGCAGGATGCCCCCAGGATGCTGAGGGGAGCAGCCTGCTCCCTGCCCTGCACCACACGCCCCCTCACAGGGACTGCCCTCATTCACTCTACCAGCAGACACGTGCAGACAGGGTGATGCTGACAGAAGGCAAATTACACCTCAAGGTTCATTTTGTTTCTAGCAACACCCGCCGGGCAGCAGAGGTCTGGATGGACGAATATAAAAATTTCTATTACGCAGCAGTGCCTTCTGCCAGAAACGTCCCCTATGGAAAGTAAGTGTCAGCCCTGCCTTCTCGTGCTCACCGGGATCCTTTGGTGAGGAGTGCGGGATGGGGCTTAAGACAGTTGCCCATGTTGACATGACCTCCTGGGCTCATGGGCCCAGGCATGCGGACAGTCCATGCTGTTTTCCAACCCTGTTCTTACTGACAAATTTTTTGTTTGATGTAGAGAACCTCTCTGATCTTAAAATGTACAAAAGAATCTTATTTCTGTCTTCTCCAGTATTCAGAGCAGACTGGAGCTTAGGAAGAAACTTAGCTGCAAGCCTTTCAAATGGTACCTTGAAAATGTCTATCCAGAATTAAGGTAAGTCACCAGGGACCGAGGCTTCTCCGCATAAAGGCTGAGAAGCAAATGAGGTCAGGGAGGCAGTAGAGGCCTCAAGAGGGGATGTGGCAGATGAACTGCAGGGGGTTGTGAAGCCAGGAGCCAGGTCTCACAGTAAGAGCGCGTGCCCTCCTCCACTGTGGCCCCCAAGTGCCCCAAGAAGGTGCTCCCCAAGTACCTTTTCCTGCCAAGTCATCCTCCCATTTTTCATGGCCTTGGAGGCAATTCAAGGCATCACCTCGTGTTAGCCTGCTCTTCCTTACACCCTTCACTGGTGGGATGGCGTGGCTGGAAGAACAGACCCCAGTCTCCAAGAGTAAGTGCCCTGTGCTGCCTCCCTAGGTCCCTGCCACCTGGGCACCTCTGCCCTGGCATGCTCAACCTTATCACTCTTCCTGTGCTCATGGGTCAGTGCTGGGAGGCAGAAGGGGGTGGGGGCTAGTTAGGGCAGAGACAAGGGAGTTTATCAGCCTTGTCAATTCCCATTGGCTTCAACTTACAGGGCATTGCTGTCCCTCCCATGGGTAGGCACTTAATAGCTCCCAGTGGAGGCTAGGAGGATGGGGACCTGACCACGGCTTTCCCCCTTCTGGGCTGTTTTAATCCCATGTGAAATGAGAATAATGCCAAAGCCCTGCTTCCCTTTGAGAGGATGAGTGATGGCAGAAATCCTCTCCTGATCCTTATTTCTATACCTGGCCTCTCACTCCGAGCTGATGTGAGCTCTCTGTCCCGAGGAACCTGCTGTAACCTCCTCTGAGGACCTGTGGAGCTGCTGGGTTTCCAGAACCATCAGAACTTCATCTTCTTAAAGGGACTATCAGGCAGGTCCCTTAACATGGCACATTTCTAGTTCTAAATATTCCCAGAGCATTTTGCACAGTGACTCACATGTCCCCAGCACAATGGCTGTGAATGCAGGAGTGGCCACCATTGTCTTTCTGCTGACACCTCCCAGAGCCCCTGTCCTGGAGATCTGTCAGAGAGCTGGGGAATGGGGCTCACTGCCTCCCTGCTGTTCACTGATTAACTCTTGGGAACTCTGCTTTTAAAAAAAATATGTGAGACACCAGGAGGCCTGTGCCCCTGGGGAAGAGGGAGGGGAGAATGCAGTCTCCTCCCGCCTCTGATTCCCTCTGTGGGACAACTTTCAGTGGGGGTTACAGGGCGGGAAACCCTGGCTATCATCTCTCCCCCTGCCAAGAGGGGCTTCTCCATTGTGGATTTTAGCCCCTGCAGGTCCTCGCTTTGCTTTTCCCTGTGACTTGGTGGGTCAGAGTGCCAGACAGAGAGACATCAGACGTACAGTTTCTCCCTGAGCTTGCCCAGGAGTTGGGGTGATGCTGGGCCCTGCACCCATACAAGCCACATCCAAGGCATCTGGCACTGTACTGGCTGGTGAACCTGCTTGTCTGTGCAGGGCAGGGCAGGCACTAGCTTCATATTTTTATTGTGTCTTTAATCTCTTCCATTTCCTTAGTACTTGGTATGGGCCAGGCACTAAGCTAAATGCTGTACTTGACCCTAGCCAAAGAGCCAAGAAGCAACTGAACCGAGTGCTTTACCTGAAATGTTTTATGCAGTGTTTGTACCAGACCTGCTTTTAGTAGGCATTGCACGAAAGAGCAAATTGAGGTTCAGAGAAAGTGAGTCTTGCCTGAAAAGATCACACAGCCAGCACCTAGCAGAGGTGGGGCTGCGGGTTAGGGCTGATTCTGAAGCATGAGTCTTATTGCATTGTTTGTCTCAAGGCCTCTGCCACATCTACTCATTTTTCCCCTTTATTGGCTGACAGTCAAGTTTGAGTATATAGGAAAGTCTGACGCAATAGGATCTGACCATGTTGACTGATTTTCTAAGTGACTCCCAGTAAGACTAACACTGAAGGGTGTCAGAAACTTTTTTTTTTCCCAGAGAAAATTGTCCGTTTGTGATGCAGACGCACCAGTTTAAGATTTCAAATGTTAGGTAGAAATCCAGAGACTAGGAGGAATGCCATGGTACAGAGGGGCACAACAACGCCTAGTAACCAGGCCTTTCTTTTGCTCCTGCAGCCTGTGCCAAAGTCACTGAGCACCGGGGTAGGTAGACGGTGTCTGGTGCCCATGTGGCACCAAGCAGGTGATTCTGATGTTGCTTTTCAGGGTTCCAGACCATCAGGATATAGCTTTTGGGGCCTTGCAGCAGGGAACCAACTGCCTCGACACTTTGGGACATTTCACTGATGGTGTTGTTGGAGTTTATGAATGTCACAATGCTGGGGGAAACCAGGTATGTGCAGGGGTGTGGGACGAGGGTGGAGGTTAGACACCCACTTGCCGCCTTCCTTCTGTGGTGGGAGCTCCCTGTGAAGAAACCTCTCGGCAGAGGGGACATCACAGAGCTAGACTGACTGTGGAGCCTCTCCCAGCTTCCAGCCAAGCTCAGCTGAAAAGAGCCTACTGGTCGAGTTGATGGTTGCAGGGCTCGTGGCCTTAGTCTTCTTGTCAGCTCTGTCCCCCCACTATGTGCACGCCTGTCCCCCCACCCTGAGGCACTCATTCCACATTTGCACCTTCATCTGGCCCCTGACTATGACGTGACACCTGCCTGATGTTCCCAGCAGTAGACGCTTCACCAGGTACTTGGGCAGCTGCTGGTTATTGGTGTCCCCTGTTAGGTAATTATAGCTTAAGATAGAAAATAGGAATTCTTAATTGCTTCAATGTGTTTCTACCTTTTCCTGAGCCATGAAAACCTACCATCTCCCATCACAGGAAAGGAGGCAGTGAAGGCTGATGGGGCTAGTGTGACCTGTGAGCTCCAGAGCAGTTTGACCAGGAGATGACAGTGGGGAGTGGGCAGAGCGTGACCTTTCTGCATGGAGACGCCTGGGCACTCCGTGAACTCTTTTCCCCCTTCTGGAAAGTTTGCCTGGCACCAAGAGGGGCCTGCATTTAAGAACAAAAACAGGCCATTTAAGCATATGGACCTTAAATTTATTGATCCTTTAACTAGACATACTTTTGAAAGCAGTATGTGCTTTTAGGTAAAGTGGCTGGTCCATTTCCTCCCAGTGAGTATCCAGACTGACCACAATCCCCAGGTCCTTTGGCTCCTTTCTTGCTGATGTGCTCGCCGTGGTTGCCCAAATGGCGTGGACATCCTAAATTAGACATGAGAGGGGCAGCTGCCTGCCTCAGGACGAGGCTGACCCAGTGCCAGTCAGTGTGGGGCAGGTGTCCGGGCCTGGCGCAGCGTCCCCCGGCCCTAGCATGTTTGTGTCACTCCCCGTCTCCCCTCTGTTTTAGCCTGTGGGTCTTGAGAATGCTCCCCAGGGAACAGTCCACGGCTATGGGGAGCACACACGCCAGCCAGCTTACTGGTTTGAAGTATTTATCCAGGTGGCAGGTGGCTTCTCTCTGTGTTCTTGTTCCAGACCCCATGAGTGTCAGACATGGCTTAGAAGTCAGAATCCATAAAGAGGGAAGAAGTAGTGGGGTGGAGGCGGCATGGGCAGAGTGAAGGAAGACATGGCCAAAAGGGACAAGGAGCTGTTAGTATTTGTTGGGTGGGCAGAGGCAGCAGGGAGAGATGCTGTACCCACGACAAGTGCCTCTGCATCCCTGACAGCTCCTTAGTCCCATGCCCTGCTGCGAAATGTGGTTCTCACTTACTGCTTGGAAACCAGAAGGCCTGGCTCATCACCTGTGTAGCACAGTGGTTACGGCACAGCCACATTCACCAAGACTGGCAGGTTTGAATCCAGCCTGGGCCAACTAAACAACAATGACAACTGCAACAAAAAATAGCCAGGAAAATAGCCGGGCATTGTGGCAGGCGTCTATAGGGAAGCTACTTGGGAGGCTGAAGCAAAAGAATCACTTGAGCCCAAGAGTTTGAGGTTGCTGTGAGCTGTGACACCATGGCACTCTACCAAGGGCGACATAGTGAGACTCTATCTCAAAAAAAAAAAAGAAAGAAAAGAAAAGAACCCAGGAGACCTGGGTGACACCCTCATCTCATGTAATTGGTGATGCAGGCCTGGCAGGGATTACCACTCTTACTCGGGTGCAGGTATGAGTAGCGGAAGCCAGCTCACTCTGGCCACACTCCTCACAAGTGTCTCATGCCATGCCTGGACCTTCAGTGCTGAGGTGGGAAAGGCAGTGAGCATGGGGAGCATTTCTCATATCTTTCCACCTGTCACCATGAGGAGAATCCACTGAAGTGCCTTAGAAAAGTGAAGGTTGGTGAGGAAGAGGGAAATGAGATCTGCTTCTCATGAAGATTGGGTTCAGTCTAAGAAAGGAGATTCTTCGGGGCTTGGCAGTGCGGCTTCAGTGGGGATCACACCGAATGTAGAAGTTAGGATAATTCGTGCAGGGCGAGTGAAATCTGCTGTCTTTAGCGTAAGGATCACAGGGTGGAGGGTGGTGACAGATTCTGTGCTGTTGGGGCTTCAGGCTTCTCTCACCACCCCCTCTGCATGACTCACCTCTGTGTTTCATTGCTGGGGTGTCCTCTGCCATGGTGAGAGTGTTCTGACGGCTCTATACAGGGGAGGGCTGCGTCCCGGGGCTCCAGCATCTCTGCTGGGAAGTGCTGTGTCTGCTGCTGTGGAGTGCAGACAGTGGTGCATCCGGTCAGCCTCACACCAGCTCATCTTCTTTGGGCTCTATGATCTACTCAGCCCCACTCACTGTCTCACCTCAATTTACTGTGTTAACCAGTAACACAAGATAGAAAGGCTGGGTCCTGGCACGGTGGCTTTGTCAGTGGGAGGTGGAGACTTTGCCCCTCAGCCTCCCTAGGAGGCAGCCTGTGTCCTGCTTTCCTGACACACGGCTGCGGCCTTGGCTCCCAGGTCCTGCCCAGTGTGGGGTGCTAAGCAGGGGGGCTATGTGAGGAGCAGCCGCAGCCCTGACCTTGGTTTGACATCAGCTCCAAGGTAGAACTCAGCTTAGTGGCAGAACTCAGCTTAGAACTCAAGGTAGTGGCAGCTCAGGGCTGTCTTGGGAAACAGACAGGATCAATTGCTTTTCCCTCTTGTGCTGGTGTGGCCCTCCCTACTGTTATTTGAGGCTTTTTCATCCTTTCCAGTGAATAGTGCTGACACCCCCGCCCCCCATGCAGTCACCCTTTGCCCACACTCATTCCACCTCTGAGAACCCTACTCTGGAGTCGCCCCCTACAGGACACTGAGGCCAAGTCCTCTGCCCAAAGAGCCTGGCCTAACTCTGGTCAGAGGGCACAGGCCTCTGAAGTGCTCCTAAGCGATCCATTTTGATCCACATGAGGGTCTGGGGGGGGGGTTCTAGTGGGAGAGGCAGCATGGTGACACAGTGACACGGGTCCTGCACCCCGTACCTGGGAACACTGCTCCAGAGACCAGCCTGAGGCCAGCAAGCTTTCTGTCCCGTGGAACCCTGGCTATGGTGGAATGTTCTAGATGGGCACCGCACATGTGGTTACTGAGCACTTGAGATACAGCTAGTATGAACTTAATTTTTTATTTCACTTAATTTTAATGAATTGAAATTTAAATAGCTGTGTGTGGCCAGGAGCCAGCATAGCAGAGCACACAGTCCTGGGGGTGACAGGGACCGAGGAGCATGTCTGCCATGGTCTGGCATCCCAGTCGTGAGCTCACCATGAGTAAGTCCTCTCTGGACCGATAGAGAGTGATGCTTTTTGGGTAGTGTGCCACATGGATGAGAAGTGAGAGGGAAAATAATATTTCCTACCTGAAAATAGGGCATGGTGCTTTGGAACAGTGAGATTTGTTGGCTGGTTTCCAGCTGAGCCTCAGCAGACACATAGGAAATGGGGAAATGAATGGCCTTTCTTTTTAAGAGTGGCAGCTCAGAAAAGCATTCTTAAATATTTATGAACTTTACTTCACCAATTCAGATGATTGAAATGCAACAGAAGAACAAAGCAGTAGCCAGCTCTGTTCACATAACTGAATTAGTTTTTCTGGAGTTCTGTGTAAAGTCTGCTCTAAAATAATAAGGTACACAGTAGCAAGAAGGTTGTGGAAGCATCAGATGTGGTTTGCAACCAGGCGTCAAAGAAACTCCCACCACCTCCCACCACCTGCTGCCAAGGGCTGTCTAGAACCTTCTCACAGCAACAGTGTCCCATCTGGGGCTGCTGTCTTTTTTCTTAGAGATGGGTCTCACTCTGTCACCTAGGCTGGAGGGCTCATTTGGGATCATTTGGGAATGCTTTAGAGACCTGGTGCTCTCCAACCCGAATTAAGCCAGGCTTTCTGGGAGGGAACCTGGTCTCAGGAACCTACATCAGGTTGCTCACTGCAGCCTTGGACTCCTGGGTTCCAGTGATCCTGCCTCAGCCTCCCTAATAGCTGGGACTATAGATATGTGCCACTGGTTTTCTTCTTCCACCTTTTTTTTTTGATAGAGATGGGGTCTTGCTATATTGCCCAGTCTGGTCTCAAACTCCTAGTCTCAACCATTCTTCCCACCTCAGCCTCCTGAAGTGCTGGGATTACAGGTGTGTGAATCAAACCACTGTGCCCAGCCACACTGCCCTCTTCAGTGGGCGTCTGTGTGTGTCCTAGGGTCATTGGCACTGGCAGTGTAAATGGGATCAAAGCGGTGAGGACATAGCTTTTCCTAAACTTCTTCATCCTGATGCCACATATATATGGCTTCCTCTGTCTCCTTCCAGTACTTCTCTGACCAAATGAACAAGAGAAAACAAACTTTTTCCTATTTTATACCCGGACAGAACTTTGCACTTTGACACCAGATGTGTGGTTTTCCCCGCCACACCAAGCAGCTCTTCAGTTCTCTGCAGGCACTACCTGGGTGTCCCCCCAAGATCCAATTCAGCCCTAACACTGTCTGCCCAGAGTTAGCCCAGATCCCAACAGGCTGAGTGCTCAGTCTCACACGATACCCCCATTTCAGACCCCAATCCTAGGTCCAGGTTGTCACCTGTGTTTCTGACCAACCAAATTTAAATCTGGGTTCCCACTGCCCTCTGGTGGATTCAGCCATTTGTAAGCTCAGCTGATGGAACTCTGGAGAACAGTTTACTTAACAGGTTACCTGAAAAGGATGACCTGAGGAGCACTGGGTGGAAGAGACACATATTGCAGACTCTGTGTGGAGGGGTGTGGAGGGACTACCACACTCAGGTGGGGCCCCCCACACTCCACGTGTTCAGTGACTTATTGCAGAGTCTGTGTGGAGGGGTGTGGAGGGACTGCCACGCTCAGGGGGGCCCCCACACACTCCACGTGACTTCTCCGCTTTTCACATTCCAGCTTCAGCGATTCTATGGAGGTTTTATCACGCAGTGTTGATCAATCATAAACTCAAGCTCCACCCTTTCTCCCCTTCCCAAAGGACAACCTGCGGAGGGGACTGACAGTTTCCAAGCTTCTAATTGTGGCTTGGCCCTTCTGGTGACCAGCCCCAATCCATGAGCCCACCAAGAGTCACTTTAGTAGAATAAAGGGTTGTCCTGTTACTCAGGAAATACCAAGGGGCTAGCAGCACTCTGTCCTTGGGGCTGAGATCCAACACTAGAGCAAAAGATGCTCCTACCCTGTGGCTCAAGAAATAACAGCTGTTTTACGAGCCTTGTAATCATGCCTGAAACCAGGGCAGAGAACAATATGTAGTTTATTATGTCACATTATCCTAAAGTCTGGGTGACACTGAGTGGCAGTGGTGCCTTTGGAGAGCCTATGTAATTAACCAGCTGTGTGCAGGGACAGCAGCATGGAGTGTGGGGCCTGGACTTGCAGGGCCCGTGAGGGAAGGGCTTGTGCAGGGTCGGGTCCCTGGTGCCTGGTGCACAGGCCATGCAGGCTTCTATTCTGGGACTTATCATAGGCATTAAATAGGTGGCTTATGAATTTTTAGTAGAGAAACTTGGCAACAGTTCAGTTTTTCCCAAATTTATTTGCCCTAGAACCAGAATAGGTTTCATGGAATTCTTTACGGAGTAAAATTTGACAAACACTAATTAAAAGGTGAGAAAAAAGCAGCTCAGGGAGGTGAGGAGATGTGCCCGAGTCCCACCACACACACACTAGGGGCCGAGGAGTCCTCACTGAGCCTAACACCAGCTGTCTGTGCCTCTGTGTCCTCTCCCGGAGCTCTGCAAGAGCCACAGACCGTGCATCCCACCTGTGACTGCACAAGATTACAACACCGGGGTCTATAGGTTCCAGTGTTTCTGTAATAATAGACCATTTATTCTAATGTGATAAGCACTGGAGAGTGAAGGTCTTTAAAGATTATTTATCCCTTTCCTTACTGTTGTCCTCTGAGAACAGAAAAATGCAAAACAATGTCTTCAGCTGAGCACCCACAACACAGGGTTACAGTGCCAGCCACATACACCAAAGTTGAAGGGTTTGAACTCAGCCTGCCAGGTAAATAACAATGGTAACTGCAACAAAAAATACTCAGGCATTGTGGTAGGTGCCTGTAGTCCCAGCTACTTGGAAGGCTGAGGCAAGAGAACCGCTTAAGCCCAAGAGTTTCGGGTTGCTGTGACCTGTGACTCCATGGTACTCTATGGAGGATGACATAGTGGGGCTCTGTCACCAAAAACAAAAACAAAAACAAAAACAAAAAACCAATGTCTTCATAGCACTTCATGGTGCCTGAAGCTACTGAACATGTTTATTTATGTGCCATTCATTTTCCCCCACTAGAAAGTGAGCCCAGCACTGGGAGGCAGCTGAGTCGTGCAGGTGTGCAGTAGATGGACAGAGGGTGCAGTGGCTTGTCTGAGCTTAGAGCAGAAAGGGGAACAGCTGTGGGTGGAGCACCCCTGTGGGGCTCTGAGTTGGTAGAGACTTGGCTGCTTCTGGATACTAAGAACTCACACAAGCGTTCCTCCCTGATTGGCTCAAGCTGGAGGGTAATAGTGAAAAGCCTCACCTCCTGTCTCCGTGTGGCCCGGCCCAGGGCAGGTTCTATCCTCCTCTGCCTCCTGTGGCTGCATGCATCCCCTGCTCTGGGGGCTGTCCTTTCTGATGGTCTTAGTCTTTAGAATGATTGTCCTCTCAACCTGGTTTCAGCCTGAACTTGTGTGTCTGTGTGTATGTTTATATATTTTTTAAGTTATTGAAACACTCTCTGGCTCAGTTTTCTCATCTATAAAATGAGAACAATAGCAGCAGTCCCCCTGGGGCTGTTGTATAAACAGTTTAAATAGTGCTTGGTACATAACACCCAGTGAAATTTAGCTGGAATGTCTGTGAAGAAATACACAGACTCATTGCTCCAATGTTCAGAGAGCTTCCTGAATATCCATAAATCAACTCTGCACTCAGTTATAGGTAAGCGCTATATATTTTGTTTAAATTGGCAAATTAAGTGTGTCATATAGTTTTCACACATTATAATCTACACTCATAAACACTATTTCCAAACCAGGCCTGCATGGGGGCCAAGCCATTCTGAGAGAATGTGGGTGGACTAGTTGCCCCTGACTGTCCAAAGATTAAGTTAAGGTTTTCACAGATCACACTGAATTACAGAAAAATGGACACAGTGTTCTAGCTTGCTTTGGGGGCTAAAATAGTTAATCTTAGTTACTGAGGCTCTCAAAGTACTTCTGGCCAACTTAGGGCCGACCCTGAGGGTCCCCATCTGCAGAAGTGCTGTCAGCAGCGCGTCCTGTGCTGGGTCTGAGTTGGGTCAGGGGTTCTGGACCACTGTCCACTGTGACATGTCCTTTTGGGGAGACCTTGTTGATGTCCCTTCTCTGCTTTCACATCCCCATGCAGGGCATGCCTCTGACTTTGGGGTTTTGTGTTATAGGAGTGGGCACTGACGAAGGAGAAGGCAGTGAAGCACATAGACCTGTGTCTCACTGTGGTGGACCGCGCGCCTGGCGCCCTCATAAAGCTCCAGGGCTGCCGAGAGAATGACAGCAGACAGGTATGGCCCTCAGCCTGTGGGCACCGCTCTCGGCTCAGTCCCCAGTGCCATGTCTGCCCATCCCTCGCGGGCTCCGGGCTGCGTCCTGCAGTCCGTCCGTCCCTCGCGGGCTCTGGGCTGCGTCCTGCAGTCCATCCATCCCTCGCGGGCTCCGGGCTGCATCCTGCAGTCCGTCCGTCCCTCGCGGGCTCCGGGCTGCATCCTGCAGTCCATCTGTCCCTCCCTAGCGGGCTCTGGGCTGCGTCCTGCAGTCCGTCCGTCTCTCGCGGGCTCCGGGCTGCCTCCTGCAGTCCGTCCATCCCTCGCGGGCTCCAGGATGCCCCCTACAGCTCTTGCTGCAGCATGCTCTTAGCAGTAGTGGGTGTCACCATTTGAATGATGTCTCTTGTCCTATCAGACTTAAGCCCTAGGCCTCACCTGGCTTTTTCTGTTTATATTTTCATTCCCTCCCCATGCCACTGAACATTTTAAGGATAAATTATGTGTTTTGGTTTATTTATTAAATATTTTTCCTGTTTAAATTTACAGAAATTCTAAAAGATTCACATTGTAAGGGATGAGACTTTTACACATACATACATACAAGTGTATATAAGGATGAACTTCCTTAAAACAATTCAGAATATACTTTATACCATGCAACCTGGTTTGCTCTGACATACTCCCAGGTAGACACTTACAGTCACACCCTTTCTCAAGCCACGGGATGGCTGTGTCATGAAGAGGGAGAACCTCCAGCAGGCCCTGTGTGGAGTACTGCCCCCCCATCACCACCCCCACTTAGGAGAGAGATAGGGTATAGGGAAACCGAGGTTCAGAGCCTGCTGGAGCCAAGAGCCTTCTCATCCAACACTTAATTTCACAAAAGGGGAAGCCAAGGCCCAGTCATTACCTTCTCCCTAAAGACCGGGAGCATCTGGGCCAGTTGCCAGGAAAATGATTACAGAGGACACTCTTGTCTGTTGTCTCCAAATCCCACACATGCCTCTGGGATTTGTGTTCCTCCTGTGCTCTTCAGACCTCCAGCCTGTCTTGGCGGTAGGAGTCCCAGGAACGTGCTTCCTGTCAACATCCCTGCGTGCTCACCTTTGCTGACACTGTGTCATGACTTGCCTCATAAGCTAAGGGGATACAAGAGTGGCTGTCAAACAGGGGAGGACATCCCTCAGACCAGACCACCTAGAACTTGGCAAGGCTGGCATCTGCTGGGCCAAGTATTAGGCAACCCCTGCTCTCAAAGCTCAAGGCTCATTTCCTGGGATGTCACAGGGCAGAGATGTCTTTGGTGGAAAGAAGTGATGAAATGAAGACTCGACCTGGTCTCCAAACTGGTTTTAAAACAAATGTTGCTTTCATCTGGCTTCATTTCAAGAGTTGATGGGTATTCCTACCCAGTTCAGGGGAACTAAAACTGACACCCTTAAAGCCTCCAGGAGATGCAGAAAAACCAATAAACAAGCTTTTCTGGATCTGTGACATACATAAGTGAGGATCTGTTAACTTTTTAGCCCTAAGACTTAGCGTGTCACATGAGATGTGGGGGTGTCTCAGCAGAGTCTGACTGTCTCAGAAACTTACCCCACCATGTGACCCCCTCAGATGGATGAGGCAGAGCTCGCAAGGCCATCTTCCAGGGACAGAGCTGGGGTTATTTTTTTTTTTATGTCCTACATTGAGTTGATGCTTTGACACAGGACAGGCAGAGTCCCTCCAGCCTGCATTCATCATCCGTTCTTTGTTAAGAAGATTCTGGCTGCTCAGAATGAAGTGGCAGCCTGGTATACACTTTACATGACAATGAAGGAAACTATGATTGGTGACTGACAGGAGCAGCTGCGGAAGTAAAGGAGGAGGTCTGTGGCACTTACGCTTTGACTGTTCCTGTGGGCAGGAACTCCAGGCGAGCCAGGGGACAGAGTGAACATGGCCAACCGGATGGGTAAAAGGGCGATTATGTCAATGTTTTGCCTATAGTTGATGTTCTATAAATATTCATGGAATAAAGGAGCCTGAAATTTTAAAAAAAGGGGGGCAGTTTCCCAGCTTTGGGCTGCGGCCCCTCCCCCCCTCACTTGTGTGCACTCAGAGTGGACGCTTTCTAGCAGATTTCACCCTGGAGCCGTACAGTTTTGCCAGTTGGGGTATTTGGTTTTTTTGGGGGGGGGTGAGGTTGACTTTTTAACAAATTTATTCATTCTAATCTACAAAACTTCTTCCCTAAAATAGAGTGTCCTGGCACCTAGCCCAGCTTCCATAACCAAATAGGTAGGATCAATCCCTATCTTGACCTACCAGATAATCCAAAGCTTTAAAACAGACCCTGAAGCCAAATCAGTCCCAATTTTAAAACATTCTAGCTGCCACGGGAAAGGCTTTTCGGAGTAGCCATCATCTCTTGAGCCCACTGGCACTGTCAGGGAAGATACTGATCCTTTAAGAAGGAAGAGCTTTGCTGCCTCCAGGATGTTAAGACTGGGATCCAGTGAGCAGCCGAACCCCTCCAACACCATGATGGCAAACACAATGGAGGCAAAGTTGCTCTCAAGCTTTACCTTGTGAACCATCATTAACTTAAACATGCTGGACAAGGGGCTGGACACGTGCAGCTTTCCCAGGGTGATGGCCTCTTCCAGGCCTGGGTCACCAGAGCATCCATCTCTGCTTTGAACCCCTCTACGTCCCTGCACTCATTGGCCGGAGCATGATGCAGGATGAGCTCAGCCACCCTTTGGCCCTGCCCCATCACCACATGCACAAAATCCGCGCAGCAATTCCTCAGGTCAGTGGCCTGCAGCTCCGCCACAATGCTGGCATCCACCACCAGCGTGTCACAGACATCCACAAACTGCAGCTACACTTCCTGGCTTGCGGACAGACTGTCAGCACCTTGAACCAGGATGCTCCTGGTCTGAATGTCGGCATGCACAAAGTTATCCGCAAATACCATCTTCAGAAGCAAGCTCATCCCCAGCTGCACAATCTTCTTCAAGACCACAGGAACTCCTGCCTATGGGTAACTGGACACAGGCACGCTCTCATCATACATTTCCACAAAGACATCCAGGTGACAAAGGCCACAGAGGGGTGGGGAATTTGACCACTTTTACATTCTGGAAATTGAGCTGGAAGTGTTCTCAATTTGAGCTTCATAGAAATGCAGATCAACCTGTTGGACCATGAGCTTCTCAAATTCCTCCATAATCACAGGCAAGCTAAGCCACTTGATTTCTAGCACAAGTCCAGGACTTGGCTGCCAATCTTCAGCAGCAGGTCTGTGCATCCCTGAGAGAGCAGGCCGGGGTGCAGCATGTTCACTGCCACAGGGATGGGGTGATCTGGCTTGGGGCAGTGGCCATGGACCACAGCCTGAGACAACCCTGCATTGGATCCAGTCGAGTCAGCTTTGGGGAGGAGCAATTTTTTTAGAAATGACTGGTCAGCAAGATTCTCTGGAGGTTTCCACCCCAACTCGGGGTGCCCAGAATGCTCTGTCAGCCCCCTGACTGCCCCAGCTTCTGAGGAAGGCTGCAGACGGGTCACACCAAGACTAAGGGATGCTATTACTCTCCAGGAAGGCAGTATTGGCATATGCTTCATACACCTGGGCCACACAGCCTGAGCCCACAGGTTCCTGGTTCTCAAAAGAGAGAATGCGCCCCCCAGTCCTCCCCAGATGCCTGCTGAAGGAAGTGCTCGGCGTGAGTCCATGGGTAGTGGGTCACTCAGACGTGGCAGCTTGGAGAATTGGGCACAGAAAGCCACGGAAAAGAGAGCTCACCAGGTGCTGCCCACTAGCCCAGTGTGATGTATGTTGGGGCGAAGGTGTCAGTGGTTTCAGAGCAAGTGGAGCCTGGGGGGGATGCTGGGAGCCAAGTAGGTGAGAGGCTAGAGTAGAAGGAGAGGGAAGAATTTCACCAAGAGGACGTCCATCCCGAGTCAGATGCCGAGATGGCATTTTGAGAGCACTCCGAGGGTCTTAGAAGGCTGAATTCCCTTCTGAACTGAAAATACCTTAGGTGTGACAAGCAGAGCCTGACAGAAGCACTAAGGGGGTCACCATCTTCCCCAGTGTACCCTGGCTGAGGCTCCCTGCCCTGGGCTTAAGGGGCACCAATCTGGTCTGACGCTTTCTGCTGGCCTGGCAGGCAGCCCTGAGACTCAACCTCCCGTGTGCAGCCTAGGCCTAGTTCTGTCCCCGCAGAGCCACCAATGCTACCCCCAGGCTGCAGGGTGCAGCCTTCTCTTCAGGACTCCATGCCTGCTTCCTTCTGGCACCTCACCCTGGGGGCCTTCGCCTGACCCCCAGTGCACCAGTGGGGGCAGTCAGAGCCCAATCGACTACAGAGCGGGAGCAGCTAGGGCAGCCCCCCCCCCATATGAGGCAGCTGCCAGAGGGTCACTATGCACCTGTCATGGGCAGGAGATGGTGAGGGTGACTGCACCTGCAGAGCAGGCAAGGTTGGGCGTCGACACCCAGTTTGGGGATTTGGTTTCCAGGTGTGTGTTTGCAGAGCCAAGGGGGAAAGGGCAGCTAGAATGAGAAATTTTAACTCCACAGCATCAGAAGAACTCACTGAAATACTTCCGTGAAGGAGCTTTAGTGCACTCAGTGTGAAAAATTAATTAGAACCACAGACAATGTTATTTAGGGAAGAGCTTTGGAAGAAAAGCAGTCCTACCTTTTTTCCCCCTTAAGAACAAACATTAGAGATTTTTTAGATGGGGAAATTTATGATACTTGTTAAATAATAGGGCAAAGCCCCTCAGATTTCCCTCTGGCTTGGCTGGTGGGTAGCTGGGTTTGTGGAGTTTGTGGACTTGTTATCAGTGTGTGCTGGTTGGGTGCCCCCTGTACTTTACTTACAAGGGGTATGTCCACAATGAAGGGCTTGGGTGACAGAGACAAGTTCCTCACGCCCACCCAGGCGCTCACATGCTCGTAGACAACAGACGATATAGAAATAAGTTTCCCAACATGATGCTGTGTTCTCACAGGCCACCTCTCTCCTTATCATTTGGCCTAAATGGAAACATGGAGGGGTCTGAACCAAGACCTCCAGGGGGCTGCCTTCCAGCGGCTGGGGAAGGAAGGGCAGAGGGCCCTTAGAGACAGCTCCATGTCCTGTGGCACCTTTCTGGGGCCAGAACATGACCAACATGACCGGATCAGGCCCACTTGGGGATGCATGTCAGTTCCCCAACATGCAGTCCTGTGTTAGTGACTATGGGGGGGATGCCCAGAGCGCTGGGGCTTGGAAGAGAAGACTCCCAAAGAAAGGAGGGGGAAGGCTTTGAATTATGAACCAAGACAGAAAACACACTTCTTTCCTGGGCCCTTCCAGCTCATTTGTCATGGGGCTGTTTCAAACTCCCATACTTTATGATGAGAAGCCAAAAAGAAAAAAAGTAATATTTGACTGTTTGTAATGTAGGCAGAAGCCCCTGAACACATCTCTGGTTTGACCTCTTTGTTTGTGCTCACTCTCTAAGGCATTCTCCTGTCTTTGCAGAAATGGGAACAGATCGAGGGTAACTCCAAGCTGCGGCACGTGGGCAGTAACCTGTGTCTGGACAGCCGTACAGCCAAGAGTGGCGGCCTGAGTGTGGAGGTGTGTGGTCCAGCCCTCTCCCAGCAGTGGAAGTTCTCCCTCAACCTGCAGCAGTAGGCAGCTGAAGGGCCCCACCGTCCTGCCCCCTGCACCACTGGGTGGAGTTCAGCAATCACGTTATTGATTATGTTTCTTAAACTTTCCGCGAAACTATATACCTCAGTATTCCATCATGGTCTGAAAGTTGGAGAACTTGAGCAAGGCACAAGGGGGCCATGCAGACACGGCCGTGGTGAGTGCAGAAAGTCACTCACCTGTCCTGGGATGCAGCCAGGTCCCTTCCTAGAGGCTGCAGCCACCCTCCTTCTCCCAGCTGCCACTTCCTCCTTGCTCCACAGCTGAGCAGCACCAGCCATGTCCATGACCCAGGGCGGCCAGCGGAGATGCCACAGAAGGCAGCATGCTCGTTGGAGGACAGGGAGGGAGAGGGACACGCGTGCCCTGTCCCAGCGAGAAGAACTCTTTTGAAATCTCCATTTCAAAGAAAAGTCACAAGTGGTTTCCACAAAGCCGAATTTTATCATTTTGCAGGTTTATGTTGGTTGCTCCTTTCTCTATCCTCACCCCCCTCCTTCCTGTCCAAACTCTCCCCTCCCCACCTAAGGTACCTGCTATATTTGAATATGGACTTTTCTGTGGTGGGACACTAAATACAAATCTCTACCAAGGAAGAATGTACGGTCAGTTCCCTGAGGTTTCTGTAGGTCCCCATCATAGTGTAAATTCCCCACACTGCTGCTCACAGCCTTGTAGCAGGAGGGGCCAGAGCCCAGTGGGAGGGGGAAGTGGCTTCCTCTGTTCCCAGAGCCTCACTGGCCAGGCAGGGCTGCTGGAACTGGCTGAGAGGTTTTCCTGGACCCCCAGCCTTGCCTGTGGACATCTCTGTAGGGCATCAGTGTGGGGGTCACTGCTATTGGTATCCAGTCTGTACTCCTGGCATCTGTAGAGCTGGGTGGTTTACTTATTTTGACAAATAATTGCTTTGGGTCTTTTTTTACATTAAATTTCTTTTCTCTAAGGAATGTAAAAGCAACCCCACAGCTCCCAGAGTAAGCTGGCAGGACCTCTGCTGCTGTGTAACAGGACAGACCCACGATGCTGCCACACACAGGCACAGGGCGAGTCATGGTGCAAGCCCTCCATGGGCCTCGGGATGAGGTGAGCACTGGGAGGACGGCAGTCAGGTCGGCCCAGCGTCACTGCTGTCCTAGTGCGCTCCAGCCAGGCAGCGAGCCGTGCCTGACCCACCCTTGCTCTCTCCCATGCCCCTGCTGGTGAAGGCAAGTCTCTAGGGGACTTTGGGAAAAGAATAGGCAAGGTCAGAGGCCTGCTTGTGGAGGGCAAGGAACAAGCAAAGTCAAAGGCCTGCCTGCTCATAGATACTGAGGATTCGGGGCAGTAGGATCCCAGTGGTCCCATATAAGCTACAGACAGCTGTGAACTAAAGTCATGATGGGAAGAGATGCTGGGTATTTGCTGTGTGCTCAGAAATGTTCTTCCAGAGCCCCTGTGGCTTTGCCGTGTCCCCACAGCCAAGGGCAGACCAGCCACAGCCCCACTGAATGGCTACTCGGTCATTCCCAAGGTCACTATGTTGCGTCCTTGTGCCCCCTCACCCACACACACAGATGCTCAATCCTAGGCTGACCCAGCCTGACATCTTTAGGCCCCTTTGCAGGGACCTTGGAGGTCATAGACTCAGAAGTGGCTTCAGGAGGTTTCTGCTAGCACCGGCCTCTTTCCTACCTGTTTCTTGTAGGAAAAGGACAGTTGCTGGTGTTTGTTCACCCAAGAACCCCCCATGTGTGCACCGTGGTACAGAGGTACCCGCGGTGGAAGCCTGGCTGGGGACAGTTCTGTGTCTTCTCCTTTTTTGCCTCTTGCTAAGCAACCAGATGTGTTTTGGCAGACAGTGCAGCCCTCAGCTGGATTAACTCTGTGTGCTTCTGTCTGCCAGAGCAGGCTCTGGGGAGAGGAGAGGGAAAGTCACTCTTAGTGCAGGAGTGCTGAGCGCAGGGCAGAGTACCTGTCCTTGTGTGTAGCTCCAAGCACCTGGGTTCTGTTGTCAGACCCCATCGCCTGTGAGCTACTGCTGTTAGAGGAAAAATACCATTGATGTAAAACAAATTTGGCTTGTTTTTTAATCAGGTTTTTTGATCAATCCTTTGCCCACGCACCTCCACCCTCCCAACCCCCAGAGTCTTATTAGCCTTTGCACCATCAGGACACATCTACCCAACCCCTTGTGCTGGCCACGCCACACAGGACAGCTTCGGGTGGTGTGGGCCAGAAGCAAGGGTGGGCTGGGGAGGGGTCTTTTGCGGTGAGCTATGTTTACATGACACAGTGTGCCAAAGTGACTTACTGTGGTTGCATTATTTTTTAGTCATTGGGACTGTCCCACCTTCCCACTCCTGTTTTTAAAACTAAAAATTCTTTCCTAAGAGCCCTTTGAGCAAAGCGTGACAAAGTCAGCTGTCTTCTCTGTGGTGGTCTTTCTCACGTCTCATAAAAGCTGAAATGATGGTATCTGTGAGTATGTTTTGCAAACTCAAAATATAGTTTGGTAATTTTTTTTTCCAGTTGATTTTTAAAAAGAACTGCTGTACAGAGCTTGTACTTTGTCCATTTTATAGATGGAAACCATCCTTGAAAATTGTTTAACTTAAATAAAGAGAAGATACTTTATAGATAATGCTGTGTGGCAGCAACCGTCGTCTTCCTTGGGTGGGTGGGAGCCATCCCCGTCCTGGACTGCGGTTCACCTTTTGGCCTCCTGCTCAGTTTCCATTTCTTACCAAGTTTTTAAAATGCATTCACGTACTGTTATGCCTTTTTATTGGTTGTTCTTATTTGTAATAATTGCTATGATCTATGGAGTATTTATATGATTGCTGGGAATCCAGCCAGGCCCCTAAATATATTCGCACTTCACAGCTTCAAGGAAGATGGTGACTGAAGTAGTGAATCTGCTCGGCGCCATGGGCCAGCCTACAAGGTCACACTGCTCCAGGGAGCCAAATATTTATTTAAAGTATTTACAATCAAGACCAAGCATGGTGGCTCATACCTGTAATCCAAGCATTCTGGGAGGCCAAGGCAGGTAGATTACCTGAGCTCAGGAATTTGAGACCAGCCTGAGCCTGAGCAAGACCCCATCTCTAAAAACAGCCAGGCGTTGTGGTCTCAAACTGCCTATAGTCCCAGCTACTGGGAAGACTGAGGCAAGAGAATAGTGTGAGCCCAAAAGTTTGAGTTTACTGTGAGCTATGATGTCACTTCAGCCTACTGAGCGTGACAAAATGAGATTCTTGTCTCAAAAAAAAAAAGTATTTAAAATCTATATACTTGATTATCGGTTATCAGGGGCTCTCTGGATCCATCTGAGACTAGCTGAGTTTCTTCAAATAATCTTTTGAAGTACCTGCATTTGAACAATCCCACAAGTTTGTCAAGGATACAGAACATTGACAAGTTACTTAGCAATTTTGATTGAGATTGAAGTGGGGAGGTGCTGAAAGGACTGGCCCAGAGGAGTGTTTGGAATCTTCTGGAGACACATGAATGCCATGCTCTCTCTCCACTATCTGAGGCGGAAGTTAGGCTCTGCTGCCCCCTGAGAAACTACAAAAGCTCTTAACATAACCTTGTAGAATCTGCCAGCACCTGTCAGGGGTCTGTATGTGGTTTCTACTTTGGCAGCAGGGAGGGGCTTATTTCATTCAGTAATTGTTTGTTGGGAAACTCTCCTTACTGCAATGATGATCCCAGTGACAGAAGAAATGTGTTCCCTGCCCACAAGGAGGACAGGCCAGGCGCTCTCACCGTCAGCAAAGCCACAGAAGGGAGTGCCTCTCAGCCACACCCCGAAGGTTCTGTGGGGTTCAGACACAGAAAGGGGAGCATTCCCGGGAGGGAGGCAGAGTGGCAGAGAGGTGACGCAGCGAGGAGCCCCTCCTAGAGGGGACACCCGAGAGGAGGAAAAGACTGGGCAGAGGAGGATGGGCAGAGGAGGTGTGGGGAGGAGCAGAGATGGTCTGATTTCAACACTTTCCAGAATAAAATAACCCATCCCAGCTGTTTGATTCTGCAGCATGACTATATTTTAAAAAATACTGAGGCAGAATAATGAAGTCTCACATTCTCATCTGTCCTCTGACTTGCCTAAAAAACAGAAAAGAAAATCCACCTAGAAGCCCTTTCATACTTCCCAGGAATTTACTGACAGTGCAGTAAATTATTATTTTGATTTTATGTATTATATGTGCCTGTAACTAACACATGGTGTCTCCAAAAGACTGTCTCCCTAGAGTTCCAAAGAAGTAAGGAAACTGAGCCTCCCTCCGAAAGGCCCTGGCCTCCTGGACATCCTCTGGAGGATGGATCTACCATCAGGGGGCCTGAGATGTGAGAATTTGAAGTGGCTGATTGAGCCTTGTGAAGAACTCCCCAGAAAGAAGCTGTCCTGATTGCTGTGGAGTTAGCAGGATTCTCTATTGAAGGGCTTTCACTTACAAATATCAGAAATCCTATCTAAACAGAGGTTAAGTTAAAAGAGGTGTTTGTTGTCCCATGGAACAAGAAATCCAAGGGTGATGGGAATCCGGGTCAGTCCTGGGGCCTGATGTTTCTGTGAACAAACTGTGTCACACGCCTGCAGTGCAAGGGACAATCAGTGAAGTGAAGCTCCCTTCCATGCACCTGGGCTTTGTCACTTGGGGAGGATACACCTGTCCCTCTGGCCACCCTACTCTCAGACTGCCCCGGTCCCATTGCCCAGGCCAGTGCTTGGGAAGCTGGGAAGCAGTCACCTCCTATGTCACGGGAGTAGGCTCTGCTGGCAAGGACTAAGGCATGGGACAGCTGTGCATGCAGCAACCATGGCAGCCACCACACTTCCCATTGCTGAAGGGATTTTGGCAGCAGCTGGATGGACATGGGCAGCAGCATGATTACAGGATTTCTGTGTAAAGTGGGAGGTGGCCACGGAAACTTCAAGCCCCTTCACCTCATTATGCCTATGCTGTGGACCCATTTTGGCATATGCTGACAACACGGGGCCTCTTGGGCTTACACAGAAGACTAATTATGCTAAGATAAAATTTCCAAAATAATTTTGCAATGTGTTCCCTAATGTGTTAGATAACAAGGACTCCTACCTCAGTGCTGCTGTGAAGTACTAATGAGCTTAACCAATATTTTGAAAAATCTGCAATAATGTGTTAAAAAATCTGTGATTTTTTAATTAAGTTTGTTCCTAGTTTGCTACATTGGAAACAGAAAGGAACACTACATTTCAGTCAGAGGTTTGTGAAAACAAGGATGTCAATTTTCCCATCTAAGTTTCTGGAGCCCCTGAATTCTGAGCACTGCAGGTCACTGAGGTGTGTGAGTGCCACCATCTCTGAGCATCAGCATTTTGTCTTCTCCCTGATGCAGGGTCAAACAGAAAAGGTGCGTGACACCGAGGAAAGGAGGGGTGCATGTAGGGGTGCCCAGGACGCTGCCCAGGGCCCTCCCTAGAACTCTGAGGGTAAAATGGGGACAGATTGCTTCTGAGGACAGGCCTTTCCTGACCCCTAAACACTCCCAATCAGCACGATTTGCATTTACATTGAGCAGTGACAGCGGGGTCCCTGGCAGGTGGGTGAGGCTGTCTGCAGGAAAGCCACTTGTCCTTAGAAAACTCACATAGTAATCCTGTGACATTTGAGCTGAGGGGCCTGGGATTTTGCTGACAAGCTTCTCTCCCTATTGAAGTCACATAGCAGTAAAGTAGGCAGAGATTGCCTGGTGAGTGAGGAACCAGAGTAAAGGAACATAAGGACTTTCTAAAAGTGCCATGGGACAAAGGCAGAGTTGCCATGGCATAGTCTTTGTGAAATCAACCTCTTGGGGTCTGCTGGCCTGGCCTGGACTCCAGGGTAGGAGTGTGGAGTGCACTCTCCTCACTGCCCCCATGAGCTCCTTCTCTGCCTTCCCAGGTCTGCTGCAGGGGCAGGAAGCAAGATGGGGAGGAGCCCTGTGTGGATGGTGCGGCATCTTCAGGGTGGACATCCAGGAGTCAGGAGAAAGGCTTGAGGGGAGCACACTGGGTGTGACCTACCAGGCCCTGGAACAGGCAGCCCGCCCTCTGAGTAACTGATCTTCACAAACTGTTGTCCAAAGCCCACGGAATGGATGAACAGTAGAAAGGAGAGCTTTATGATCTATATTGGTTTGCAAATTGGGAAGAGAGTCTTTGCTGCATGTGTTAAAGGTGCTTTCTCTTTGAACAGGGGAGGGACGTGGGGTTTATGCCTCACAGCATCAGGGTTATACAGTAGAGCCAGACTCCCCAAGTTTGAGGGAGCAGTCCACATTTGTGAGGGCAGCCAAGTGTGTGTTCGCTGAGTAAACGCATGTAGGAATTCATCCATGTCACTCTGGGGCAGTGGTTAGCATTGAAATGAGGTGGAATTGGCTGTTCGTGTCCAAAGGTGAGCTGGAGGACACAGTTTGTGTGTGGCTTATAGAT
Organism: Otolemur garnettii; assembly: GCF_000181295.1. NCBI lineage: Eukaryota > Metazoa > Chordata > Mammalia > Primates > Galagidae > Otolemur > Otolemur garnettii. The sequence goes on along the minus strand of NW_003852440.1, from coordinate 7,216,831 downwards.
GAGCCTGAATTGGATGGAGGCCTGCAGTAGCTTGTCAGCAGACAGTGTCTCTTGAGCCTGTCCTCTGTCCAGAGCCATGGTGATCTGGGCCACAAATCAGAGTTGGTCACTCCTATTACTAGGGAGGTTGGATTTAGGAGTTTAGAAATTTGCCAGGCCAGCCAGGCTCTAAACCTTCATCTAGTAGTGCTTAATTTCCTTAGCCTTTGGGTCCATTTTAGTTAATAAAGGGGCCTCTATGTTGGTCTCTCAGGTCACACTAGGAAGAAGTCATCATGCCCATTTCACCACTGGGGAAATCCGGAGAGCAGCAAGGAGCCAAGCATGGGAATGGGCTCCGGCCCCATTAGCCTCCTCTGCCCCAAACACTAGACTTGCAGTGGCAGTGTCCTCAACAGGGCTGGGAGGAGATGGGTCCCAAGAACCATCAGACCAGGAGGCCCTGAGCCAGCCTGCCTCTGTCCTCCTCAGGAACTATGGGGCTTCCTCAAAGCATATGCGTGGTTGGGTCTTTCCAGCGCACCATTTGTGGGAAGATTTTATGGCAAGGGGCAAGCAAGAGGCGGCAGGCGGGGATGTCATTCACACAGGAATCGGCAATTGCTTAGACATGGAGGCCTGACAGTTGCAGTGAGCAAACAAGTGAACTTCCTCAGGACACATGGTGCCCGGCAGTCCCTCGCCCTGCTCCCCAGCATTCAGGGAAAGGGGCCTGCACAGTGGCCACATGGCTGCACTTGCTGAGGAGGGAAGGGGTGAGACAGCTGCAGTTCACAGCCAGCTCTGCCTGGCTTCATGACCCAGCCTTGCCAGGCATCAGCAGAGCAGACTTACAGGGCAAAGGAGAGAAGGGCCCAGAAAGCCTAGTGACAAAGGGCCAGGTGGCCTGAGCCGTGATGGTCAATCAGCCCTGTCTTGGCCATAACAAAAGCACAATTATGCTAAGATGTCACCCTCTCAGTGAGGAAACGTCCTTCGATACAGTTGACACAATGACATCTGCTGACATTCCCACTGACTGCTGGTCACAGAGACCTCAGTCCTCACCCCTGACCTGGGATCCATTCACTAGAGCAGCAGCAGGTACTCGTCCACACAATGTCCCCTCCGTGCTCCTGTCGGTGTTTGGCTTCTGAAGCCACCTGCTCATGCTTGACTTGAGTGTAGCCCTGTGTCTGTGGCAGCACACAGCAAAACCTTCTAGCAGCCGTCCCCAGTGTTCCCCCAACAAGTGCTGTGGCCGCCAGAGCTTGAAGTACTTGGAACCGCTGTTCCGAGGTAAGATGGTCTGTCGAGCTGGCTTTGGTGTCTCTGAGGTTCAGCAGACCGTTGGCTCAGGCTGTGGCCCGTGAGGATCTGGGCTGCTTACCTTGGAGTCTGTTGGGAAGCTGGGGGGCGGTTGTCGGAGTGTCTAGGAGCAGGAGGGCCGGCCTCCTGGGTGAATAGGGCAGCCTGGCCATGATGTGGGGTGGGCATTGAGATGATGTGAGGGCTTGCCCAGAGGCAGGAGATGGTCCCAGAGCCCTCTCTATAACATGAAATCTCCAACTGAAGACGGGGTGTCCCAGGTGAACGAGTGGCTGGATGCCACCCCAGGCCCCCGCACACCAGGGCTGTTGGCAGTCTTTCTTTCCAAAGGCTTCCCTGGGACTCCAATGAGCTCCTTTAAGGCCCAGTAGGCCTCTTCCACATTATCTATTTCTTTACGGAGTTTCTTCCGAGGCAGGATACCTTGAAGACAGTCACCCACTATCCATGGCTCCCTACCTGCCTCGTGCAAGACCACTTGGGTTCGGGTATCGAGCTTTGTGTTCTCTCAACTCAAACTCACTTTTAAGAAGCCACAGCAGCTAACCCTAAATACATGTTGCCTTGTCATTTTCTAAAACAATTTCATATGATGAAATCAGGTTTTTCCAAATTGGCTAAAATCTACCTTAAGATGTAGTCATGAAGTGTGTGGGTGTGGAATCGGGCTGCTGGAATTACCTGGCTTTGTTTCTTACTAGCGGTGTGATTTTGAGCTAGTTGTTTATCCTCTCTGTGCTTCAGTTTCCATCTGCCGATTGGTGATAACAATAGTACCCACCTCGGGCAGCGCCCATAGCTCAGTGGGTGGGGCGCCAGCCACATATACCCAGGCTGGTGGGTTTGAACCCAGCCTGGGTCAGCTAAACAACAATGACAAATGCAACAAAAAACAGCTGGGCATTGTGGTGGGCATCAATAGTCCCAGCCCTTTGGGAAGCTGAGGCAGAGAATTGCTGGAGTCCAAGAATTTGAGGTTGCTGTGAGCTGTGATGCCAGGGCACTCAACCGAGGGCAACATAGTTATACTCTGTCCAAAAAAAAAAAAGTACCAACCTCATAGGGTTGTTGTTAGGATTAAAAAGAGTCAACGTGGGTTAACCCCTAACTGTGTGTGGTAACAAGTGGCAGTGAAAAGAACTGTCTTTATGGTTAAACTTCTCTGCTAGCTCCAGAGTCCTCAGAGCTGTGTTGGGGACCCAATGTCACCCAATCAGCTGCAGCACCACGTGAGAGCACCTGTGTGTCTTCACACATCATCTAGTTCCAACTCTCATTCTGATGGTGAGCCTGGGGTCATGGTAGACCTCACCATCTGTTGAGTCTGCCCTTTCTGCCTCTGAAAGCTGCTGACAGGTCCCTGTGAGCAGAATCACCAATGCCAGGGTGGTGCCCAGTGCAGACAATTAGAAAAAAATTCTCTTATGGAGCCCAAATCTGCCTCTAATTCTGACTGCTGACCTATACCTAATTAATCCTATTCCTCTTTTATCTGACAGCATTTCAAATATCTGACAACTAGGAACTCTTCCAGTGGCCTCAGTGGTGCTCCAAGTGCCCAGGCGAGATGCAGTGACTGAACTTTGAGTAGAGTGATATACTGGAGGCCACAGCCGGGCTCCTGCCTCTCTGGAGATGGAGGCTCAGCCTCACTCTGACCCCAGTCTGCACAGACCTCCCACCCCCAAGGCCTAGAAAGTGTCTCTTCTTTCTCTTCTCCAAACCAATCCCAACTCACAGGGCTTGGGGTTCCCTCTCTCCTCCTCAGCCAGCGTAGACCAAGCCTAGCCTCCTGCCTGGACGGCAGCCACAGGTTGGCCTCTCCACGTCCACAGTGGTCTTGCCTCCATGCTGGCTCCACCTGAGAGCTAAAGTGAAATATTTTAGTTTTATTTTGTTTTCTGAGGTGGGCTCTTGCTATGTTGCTCAGTCTGGTCTGAACTCTTGGGCTCAAGCAATCCTCCCTTCTCAGCCTCCCAAATAGCTGAGACCAGACTGAGACCACTGTACCTAGCTGAAAGTGAGGTTTGGAAAAGAGATTGCATGTGGAAAGATACTCAGTGTCATTACCTGTCACACAGAAATGTGTGCACACGGAAACCTCGAGATGCCACTGCATACTCACTTGGCCACCCAGAGTCAGAGGCACAGTAACAACTACTAGCAAAGATGAGAAGAAATTGGACTCACACACTGCTGGTGGGGTTGTCAGTGGTGCCGCCACTTGGGAAAACAGTCTAGCAAGTCCTCAGAGTGGTAGCGAGAGCTACCAGCCGACCCATGATTCCAGTCCTAGGCATCTGTCCAGGAGAAATCAAAGTGTACACCCACACAGAGACATGCACACATGTGTTCACGGCAGCCTGGGCACAGTAGCCCCAAACTGGAAATGGCCCAAATGCCCCTGAACTCAGGAGCAGTTAGCTAGTGGGGGGTGTGCCTATGCAGGGCGTTATTTAGCTGCAAGAGGGAATGAGGTGTTGATGGACACCACAAACTGGAAGAGTCCTGACAGTACCGTGCTAAGTGAGCAGAGCCAGTCACAAAGCCCAAGTGCGGGAACATGTGTGAAATATTCAGGATCAGCAGGTCTGCAGGGACAGAAAGCGGAGGGCTGGGGCTGGGAAGTGACAGCTAATGGGGCGTCCTTGGAGGACAATTAAGATGTCCTAAAATTAAATTATGGTGATGATCGCCCAACCCTGTAGGTACACTTCAAAGGGGTAGGGTAGACTTTTGTATCTAAATTATATATCAAGAAAACTTTGAAATAAAAGCAAATTTTTTAGCCATTTTTTATTTGACAGTTTCTATGCGTAATATTAGTGCAATTTACAAAATTTATCATACATGTTTCATATATTAACAAGGAAGGAAGAAAAAAAAATCAGGCCAGGCTATTAAAGGGTAATAACACAAGGGAATTTCTTTGAGTAGATGGAATAGTTCTGTGTCTGTTTTTTGAAGACGGTCTCGCTCCCCTGCCCAGGCTGAAGTGCAGTGGCATGGTCATAGCTTACTGTAGCCTTGAACTCCTGGTCTGGAGCAACCCTCCTTCCTCAGCCTCCTGAGTAGCTGGGACTGCAGGCACACACCACCACACCCAGATAATGGTTTTTGGTTTTTGTAGAGACAGTGAGAATGGGGGCGCCTTCCTATGTTGCCCAGGCTGATCTTGAACTCCTGGCTTCAAGTAATCCTCCTACCTCATCCAAAGTTCTGTAATTACAGGCATGAGCTACCATTTCCAGCCTCAGTTCTGTGTCTTAAGTGAGGTGTTGGTTACTGGAGTCTACCTGTGTTACGTTCTTAACATATGTTTTAACAAGCATTAAAAATTATACATCTGTATACCAAGAGGGAGAGAGGGGACAGAGAGATCCTTTAAAATCTGGTGCAACTCCAACAAGGTGTGTGCCTGAGTTAATAATGTGTGCTGTGCAAACAGCAGTTTCCAGGTGTAGACAATGTATTGTGCTTATTAAAAATATCATCATGGGGCTTGGCACCTGTAGCTCAGCAGCTAGGGCGCCACCCACATACACTAGGGCTTGTGGGTTCGAACCCGGCCAGGGCCTGCCAAACAATGACAACTACAACAAAAAAATACTTTGGTGTTGTGGTGGGCACCTGTAGTCCCGGCTACTTGGGAGGCTGAGGCAAGAGAATCACTGAAACCCAAGAGCTTGAGGTTGCTGTGAGCTGTGATGCGACAGCACTCAATATCATCTTGGGAAGAGACTGAGTAAATAGGTAAATGGGAACTTTCTGTACTGTCTTTGCAACTTTTTGTGAGTCTTGAACTATTTCAAAATAAAATAAAAAAAAGTTTAAAAAATACATCATATACCCCTGGAGCATATGACAAGGGTACAAGTCAAATCTGTGAAGTGTAGAACATAGATGTTTTGGCACAATAATCAAGTAAATGAGGTGAAAGGTATGATGATTGGTTTAATGTAACCACGTCAGATTGTGTAAAAAAAAATCAGCACATTGTACCCCACGTATGCATGAATGTATTCACGATCTGTGTGTATTTGACTTAATAAAATTAAAAAAAATAAAAGGAGGGTGGCACCTGTGCCTCAAAGGAGTAAGGTGCTGGCCCCATATGCCAGAGGTGGTGGGTTCAAACCCAGCCCTGGCCAAAAACTGCAAAAAAAAAAGGAGTTAAAAAAAAAAAAAGACATCAGGCTGGACTGTGGCTAGGGAGGTAGGGAGCTGGGTTGTACAGGGCATCGCAGGCTGGCAGTCAAGAAATATTTAGCCCCTATTCTTCCTTAATGAATTAAAATGAATGATAATAGTTAACTGATTCCCATTAAACAGTTAATGGAAGACTGTGTATCTGTTACCCTTAGGGATACTTTTCTCCTAAATAGGAGAGGCTTAGAGAATAAAAGTATGGATCTTAAGGTTGAGTGACGGTAGCAGGTGCCTCTTTAGAGTGGAGAGGACATTGTTCAGGGTCCTTCAGATCCTATGGGGCTAAGCAGCTGCCCACTGCTTGGGGTCCAACCAACAGGTGGCAAATGACATCAGCAGATGTTGTCTATCCAGTCTGCTGTTTGTAGGAGCAGAGGACTCGCCATTTCTTACGCCTATGGAGGGAGCCAATCCTCGGATAGTGGAGAAACCCCACAGTCCCTACCTCTGTGCTGATGTTTCTATCACCTGGACCCTTTGGGAAGATGCTGCTTACCTTCATACAAGGACATGCAGGAAGGAAGACATGATTCTCCCTGCAAAATCCTCTCGGTCTAACCACCCTGGCCCGAGTTCATCTCTCTGCCATCCCAGCACTGAGACCTGCATTTGGGTGAAAGAAACTCTTGATCTAGTTGATAGAGCCAAGCCAAGAACAGAAGCGGATAACCTCCTGCTCACATCCAGATGCCAGGTGGCCAGCTCAGGGTCCTATGTGTGGTTTTGCCTCCCTGGAGTGGTCCTGAGTCAGCACAGTCTTAGTCATAATACCTCGTAAAACCCTCTAGTATGACTTGGGGGCAATCCCTCTTCTTTTTAAAATTTAGTTTAATTTAATGAGACATGGTATTGTTCTGTCACCCAGGATGGAGCAGAGTGGTGTCATCACAGCTTACTGCAACCTCAAACTCCTAGGCTCAAGCAATCCTTCAACCTCCCAAGTAGCTAGGACAGTAGGAATGTGCCACTATACCCAGCTGATTTTAAAATTTTTTATAGAGATGGGTAGATGTTTTGCCCAGGCTGGTCTTAAACTAGTACACTCAAATGATTTTCCTGCCTTGGCCTTCCAAAGTGCTGAGCTAACAGGTGTGAGCCGCTGCCCCAGGCCATAACCCCCTTTCTAAAGTCTTTTGGACAGACAGAGTCAGCGCTGGGCCCTCTGGGCATTGCCCATCCAGCTCTCAAATCCTGAACATCTACTCCCATACAGGAAATGCAGACATTAGCAAGCCGATGCTGTCCTTATTACCATAGAGAGGGTGGGGCACTCCACGGCTGGCACAGATTTCAGAAGACTGATTTCTTAAGGCTCATGTGGTATTTTCAACCCCGCAGAACTGGAGGTAGGGAAGCAGGAGGAAGGAGAGGGGTCCAGACTGGCCTACTAAATCTATTCTGTCCCCCAACCCCCATGGCGCTAGACATGGATGTCATGCCCCACCCCCGCGACCCTTAAATCTGCAGTGCCTGACCTGCCCCCTCTTTGGGCTGGATTGCCTGTCACTCAGCTCCACTGGGCTCTGCTGCTGCTTGGGGCTGGGGAGGGGTGCTTGGGAGAAAGAAAGATCACAGAAGGTGCCTCCTTGGGGTAGAATCTTCTAGAAAGCCTAGCTTTTTCATAGCATAAAGTTGGCCTGTTCCCAGACTATGTCCTGTATGCTCTGTCCTCTATTCTGCCTTCCTGGTCAGAGGTGTTGGTGTGTGCCAGGCCCCAAGGCAGGGGGCACGGTTGGGTGGGTCCATCTCCCTATTCCAACAGCTTTTCCAATAGATATGGTGGAGGGGTCAGCAGCAATGTGGGGCTACCTGTTAGATGTCAAAAGGTGGGGAGGTGCCACAAAGAACCAGGCCAAGTAGAGTTAACAGCAGTGATTTACTAAGAGCATCTGTGAGCTGGGCTGCCACCCAATATAGGACAATGGTGACAGCTCAAGTTAGGGTGGGAGCCTCTTATAAAGCAGCACAATGTATGGTGCAGTGTGGCTCAGGCGGGGGTGGGCATGCTACAGACAGAGGTCACAGGTCACCTGCTGGAGGTTTTGTAAAGGCCGGAGCATTACCTGCTGTGAATCCTCTAACTGTGGAAGGAAGTTTAGCAGAACCAGAAAAGCAAAGAGAGTTCACTTCTTTGCTTAGTCAACAGCCACACACACCACAGCCAGAGAAAGACTACCAGCACCGTGGACAGCTTCCATGGTCCTGTGTGGTCTTGTGTGGCCCGGCTCCGGCGGGGTTTCCCTTTCCAGAACCATCCTCCTTCTATCCCAGTCCTCCCTGGGGCACTGTCCTGCTCCACAGGCCTTGACTTCTGTTGGACTTCAGAAGCCACGCCCCCAGACAAGATGTTGAAATGGGACTGCTTCCATTTTGGCTCTGTCCTTAAAGGCCAGGGAGAACCAAGTCCCCAGGGCCCTGCAAAGTTGGTGGGTCCCAGTGCAGAGTTCAGTACCCCCCTCCCAGACCACCAGGTGAATAGATAGGGGGTGACATCTTTGCACCAGCAGTTAGGGTGCTGTGGACCTCCCAGTTCCCTCAACACTGGTGGGGAGTCCCCATCCCCTTGAGCAGGTAGGAGGGTAAGTTCCAGAGACTTGCTCAGGGTGTGGCTCCTGTAGTTGGCTGCATGTAGCACCAGTTTTCTCCCTAGAGGGCCTAGGCCCAGACAAAGTCCTGCTCAGAGTTCCAGAGGTCCTGAGCCCCACCAGCTATAGGCAACAAGGAGGTGGGGGTTGGACATCAGAGTCCAGTTGCCTGGAGATAATCTAGGTTGCCCAGACCAGAGCTGGGGTCCAGTGCAGACCCTGACCTGATAGGGTCAACCTGCCCAGGTAGAACTGACCTGCCCAGGTCCCTGCCCCTCTGTCCCTTTTAATCCCTATTCGCCATAACCCATGTGTGGAATTTTTTTTTTTTTTTTTTTGAGACAGAGTCTCAAGCTGTTGCCCTGGGTAGAGTGTTATGGCAACTTAGCTCATAGCAACCTCCAACTCTTAAACTCAAGCAATCCTCTTGCCTCAGTTTTTTCTATTTTTAGTAGAGACGGGTCTCACTTTTGCTCAGGTTGGTCTCAAACTCCACCTGCCGTGGCGTCCCAGAGTGGACTACATGTGGAATTCTTTCCCAGTCAGGGATTTCACCCCACCTGCACCCAGGTGAAATAAAGACCATGTTGCCCACACAGAACTGAGACTCTGTTTTCCTTTTGTTTCATGCCTCTGAATAATCTTTCATCTTTGGGTCTATAACCTCTTGTATGGTGCCATGACTCACATGGGGAGAAGTCCCCTTGGGGGGCCAAAGTATACCCCATCAGAACCAACTAAATGGACCCTTCTTCCAACAAGATGAAGAAAAATGGGAAACCTCTCCGACCCTGCCTAAAATTCATCCATTTAATGGTGAGGTGAACATTTGTCTAGAACTCCTTTTCTGAACTTTTTAAAACTTCTCTTCCCATCCTTACTCTTAATTCCTTTTCCCCTCTCCTTCCATCTCTGGGTCTCTCGGCACCTTTTAAAACTTCCTTTCTCTCTTCCCATTTTAGGCCCAAAATTCTGGTAATTTGTGTCTCTTCTGGTCAAGGATTAACCTCAGCAGGCCAGGCTTGCTGGTCCGGTGCCCTCCTGTGGGGCTGGGCCATTCCCAGTAGTCCATGTCTTTTCTGGTCATGGGTTAACCTCGGCAAGCCAGGCTTGCCCATCTGGTGCCCTACTGTGAGCCTAGATTCTTCCGACTGGTTAAGGTCACATGCACAGGCCAGGCCTTCTTTGACCAAGATCACACACAGAGAACGGGTATTCTCCCTGATCCCAACCTCAGGGAGCCAGGCTGGCCAGTCCAGGGCTCTCCTGTGGGCTGCACCACTCCTGGTGGGCTGTGTCTCTTCCATTCATGCACTAACCTTCTCAAGCCAGGCTCACCCATCCAGTGCCTTCCTAGGGGTCTGGATCACTTTTTCCAGCTGATGGCACACGCAGAGGACCGGTCCTTTCTGTCTGCAGCCTTGGCCATTTTGTCCCTCCTTTTCCTCCTTGAAAATTCTCTTTACATCTTCACTTTAATCTCATTTATTTTCTACCTCCAGTTTTCAATATGGGCACCACTCAGTCACCGATTCACCTTTTTCACCTCTAAGCTGCCTTTTAACTCACCTCAAGCCTCTAAAGCTCTATTCTGACCTTAAACCTAAACACCTCATCTTTTTCTGTGATACTGGCTGGCCTATGTATAGACTAAACAATGGTTCTTGATAGCCTAAAAATGGCACATTTGACCTCTCAATCCTTACTGATCTCAATGATTACTGTCAGAAATTAGGCAAATGGTTGGAAGTTCCCTACATCCAGGCTTTTCTCCTCTGAAACATTCCTTCTCTGTGTTCATCTGTGAACCTCCTCAGATTTTCCTTGCAGGGGTCGAACAGTCTCCCCCCACCCATCCTTGTGAACCCTCTAAAACTCTTGCACCAGGCCGAAACACCCCTCCCCACTCACCTAAATCTCCGTTGCCTTCTTCCCACTGGCAGACAACCTCACCCTTCTGTTCTTCCCCAGCCCCGCCTCCCTCAACCTCATTCCTACCTGCAGAATTCCTGCCCACAGATTTCCTACGGGCAGAATTCCACTCCATCCCCCTCTCTCTCCATCACCCCCCACCTGCCCACTGCTGCATGTGGTAGAAACTGCTCAGGGCACTCTGAAAAAACAAAATCTTCCTCAGGACAGTGTTTTAAGTGCAGCAAACCAGGCTTTTGAGCGGAGGGGTGCCCAAATCCAAATTATGTCTAGTCTACAAAAGTTCTTACTGGAAGTCTGACTACCCAGGTCTTTCTGAAGATCTGGTTCACTCCCAGTCACTCCCAGACCTAGTGAAAATTCCAGACCTCCTGAGCCTTAGCTCCAAAAGACTGATGATCCCCAGAAAATCAGGATGCTCCCTGGATGCTGTCCTAGAAAACTGAACTCTGGGTATTTTTGCTAGATTGGCAAGCCAATCTCTTTTAGCGGACCTTTATAAAGCTCCTCTAAAGCAGACAGAGATATCCATGAGGATATTGCTAGAAAACTCCCAGCTTGGCACCTGTGGCTCAAGCAGCCGGGGTGCCAACCACATATACCTGAGCTGGTGGGTTTGAATCCAGTCCGGGCCTGCTGAACAACAGTGATGGCTGCAACCAAAAAAAAATATAGCCGGGTGTTGTGGCGGGTGCCTGTGGTCCCAGCTACTTGGGAGGCAGAGACAGGAGACTCGCTTGAGCCCACAAGTTGGAGGTTGCTGTGAGTTGTGATGCCACCCAGGGGGACAGCTTGAGGCTCTGTCTCAAAACAAAACAAAACTCTCCCCCCACCCCATGATGCATTTTTTCTCACATTCATCCCTTGTTATCCCTTCATGCAATGTTCATCCACTTGGTCAGTGGTTCTCAACCCACGGGAACTATATTAAAGGGCTGCGGCATCAGAAAGGTTGAGAACCACTGCACTAGATGGCGATGTCCTCTCAGGATTACTAGTGGCCCTGACAATTCCTGCCAGCTCCCGCCTCTCACTGCACATCTTCCCCTTTGGTTATCATCTATGGTATGGCCACTAATTATAATTTTTCTCATCCTCAGCTGTGGACCAGTAATTATCCACCTCATCTCTCGATTTATTAACCAGATAGTCACCAGAAAACAACCGCTCATATCCTCACCCTACACAGATACCAATTAGTCCAGTTTGAAAATGCAAAAATGTTCCTGTAAACACCACTCTCCCCTCCCCCTCCCATTCTCTTTACAGGCCAGGCCCATCATCTTGCCTCCTTATAATAGACTAAAAAGCCCGGGATGATAGGATGGACTACCCAGGTAAAATCGTGTGCATGTCCCACCCAGGAAACAATGAATCTACCAATCCTTGGCCCTCTGACCCTTTAAGTCCCCATCTGCCATAACCCATGTGTAGAATTCTTTCCCAGTCAGGGATTTCTTTTCTTTTTTTTTTTGCTTTTTGCAGTTTTTGGCTGGGGCTGGGTTTGAACCCACCACCTCTGGTGTATGGGGCTGGGGCCCTACTCCTTTGAGCCACAGGCACCAACCCCAGTCAGGGATTTCCACCCATCCAGATGGAATAAAAACCATATTGCCCACACAGTACCAAGACTCCGTTTTCCTTTCGTTTTGTGCTTTGGAATAATTTTTCATCTTTGGGTCAGTAACCTCTCATGACCTACTGCCCACAGGCCCAGGTAGGGTCTTGTTGAGACAGGTGTGCACTGCTGAGACAGAAATCACCATGGTCCCGGCAGAGGGTGAACCCACAACTCTGTGATCTCAGATAGTTCCAGGGCTGTGCCCCCTGACAGTTTTTGTCAGTACAGGAGGCAGCAGAAACTCTCTGCCAGCAGAGCCCTTGCTGTCTTGGGTCTCTCAGTGTCCCAATGGTTTCACATGTTTGTTGCTCCAACTACCTGCTTGAGGAGGTGGCAGGTGCTGGAGATTGCATCTGTAGACGTGAGTTCAGGTTCAGCTTCACTATTCACACTCTCAGTCCTAAAGGAGTCCACAGACTACAGGTTTCCCCTTAAAATGGGGTGAGGACACCTGCCCAGGGGCCTGAACATTCAGGCACTGGTGTTGCCATTAAAAAGCAGCTTAGGGCTCAGCCAACTAACAGGCCAGCACTGTGGCTTGACAAGGTCCCAGACCACCTGCTCTTGGGTCCTTCACGGCTTTCTGGATGTGGCAGAGTCCCCAGAGTCTGGTGGTGGTCCAGGCAAGGACCCAGCCTGGCCAGCCGCAGGCTGGGCTCCTCACTGCCACACCAGCTGGTGGGTGCTACCAGTCTCTCTCCTGTGAGTCACCACATTGGCTGAGGCCAGTCTCCAAGATGAGACAGGAATCCCTCCGTTACGCTTGCTGGAGTTGCTGCTCAAAATAAATACATAATCAAAAGCTGTCTTTTTTCTAAGACCATCCTTATCAGAAGTGGCCGTGGCCATACCTGGGAGCCCATGTTTCTTCCTGTGATTCCCCCCTTAGCTCTCTGGCTTCTTGTGTGGGGTCCGGTGTGGGCAGCAGCCTGTCCAGGGAAGACCTTGGAGGCCTGCATGGTGACCAGCTTTCTCTGCTGCCTATCAGCATCCTGCAGGTGGAGGAGGCAGAGCTGTCCTTTATCCTCTTGAATAGGTCCCTGAAAGTCAACCAAGGACAGGGAACAGTCCAGATGTCTGTGCAATGTAGTGGCTAGAAGAACCATCACTCACCCTACCAGAAGTGTAATGCTGAGAACTGGTGGGCTTTGGGTTTAAATGGCTCTGGATTCCAACCCCGCCCTTAGTTAATGTGTCATTAGCCCGCAGAGCCACTTCTCTCTCTTGCAGAAGGTGGGGCCTTGACCTTGCCCTGGGAGCGAGACCCAGGCATTCCGCGGTGAGGGTGGTGTAGGCAGTCGTGACTCCTTGGAGTCAAACAGCTGTCCCCCTCCTAACGCTGGTCGGATCTGCCTGCTTAGGAGCCCCGATTGCACCAGCGCCTCCGTGATCCCCTGGAGAGATTACACGTCCCTTCCTACGTGTACTGCTCTCACCTCCTTCTGGAACGCGCTCCAGGACTGCAGGGCTCTCCGTGTGGCCGCACGCTGACAGGCCGGGGCAAACGTCTGCGGGGAATAAGTGTCCCTTTCCCCACCCGTTGACAGCGCTATAGCTTTGCAGACTTGTCTGTTGTTCTCTGTCCTTCCCGTGGACCGGGACAGCCCTTGCCTGTGTCCCTAGAGGAGGCATCTACACTGCCTGGAACGCCCGACCCCGAGCCCAGCCCGTACCTGCCACACGAGCCTCGAGGCGCGTCAGGCGAGCTCTGCCGCCATCTGCTGGGAGGACGCAGGAAACGCTTCACCTGCACAGATTCTGAACATTTGGCTTTGGAGACCAGGTAAGACCAGGTGTTAAATATTTCTTACTTGTTCTAACACTTTTGACATCAGACAGGCCTGCCTATACCTTCTTACCTTCTCAGGCCCTTTTTCAATTCATCCATGCCAACAACAACCCTGAAGTTCTATTTTATTACAAATAATTTTTTTATTGAAACAATTTTTTATGGATGTACATAGTTTCAGGAATATGGCATCCGTGAACACCCTTATCCTTGCAGGCCATGGACCTCAATTGTGGGGTTAGATTGCTCCCTTCTCCTGGTCGCTACACTCTCTGATGTGCTGGGTGAAGTGGGGAAGAAGCCACTGCCACTGCCAGGCTCAGCTCTGGCTGCAGGTCAGGTGCTGCTAAGAGCTGGGGCAGCAGGTGCTAGAGCCTCTTGGAGAATAACCTCATTCTGTCTTTTGTAAGCTCCCGGGGCTGGGGAGAGGACGCCGGGAAGGCAAAGGCCAGTCAGCCACAGCCATTAACTGGGAGACCTTGGCACAGAGAATCCTGTGTCCAGTTACTCTGAAGAATCAGGGCTCAGAGCTTCCTCCCTACAGACTGGTAAGGAGCTTCCTTTAAACAGAAACTTTCCATGTACATAGATTTCAATTCTCTTGCCCTGTAGCATCAGGGCAGAGTTATCAGGCTCAGACCTGTTGGCCCAAGATCTTCCCGGTGGCAAATCCTGGGGCTTTTGGCCCTATATTAGCTAGTGTCATATTGGTTTGCTCCAATAAACAAGCCGATTCATTTCATGAAACAGCACCCACACCTGCCCCCTCTCTCACCTATGTAGCTCCTATAACAATTCATTTTTAAATATTTTGTCTCTGGGTCAGGATTTGATTCAGCCCATGTACCCCACTTGAGGGTAAGAAAATACACTTATTTTTTCATACTATTATTACTCTGGCCACACAAGATATTTGTGTCTAAGTCTCTGCAACTAGACAGCCGTTAATGGCAAAGACTGCCCTTCTTCCATCCCAGGGTTCAGCATAGCACCTAGGGATTTAGAAGAGCTCAATACAAGTTCTTTAAATGAGTGACTTTTACTCTCCGCCTTTGTGTGTGTGTGTGTGCAGTTTTTGGCCGGGGCTGGATTTGAACCTGTCACTTCCAGCATATGGGGCCAGTGCCCTACTCCTTTTTTTTTTTAAAGCACGCTTATTGAAATTGTATTTTATTTTATGTTATTTTATTTTTTTTATTGAATGGTAACTATGTACATTAATGCACTTCTGGGGTACAGTGTGGGGTTTTCATACACAATCTGAAACACTTCCATCAAACTGGTTAACATAGCCTTTGTGTCATTTTCTTAGTTATTATTTTAAAATGTTCACATTCTGCTCTTAGAAAGATTCACTT
>NW_003852440.1:7191690-7192816 GCF_000181295.1 Otolemur garnettii | reverse complement strand
ATGACCATCCTCTTCTAGCCTGAAAGGTTTCAGCCGAGAGATCTGCAGTCATCCTAATACTCTTTCCCTTGTAGGTTATGCCTGTTGCACTCTGTTACGAAGGGATTCCACTGTGTCTTTAGATCCTTGAGGGCTGCAATCTCTTGTCTCAGTGTTTCAAAATCTTTGGTCATTTTATCTTTGAAATTGTTAAGTTCTTGAGAAATCTTTTGAATAATTTCTTGAGCTCCTAATTCCTTCTTTTCTTCCATTTTGTTAATCTTATTTGCTATCCACATTCTGAACTCAATTTCTGACATTGCAGCCATTTGCTTATGGATGTGTGTCAATTGTGTCTGCCCCATTTTCCCTTGGAGGAGTTGATCTACTCTGGTTATTCGAGTTGCCAGAGTTTTTCTGCTGATTCCGCCCCATGCTGAGTTTACCTTGTTTGGCGGCCTTATCAGAACCGTTCAGTTGGTGGCTTCTTTTGGTTGCCCAGGGAGACAGGCCGAGTGTGTCTGTTGTCTTCTCCCAGTTCTTGGGTGCTGGGGCAACCAGGGTGCAGTGGAACAGTAGCAGCTGCACGGGAGTGTGCGTGGCTGGATTAGACCTCGTTCAGCCTGCCAGGGCGATGGAGGGGGGGCTGGTTTTCTTACCAGTCCTAGTTCAGCACCCTGGAGCAGCCAGGGGTGGGGGAATGGCAGCAGTAGTGCAGGGTACGTGAGCAACCAGATCAGTCCTAATTCAGCCCCGCCAGAGTAGCTGGGGGGGGAGCAGAGGACTCCTTGACTGTTGGACACATAAGGCACTAGCAAGCTGATCCATGCCCTCCTATCGCGGGAGCCTGGAGTGGGCAACTCCCCCACTTCCATCCGTGGGACATACGTGGCTCTAGCAAACAGTTCTGGGCCCACCCAGAGTGGTAGACCCCTCCACCACCGCCTGCAGGGCACACGTGGCTTTAGCAAGCAGTTCTAGGCCCACCTAGCTTGGGTGGCTGGAGCAGGGAACTCCTCCCCTTGACCCCATGAGGTATGCGTGTCTCTAGCAAGCTTTTTTGGGTCTACCTGGAACAGAGGACTCCTCCGCCACTGCCCACAGGATGCCCGCGGCACTAGCAAGCAATTCTGGGCCTGCCCAGAGC